>NW_027555625.1:232480780-233020780 GCF_003287225.1 Phascolarctos cinereus
GAAGGGTGAGGAATTAATGGAAGAAAGGCAAGAAGGATGAAGAATAGGAAGAGAGAGAAGAGATGGGGGAGTTAGAGAAGGATGAGTAAAGATAAGTAAGGAGGAGAGACAAAGGGGAAAAGAAGAGGAAAGGGAGAGAAGAAGAGGAAGAAAAGAAGGTATACAGGGGAGGGGAGAAGTAGAAGGAAGAAAGAATAGGAAAAAGGAAAAAAGATGGGAGGAAAGAAGAGGAGGAAAGGAAAGGAAGGAGGGGTAGAAGAAAGGGAGCCAAGAGAGGAGAAGGAGGGAGGAAGAGAAGGGAAGAGGGATGGGAAGGGGAAAAGAGGAATGAATCCAGGGGAGGGCAGGAAAAAAGGAAAGTAGGGATGGAGAAGGGAGGAAGGAAAGAAGTGGATCTGAGACATACTTAAGCTGACGCAAAACCTGTGATGTCAGGCCCAGAAACCACAGGCTACTTTGCCAAAGGCAGAATCCAAGTGTTCCCAGCTGGGACCGATGCTTAGCATTCGCTTCCTTCTCCAGCCAGGCCTCTCCAGTCCCCTCCTCCCCACCTTCTCACATACCCAGTTTAACTCTTTGTCTGCCTTCCCTTCCCAGACAACTGTCCCCTGGGGGTACATACAGTTTCCCGGGCCTCCCGCAAGATTCCCAGATTTCACAACTGGGGCAGGGTTGTGAATCATATACAGTAAGTCCAAGGGTAGGAACTCCCTCCTTCTCTTGGGGGGGGAGGGGCGGGGTTGGAGGAAGAGTACCACAATGGCCTGTGGCATGAGAGGTTTTCTGACACTCAGAACTAGGCCCTTGAATACCATTCAATAAAGCTTGGGGCCAAGGGGCTGCCTGGCTAACCTATTTTTTCCTTGTCTTTCTTCAAGGCATCTAGACCATTATATTGGGTCTTCTTCTTGGACGTTAGAACTGATAGGCTCTAAAGGTAAACCTGGAAAGGTCATTTAGTCCATCCCTCTGTGTTCTGTCATAAGCTTCCCTGAAGCTTTTACAAAAGATAAAAATCATTATTTTAAAAACCAATAGGAAGGGGCAGCTAGGTGGCTCAGTGGATAGAGCACCAGCCCTGAAGTCAGGAGGACCTGAGTTCAAATCCAGCCTCAGACCAAACACTTAATACTTACTAGCTGTGTGACCCTGACCAAGTCACTTAACCCCAATTGCCTAAAAAAACAAAAACAAAAAAACAATAGGAGCCAATTCCAGTGCCTAGAAATCAATCCACTATAAGATATAGGATAGGTCATTTCACCTCTCTAGGCGCCTCATCTCTTTTGCTGTAAAATTAGAGGATTGAACTAGATAATCTCTTAAATTCCTTCCTTTTTTAATTTTTTTTCTCTTTTCCCAGTACCCTGACCCCAGACAGGGAACTGGAACATTTAGGGTCTTAAAAATTTTAATCCAGCAATTCTCAAACATTTTGGTGTCAGGATCCTTTTGCACTCTAAGAAATTATTGATGATCCTGAAGAGGATATGCTTATGTGGGATTCTATCAATCAATATTTATTGTATTAGGAACTAAAATATCTTAGTATTCTTATAAAAATGGTTTTGAATTTCTGCCCCTCCTCATCCCTACTAGCTCCTTCTGACTTGGATCAGTACCTTTCACATTGGATGAGGCTTTCACACCCAATGCTTCCAGAATCCAGTCCCCAACCCTTGGGAAAGTTAATGTGCTCATTTTTGGAGCTCCTGTCCTAGGGCCCTCCCAGTGATTGGTGACTGAGTGTGCACACGTGTCATAGATCCCTTTTGGCAGTCTGGTGAAGCCTGTGGACACCTCAGAATAATGCTTTAAAATGATGGAAGGAAATGTAACATTTTAGTTATTATTCAGAGATTAGTAAAAAATATACATATAATTTTTTTCCTATCTAAATTTACAGACTCCGTGAAATTTACCCACAGATCCCTTGGGCCTCAGGTTAAGGACTCTGGCACTAATCAAACCCTGTTTCCACTTCCTATCCCAGTCAGTCATCCACTCAGGCCATCTCACCATGTGTCTGGGGACCTTCCCATCTCCACCTCCATCCCTTTCTCCCTCCTCAGAACAATACTTCTTCCTCATCACCACTTCTTTATACATGTTATCTTTATTATAGGGGTTCTCAAACTTTTTGTCTCAGGTCCCCTTTATGCTCCTAAAAATTATTGAGAGCCCCGAAGAGCTTTTGCCTATGTGGCTTATATCTAACACTATTTACTATATTAGAAATTAAAATGGATAACATTTTAAAATACCTATTTATCAATTGAAATAATAAAATATTTATTATATGGTAATATAACATTTTAATTAAAATAACTACATTTTCCAAAACAAAAAAAAATTTCAGTCATAAGAATGGTTTTGTTTTACATATTTTTATAAATCTCTTTGTTGTCTGGCTTAAGAGAAGATAGCTTGATTCTGCTATCTGTTTCCCTATTCAGTCTGTTGAAATATGTTGTTTCAATTGAAGTATACCAGAAAATCCAGCTCACATAGATATGTAATTGGAAAAGGGAGGAGTGTTTTAATAGGCAAATACTCTGTTTTGGGAGGCAGTGAGTCCTCCATCCCTATACATCTTCCATATGAGGCTGGATGACTTGAGTATGTTGTATCTTGTTCTGGTACAGGTTGGATTAGTTGACTCCAGGAAGTCCCTTAAGACTCTAAAGCTTTATTTGATCATAGATATAGCATTGAAATGGGACTTAAATGTCACCTAGTCCAACTCTCTCTTTTCATAGCTGAGGAAACTGAGGCCCCTGTAGTCTAAGTGATTTAAAATCATACAAGGAATGGAATTTCAACATAGTTCCTCTTACTCCAAAACCAGTACTCATTTCTGAGTGCCATTTCTACTGATCCTCATCCCAAGCCCATGAGGTAGGTTTGATAGATATTACTATATTCAGTTCAGAGAAGAAGCCAATACTGATTTACTCAAGGTCACAAAGTTAGTATGTCATGATCAGAAAACCATAAATTTGGAAGGGCCCTTAATCATCTGGGATTCTGTCATTCTAAGGCAAATGGATACTACTATGTTTAGGAAAATCGCTCCCAAAGGAGAAAAGTTCTTTGTCGTTTTTTTTTTTTTTGGGGGGGGGGACCCTTCCCCTTTTGTGGCCTCCTGGGCCTGAGCCTTTGGCTGGTTCAGGTCCAGAGTCATTCCTAAACTCTCCCAACTTAAGGACTTTGGTTTGGGCCTCAGGGCTCAGGGCATGGACACCACCCAGAATGGACCCCAGCCAGTTCCTGGAGGGTAAAGTCTGTCAGGAAGCTCAAACCTTCCCACTGACGCCCCATCCCACCTGCCAGATCCCGCCCTGGCTTGGGCCTGCCCTGGCTGACAATGAAGGGCTTGATTCAACCACAGACAAAGTCCAATTATCCCTCATGAGGAAAAGGTATGGACCTGAGGGAAAGAGAACAATTAGGAGAGATGGACTGGATTTCCCCACCCCCTCCTCCTCACTTAGTTATAAGGCAGGCTCCTTGTTAGGCTAACAAATAGACCTGGACTGAAGAAAGGGAAAGGGAACAGCATTTATGAAGCACCTACTATGTGCTAGGCACTGTGCTAAGCACTTTACAAATAGTCTCTCATTTTAGGAGACCTGCATTGGAATACCAGTCTTAGATCAATGACTTTGGTTAAGACACTTCGCTCTGGTCTCAGTTTCTTCCTCTGTATAATGGCTGGGTTTGGCTAGATAATCTTTAAGGTCTCTTCTAGTTTTAGATCCTATGTTCCTTCGATCTCTGAGGTCTATCCCAGTTCTAAGATGTCACAATTTTTAATGTCCATTTGATGAGAAAGAACAAGGCTTTACTTTTAAAAGACCACAGGGTCCTCAGGGCTCAGCCAAAGTGAAGGCATCTTCCCTCAGACCATGTCTACCAATTGGGTCCCCCCTAAATGCTGTCTTTGAGACCCCCCCCCCTCCAAATTCACTTGGCCGGGTGGTTGGTGATCCCTGGTGTTTAACACGTCTGTGCTTAGAGTAGCCTAGAGTTGTCCTGGCGTGTGACTGCACCAAGGATACCTTACAAAAAGTTCAGAAGGGAGCAAGAGAGAATGTCAGGGTGGGATGGGAGTACTGTTAAAAAAGCAGCTTTGGAGAGAAGCCAGAACTACCACTGACATTAAAGAGAAACTCCTGAAGACCTGGGAAGGGTTTTCCCTGAAGGTGCAACTGGATTGTATATTGGACTTAGAGCAGGGATTCTTAACCCAGGTCTATGACCCTGTTTTTTTTTTTAATATTTTGATAACAATATAGTTGGTTTATTTTATCTTTATTTTATCCAATGTGTTTTATTTTATACAAAATATTATTCTGAGAAGGGGTCCAGGCTGGCTTCACCAGACTGCCAAAGGGGTCTGTGACACACACACACACACAAAAAGACTAAGGACCCCTGACCTACAGAAAGGAGGACCTGGTTTTGGATGCTTATTATGCAAGTTCCTTCTCCTCAGTTTTCTCATCTGTAAATTGGGGATAAATACTCTTTGCCCTGTTTGTTTCCCAGGAGTGTTATAAGAAAAATTATGAGTAAACTTAAAAGTTCTATAGAAGAATAGCTGTCTTCACCGTCCACAAAGCATCATCATCATCATCATCATCATCGAATTGAATTGAATTCAAGCAATTCAGAGTGATTGATTTACTATTGTATGAAACTGGGATTTTATTTTGGGCAGCTAGTGAGAAGAAGCATGGTGTCATAATGAGAGGCAATAGTGGATAGAAAGTCAGTCTCAGTGATAGGAAGTCCTAGGTTCAAACCCTGCCTTTGACACATACTTTGTTGTTCAATTGTGTCCGAGTCTTTGTAACCCATTTGGAGTTTTCTTAGCAAAGATTCTGGAGTGGTTTGCCTTCCAGCTCATTTTACAGATAAGGAAACTGAGGCAGATAGGGTTAAGTGAACTGCCCAGGGTCACACAGCTAGAACAAATTGAATCCAAACTTCGAAGAACAAATTTGGGGTTTGTTCTGTGAGTTTTGGATTTAGTCAAAGGGCTGCACTTGAGGACCTAGAGGGCTACATGTGGCCTCGAGGCCACAGGTTTCTCACCCCTGAACTAGAAGAATTCTGAGGTCCCATATAGTCCTGGCATTCTGCGTTTCTGGGTTCTTAGAAATATGAATCTATCTGACCTGTAGGGCTGGGAATGCAATGGGAACTCTTGTGTCTGGGCTGGGAAACTGACCTGGAGGTTACCTGTCTGCAGCCTCTGGGACAGAGAGCCTAAATCCATTTTGGCAGTTGACTCACTGTGTGACCTTGGGCAAGCAGCTTAACCGCTCTGTGCCTCAGTTTCCCCACCCGTAAAAATGGGGATAATAATACCTCTTCACAGTACTTCAGAGGGGGGCACTGAGAGGTTTAATTAAAGCTTGGTAAGTTCTTTGAGATCTCCTGATGAAAGGCAATGGGGAAGTATAATGCTATTAATCCATACACAGGGTAATTATCACACTTAGGAAATGGTCCTTTGGAAAGGGATTGGGTGGGTGGGTGGGTGGGGGAAGCTCTCAGGAACATAGGCTTTCGTCTTTACAGAAAGAGATGTCTGGCTGTATTTCTCTCTTTCGTCTGCCTGTGTGTATCCCCTGTGTTGATTTCCCTCTGTCTCGATGTCTACTTCTCTGTTGTTTCTGCTCCTCTCTTGATGTTCTCTGTCCATTTCTCTCTGCTTCTTTTTTTTCTGTCCATCCCTCTCTGTTGACTTTTCTTCTTTTTTTTCCCTTTTTTTACTAAATCAAGTTTCAGTCCTGTTTTCTTTTAAAGCATGAACGTTTTTTTAGGGGCTGGTTTTGATTCATCTACTTGAATACATTCTCCCAGATGTCTGTTAGCAGCACTATTAGCATTCTCCTTTAGTAAAGATGGGGTTTAAATTATTTTTTCTCCTTTCCACTCAATCCCTGGGCCACTGTCAGATTCTTTGTATCTGAGAACTGGGGCTGGGTGTTATCGACCACAACCAGCTTAGAGGGGTCCCCTGAAGAGGGCATCCATTGTCAACAATAATAATAATAGCTCGTTTTCATTTAGCATTTCAAGGTTTTCATTCCTTATCTGATGTGATCCTCAAAACAATTTTGGGAGGTTGGTGCCATTATTAGTCCCATTGTACAGATGAAAAAACTGAGGCTAAAAAAAGGTTAAGTGACTTACCTATAGTCATGTACCTAAAAGTGCCTGAAGCAGGATTCAAAGTCAGGTCATCCTTACTCCATATCTAGTCTTTCATCCACTCTAGCATGCTGCCCTATAAGGGAGGGCAAGTATTTATTAAGCACCTACTGTGTGCCAGGCACTGTGCTAAGCTTTTTACAAATACTATCTCACTTGAGCCGCACAACAACCCGGGACAGAGGTACTATCATTATTCTCCTTTTACAATTGAGGAAATTGAGACAGATAAAGGTCAGGTGACTTACCCAGGTTCACACAGCTGGTAAGTATCTGAGGGAGTATTTGAACACAGTTCTTCCTGACTCAGGGCCCAAAGGACTTTATTCTCTTCACCTAGATGCCTCTGTGAGGCATCCCTTTGAGGATGGTTCCACCCACTTGGGGCCTCAAGGGATCTATTTGATGGTAGGATCTTAGCTCTAGAGGCTTGAAAAGACAAGAGCTCCTCTAATCCACCTCTTCCCTCTTTACAGAGGATTAAATCAGGGGCCCTGGGAAGTTAATTAACTTGCCCTAGATCAAACCAGTAATCAGTATTAAGTAGAATATGAACCCAGGTCCTCTGAAATCAGGTATTCTTTCCTCTGTATTATAATTGACCCCACTGGAGCCATATTAGGCCAGATCCACCATTGGGAGCACTACGTTGGAAATGCTGAGCTTCAGGTCCCAGGAAGCTGAAAGGATGAGCTCTAGCACTGGGGTCTTTCAGGCCAATATCAAGCTGTCCAGGTCCTACTAAGCCAGAAAGGCTCGAGTACAGATCTGAGGAGAGCCTAGCCGAGTACCAAGATCATACCCAAATTGGCTGCTGTGTGATGAGGATTTTTTTCAGCCCCAACCACCCACCAAAGAGCTGAGTTCTGCATCTGTGGGGAAAGTAGCTGTACCAATGAAATTATAGATCATAGAGTTCTCAATCTAGAGTTGGAGGGACCTCAGAGGTCACCTAATCCAACTTTCATTCAACAGATGAGGAAACTGAGGCCCAGAGAAGTTCCGTGATTTGCCCAAGGTCACATAGTAAGTAGTAGGTAGTGTTGGGATTTGAGCTCACGTCTTGTGACTTTGGTTACTCAAAGGATCGAAGAGATTCATAGCTAGGGTATGCTATGTAGATAAAGTGCTTTCACTTGTTTATCTCATCTCATCCTATCTCATCCCACGCAAAACCCACTGAGAGATATTTTGTTATTTCTCAGATGGAGAAACTGAAACCAAGAAAGGAAAAATGACTTGGCCGGCTAGATCAAGACCTACAGAAGCATCCCTAGTGCTTAATTCTAGGCTTGACACATTGCAGGATTGTAGGATGTAGATCCAGGAAAGAACCTCAGAGGTCTTCCTGTCCAATCCCCTCATTTTAGAGGTACAGAAATGGAGGCCCAGTGACTTACCTAAAATCACACAGGTCATAAGCATAAGAGATGGGATTAACCACTCAGTGGCTAATAACCGAATTAAATAATTTATTTAAGGCCCTTCATTGAGTTGAGGCAGATTTTTTTTTCAGTTGTTGCTAGCCTTGTTTTACCAGATGGAAAACCTGAAACCCAGAGAGGGTGATTTACCCAATCACACAACTAGTGTGTGGCCCAAATCTTAGCTCCTATCTTTCTGCTTAGTCATGTGATCTGAACATCTAATTTCACCTTTATCACCACTACAAGTCCTCATTCATAATTTCAGACAAAATTCCCCTAAAGAGGCTTATTGACCCTAAACTAAAATCAGCTAACGCAAGGGTGAGAAGCTTAGTGGGAGAGCCAGCCTTAGAGTCAAAACAGATGTGGGGTTGCGTCTTGACTCTGATAGCTGCTGGCCGTGTGACTCTGAGTAAGTCACCTAATGTCTCACTGCCCCCAGAAAACTGTAAGACTTTGAGTTGCAGAGAAAATGCTCATAAGCAGAGGGAGTTCCTTAGAGAGGTTCCCTATTCTAAAGAAATCACCAATAATAAGAAAAAAAAAAGACAGTAGCATATTGCTATGTGGCAGGATGGGGCAAGGAGAGGGAGAAAGAGATGTGAATGGATAATTCTAAATATATGGCATAATGGATTGAGAATTGGGTTTGGAATCAGGAAGACCTGAGTTCAAATCCAGCCTCAGAAATTTATTAGTTGTCGGATCCTGGGAAAGTCACTTAAGCCCTATTTGCCTTAGTTTCCTCAACTGTAAAATGGGAATAATAACAGTACCTACCTCCCAGGGTTGTTGTGAGGATCCAAGGAGATACTGTTTGTAAAGCACTTTAGCACAGTGCTTGGCACACAGAAGATTCTTCATAAATATTTATCTTTACCCTTCTTCTCAACTCTGTGTAGGACTCTGACCGGAGCAGAGCTAGAAAGACAGTTCTAGCTCACACTTCCATAGATAGAGATTTAAGGTTTACAAAACCCCTTCTATCTATTAAGCACCCTACCTTGTGCCAGCTATTGTGCTAAGAGCTGCGGAAACAAAGAAAGGCAAAAGACAGTGCCTGCCCTCAAGGAGCTCACAGTCTAATGGAGAAAACTACATATAAACAAGGTCTAATCAGGACGAACTAGAGACAATCAACAGAGGGAAGACACTAGCGTTAAGGGGGATCAGGAAAGGCTTCTTATAGAAAATGGGATTTCAGCTGGGACCTGAAGGAAGCCAGGAGAGCCAGGGGGCAGCAATGAGGAGGAAGAACATTCAAAGTACAGGCGACAGCCAGGGGAAAGCCCAACTGGAGCTAAGCCTTGTCCCTATGCATGGAATTCAGCCCTGTGGGTAAACAAGTAGACTGAAATTCAGAGAGGGGAAATGACTTACCCATAGTCACAGCTCATAATTGATGGAGTCAAGATTGAACTCAAATTTTTCTCATTCCAAATCAGGACTTGAACTCAAGTCTTTCTCATTCCAAGTCCATTCAATGCCTACTGAGGGGGGGGAGAAGAAGCACCAAGAAAAGCCCACAACAGTTTCTAGGGTCTGCTTCTCTGAAGCCCTGCAGTTGGAATCCCCTGTAGTTTTCAATGACAATAGAAGGCAATATAAGAAATAACGAAAGAGGCAGTTAGGCGTTGAAGTGGACAGAGCACCAGCCCTGGAATCAGGAGGACCTGAGTTCAAATTTGACCTCAGATATGTGACCCTGGGCAAGTCACTTTACTCCATTGCCTAGCCAGAAGAAGAAGAAGAAGAAGAAGAAGAAGAAGAAGAAGAAGAAGAAGAAGAAGAAGAAGAAGAAGAAGAAATAACAATACTCCCATTGATGTGAGCCTCACTTAAGCCCTGTCTGTAAAATGAGAGAGATGGGTCAGATGATCTCTAAGGTCCCTTCAAGCACTAATGCTCTAATCCCACGTAGCATTTTATGGTTATGGAAGACTTTACATGTATGGTCTAATCTGATTATTATAAGAATCAGTCCTTTGAGCTAGGCAGTGCATTTTTATCCCCGTGTTATGGATGAGGAAACTGAAGCAAAGAGTAATTAAATGACCTGCTCAAAGTCACATTGCTACCATGTGGTGGAGCAAAGTCTCGAATCCAGGTACTACAAGCCAGGAGCATTTTGTGTTACACCTCCAAGCCCCTCAAGGCAGATGGTGATAAAAGGCTGATAATGTGTCCATGAACTTGGGTCATCAGGAAAGGCTTTCTCAAAAGGGCAGGACTGAAGTTGCGTTTTAAATAGTGAGGAAGACTTGAACTGGTCCGAGGGAGAAAGACTTTACAGGTTGGAACAATAATGAATGCAATATCTTTGAGAGGCAGCGAGACCAGAATTGTTATTAAAGCTAAAAAGGGATTTGGGAGATTATCAAATTCCCTTCCTTTGAGGAAAAATGGCTTAGGGCAGCTAGGTGGTGCAGTGGATAGAGCACTGGGCCTGGAGTCAGGAAGACTCACTTTCATGAGATCAAATCTGGCTTCAGACACTAGCTGTGTGACCCTGAGTGAGTCAGTTAATTTCATTTGCCTCAATTTCTTCATCTGTAAAAATGAGCCAGAGAAGGAAATGGCAAACCACTCCAGTATCTTTGCCAAGAAAATCCCAAATGGAGTCATGGAGAGTTGGAGATGACTTGCTCCTAAGTAGCAGAGCTACTTGTCATTATTTCCTTAATCCAAGTCTTGTCCCCTTAGGAGGGTCTCCACTATCTCCCCTGTCATCAGTTGTGAGGGGGGTGAAACCATGAGGAAACAGGTCTTCTTAGCCCAAATAAACTCTTCTTACTGGCATAGGGGAGAAGAGTGTCCCACTTCTCCCACAGACTTACATTTTCTAACTCTCTTTAACATACATTCATTCATTTATTCATTCAATACAAATTTATGTAGTAAGCCGTGCTCCATGCTCAAGGCTGAGGGATCCCAAGACAAAGAAGATACAGTCTCTGCTATCGTATGCAAACACTTTCTCACATGCACTTCTGTGGAAAATGTTTTTAAAATACTGACTCTCTGCCAGGCACCTAGAGCTGGGCTGAGGGAAATAAGCAGATCACTAAGATGTGATCCCTGTCCTCTAGGATCAGGAGATCCAGCGGGAGAGAGAAGACTTTCACTCAGATAATCACGATACAAGGCAGGATGTGATAAGTGCATGAGAGGGGTCCAGGTAGAGTGTGGTAAGAGCTGAGGAGTATGAGACCAAATTCACCTGGTACCAGACATCTATGAAGGCTTCGTGGAGAAGGTGTCACCTGAGCTGGGTATTGAAGAATGGGGAGTATTTCAACAGGGTGAGATGGGGAGTCCATTTTGGGCATGAAGGACAAAGAAAACAAAAGCACAGAGACTGAAGAGGGCAGGACAAGAAGGGGAGAGAGATGAGTCTAAGCTTCAGAGAAATGAAGAATAATGGGAGGAGGAGAAAGGAGAGGAAAAGGAGATAAGGCTGGAAAGAGACACACAGATATCTGTATGTACATACAAAGTCCACATCTTCTCACCCACATTGACATAGACGTACACTCATGCACCCTTCTTCAATATATACATACAACATATACACATAATCACACACATACATATACACAAAAAGGCACACACACACACACACACACACACACACACACACACACACACACGCACACACACACCCCCTCCTGGCTTTAGATCTTGCTTATGCTATTGGATTAACTCTATCAATCCAAGACAGAGCAAGGTCCAAGGAGGGGGAAGCTGGGCCCAGGAAGAGCCTGTGGCCTCGCTGCCTCCCCTCCCATCCACCCTCCCAGTCCACTCCACAAAGAGAGGGCTCCTAGAGGTCCACAGGACAGCCAGCCCATTGTATGCACACTTCCCATTGGCTGCAATTCCTTGACCTATTCTCTGTGGCTTATTGATTCACAAAGGGCAGACCCATGTGACTAAGCCCTTTCTATTGGCACATCCGTCAGCACCTATGGGGGAAAGAGTTGAGGGAGGGGGAAGGCATTAAGGTACCTTTCCAACACCTGTGTAAATAATTCGTCATATTCAAACTCCTCAAGTATGTTCACCTTTAATGCTGAATCCTCTCTTGTTTTCCTTGGCTGTGCCCTGGCTAAAGAGGGATCTTTGTTGGAGTGAGCCAAAGTGTAGCCTTCTAAGCCCATTCCTTCTTTGAGGCAGAGAGTGTTCCCTGGTGATTTTCCAGACCCCTTCAGGAGAAAGCTTGGGACCTTCCCAGGGCATAGCAGAGCAGTGGTTATTCATCTTGTCTCCTTGGTCAGTTTACTGCTGTCATCACTCAGCAAAGATTTCTAGAGCTCTTCCCAAGCACCCAGCTTGGGGCTGCCATTCTCAAGCCTCCCAACCTGTAGGACTGAGTCCACCACTAAAGGATGCTATCTCACCTGACCTGGGCCCTCCCCACTACATGACAATTCTTTTATTCATCTCTGATTAACTTCCTATCACATTCCCCACAATGACTGTACCAAACCTCCTCTTTCCTCCTTGCAAGCTTCTTGAGGGCAGGGATTATGTTATTTTTTAAAAAATCTTTGTATTGCCAACATCTAGAACCAGTCTGTGTATATGAGTAGTCACTTGAGAAATATTTCTTGAACTACCTCACATTAGCATTTGCCGTTCTGATTACCATCTCATACCGGCTTCTTCATGTAAGTGGTTGTCTTGACACGCTTCATCCTACCCTAGTTCAGATGAATGTTTAAACCTAAGTGCAGGATTTTACATTCATTCTCCCCTCAGTTTCATCTTGGTAAATAGTTTTCTATCCAGCTGAGATCTCCTGGGATTTTGATTGAGCCATTCAAAACATTAAGCGTCTTTCCAAGCTTTAAATTCCAGACAAATTTGGTGATCTGATCATTTGAGGGCACTGGTCATTTGGGACTATGGGACAGAGGAAGGAGAAGTGTTGAGGATAAGTTTACCTGCCTTGCAGTTTTCCCAAGGTGTAGTCCTGATATGGCAACTAGAGAGAGTATTTCCTTAAGCCCAACCAGAAGTCTTGGAAGGGCAGGGAGCCAGCCAATGTTTCTGGGGGGACTCTGGGACATGGAACTGGTCTGGACCCCGTGTTTTTTTTTTCCCTCTGAGCAGAACTGGGCCCTACTATCTCAGCCTTATCTTCATATTGTCTCTGAAGGCTCCAGAAATACATTAGCACTTTGGGGAGTGCTCCTAAGACTTTCAAACTCCTTACAGTTGCCTAATAGAAGGGAGTGTCCAGTTGATTTTGGCTTCATGTCTCTTAAAAGAATTTTAAGAAAATTTTTTTTCTAGTAATTAGAGCTGTTCAAAAATAGAATGTGCTGTCTCAGGGTATTGTGAATTCCCCATCACTGGAAATGTTCAAGTGAAAGGGGGCAATTGTCAAAGTGGACTTGAATTCATTCAGGTTTATGATTATAGGGTTTATTACTGTGAGGGCCTTAGAGATGGAGTCCAATTTCTTCCTTTTATAGATAACCCTTTGATAGAAAAAATAATTAATTTAATTCAACAGACTTATCAAGAAAGCCTACTATGAAAAATGCTCTTTGTTTCATATTGGAGCCACAATGATGAAAAATGATGTAGTCCCTGCCCTCAATAAGTTTACAATCTATTTAGGGTATGGGTTTTATTATTGTTCAGTAGTTTTCAGTTGTATCCAACTCTTTGCAACTCCATTTGGGGTTTTCTTGGCAGAGATACCAGAGTGGTTTGCAATTTCCTTCTCCAACTCATTTTTACAGATAAGGAAACTGAGGCAAACAGGGTTAAGTGACTTTTTCAGGATCATATAGTTAGTAAGTGTCTGAGGCCAGATTTGAACTCAGGTCTTCCTGACTCTAGGTCTAGCACTGTATTCACTGTGCCACCTAGCTGCCACTGGCATAGGATATGTACCCAAATAAGTATGGAATGAAGAAGAACGTGAGAGAGGCAAAGGAAAGAGCCAAACAAAAGTGATCTAGAAAAATGTGAAGTAGGGGAGAGATCACTTTCACCTGGGCCAAGGTGGGTTCCCAGAAGCCTTCATGATGGAGGTGGCCTCTCATCCGGGGCTTGAAGAAAGTATCAGATGTCAACAGGTGGAGATGACGAAGCTCTGTGCTCCTATGGGTGTCCAGACGTCGAGGGACAGTCAGCCTGCACAAATACAGTCACTTAGTCAGTTGACAAGCACTTATTAAGTGTCTGATACATGCCACATACTACACTAAGGGCCGTGATACAAAGAAAGGCAAAAGACAGTCCCTGCCCTCAAGAAGCTCACATTCTAACAAAGGGAGAGAGTGAAAAATGGGATGAGCTCAGGAAACAACTTGTCCTCTTGTTTGGTTGAGTATGTAAAGGGGATTCAAGCAAAACAAAGCTAGAAGAGTAGTGCATATTTGTTGAATTGAGAGGGGAAAAAAAAACCTTTTCTATCATTGATATCACATGGGCCCCCAAACTCTGGTCTCATACTTTTCATAGTATTCTCCTCTTAGACTAACTCCCTCTCTAGTTCTGAACCTGCACTCCCAGGATGACCCACCCTTAATAATAATAACAACAATAACTAGCATTTATATAGCGCTTTAAAGGTTTGCAAAGTGCTTTATAAATAGTATCTCATTTTATCTCACAACAACCCTCAAAGATAGATGCTATTATTATCCCCAGTTTACAGATGAGGAAACAGAGGCAAAGGTCAAATGGTTTGCCCAGCTGGAATCAAACAGCTAGAGTGTCTGAGGAGAGACGTGAACTCAAGTCTTCCTGGCTCCGGGTCCGAGGCCTTATCCACTGCATCACCTAGCTGCCTTAGCTCTCTGTAGTTGGTCACACTAAGACCACAGATGCCAACCACTCTGGTGTCTTTATCAAGAAAACCCAAAGTGGGTCATGAAGAATTGGACATGATTGAAAAATGACTGCATGACAACAATAAAAAGCCAACAGATATGCTAAGGGCCAATACATCCATATATTATACATATATATATATATATATATATATATATATATTATACATATATATATATATATATATATACACACATACATGCATATGTGGAAATTTATATAATGGGAAAACATACATACATACGCACACAAACATATATATATATACACACATACACACAAACACATACATATACACATATACACCGGGGAGTAGGCAACGGGATACAAAACACAATCCTTCCTATTAGGGAGATAATAGTCTAGCTGAAGAGACAAAGCACATAGGAAACACAGGCAGTATGGAGCTTTAGAAAGAACACCGGCCTGGGCGTCAGAAGACCCATATTCTAATCCTGATTCTGCCATAATTTGCTATATAAATTCACAGGGGTGAGGGTTGCCCCTCCAGGCCTCAGTTTCTCTATCTACAACATGAGGGCATTAGACTAAATTACCTAAAGGATTCCTTCAGCTCTGATGTTCTAAAGAACTCTTTTTATTGTTCAGTCATGACCAACACTGCATGACCCCATTTGGGATTTTCTTGGCAAAGATACTGTGTGATTTGGCATTTCCTTCTCCAGCTTATTTTACAGATGAGGAACTGAGGCAAACAGGGTTAACGGACTTGTCCAGGGTCACACAGCTAGGAAGTGTCTGAGACCATATTGGAACTCAACTCTTTTTGATTCCAGGCCCAGTTCTCTATCCACTGAGCCACCACCAGCTGCCTCTACAAAGAGACCTTACAGCTCTGCATTTTTATGTTCAATAGTCCCTTCCATCCCTGCCATTCTACTTTCTATGGTCCTGTTTAGCTCTGACATCCTTCGTTCTAAGGTTCCTTCCCCCTTTGACGTATTCTAGAGAACAAAAACTTGATAGACATTTACTACTATGTAGTCGGCATCATATTAAGAGCTACATAAAGCAGCCTGTGGTAAATACCACAATAAGTGGTAAATACAGTATATGTCATGGAAGGGTGAGAAAGGGAGGGATCGGTGTTGGCTGGAGCTATCAGAGAAGGCTTCCTAGAGGAGGTGGAGCTGGAGCTGGATTTGGAAATGCATTCTAGGCCACTTTCCCACAGTCCTCACTCGGCATTTCCATGCTCTCCACCTTCTCCCATTTTTCCTGGCTGGTGTTTCTTTTTGGCCTCTGGGATCTCTGCCCTTCTTTGCTGGTTCAGTGTTGGCAGATCTTTGCCAGGTTACCCACCCTCCCCGGGCCAATGGCTGAGTCAGCCCAGGAGGGAGCAGTTCCCCATCCCAGTCTTGTAAATCCTGCCCTTCAGCCCTTTAATCGGGTTTATGACTCCACTGTGAATCCCAGCTCTCCTGTTTGACGTTTTCCAGGACCCAGAGAGGCTGCTGGGCCCCTGAGAGACGCTATGGATTCGTCAGACCTCTCGCCACACGACTTTGGAGGTTGTCTGGGATTCTCTTGGGCAAACCCCCAAAACACAAATCCGTCTCTGCCTTCCTTCTTCCCTCCCCTCCCCAGCATTTTTTCCAGTAACATCCAAGCCCACGTGCATTGGAAATTGAATCCGGCTGCTCCGTATGTCTTGTTGGATTCATCCCTTGCTGTTGCTGTTGGGGTGAGAGGCTCTAGCGGCCAGATTAGGGTTGGGTCTCTGGGATTTGAGCAGCTCAGTTTGGGAAGGGGACTGGCCCTACTTCCAGATGGATTAGGGAGCATATTGGCTTGATGGGGCCTGGACAGAGGTTTGGAAAGGAAGAAAGTTAGGGGACCTGTCCTTTCTCCTTGAGCAGACCCCAGGGTTGCTTTATGGAACCACCAATGGGTGTCCATTGGTTCTAATGTATGGCATTGCAGACCCTCACACATAGTGACTCTCAGTATAACTTGTTTTGATTTAATCATGGCATATGATTTCATAGGATCATAGATCTAGAGCTGGAAAAAACTTTAAATGTCATGAAGTCCAAACTTTCATTTTATAGATAAGGAAATCTAAGTCTCAAAGAAGTGAAGCAGGTGGGCAGGTCAAAGGTAATAAGCAATAGCAGGATTTGAACCTAGGTCCTCCAACTTTGGATTCAACACCCATTGCACTGAACCACATTGTCAGGATGGGCCCCTCAGGGTTTTGTTAGCAAAGTTAACCAGTCTCTTCCTGATGTTATATTTCTGGGAGGGAGAGGTCCTTTCCCATGGAGTCCTTTTCTAGCCTCCTAACGTGTTCAAGACAGATTCTAACTTCTCCAAGGAGTTAAGAGTGAGGTGAGGAAAGGGTTCTGAAGGGTGAGGATGAATTCCACATATAGGCTTTTAATTTTACCTGCTTGTCAAAAGATGCCTGGAGAAAGTTCTGGGTAAATATAGACCCAATGGTTTTCTTATCTATCTATCTATCTATCTATCTATCTATCTATCTATCTATCTATCTATCTATTCTATCTATCTATCTATTTATCTGTCTGTCTGTCTGTCTGTCTGTCTGTCTATCTATCTTTGTTTCTTTGTTTCTTTTTTCTTCCTTCTTTCCTTTCTTTTTCTTTCTTTCAGGAAGCAAACTACATATAGATGCTCCAAGGTCTGTTATGTGAACATTATCCATTCATTCCTTATAGAAAATAACTTCCCTGAAGGCAGGGACCATTTCATTTTTATCTTTGCATCCTCAAAACCTAGGATGATACCTGGCACATAGCAGGCTCTTAATAAATACATGTTAAATTAAATTGAATTCACCTCTTTAAGTCGCAATCCTTCTCAGCCTAAGAAAAGTCATCCCATCTTCCCTTACCTGACCTTCAAGGCAAGGCAAAGGAAAGAAGAAAGAAAATGTGGACTTGTTTGGCAGTACGGTGTAATGCAGAAGGGACTGGCCTTGGAATCAAGAACACCTGTACTCAGGTGCTGCCTCCATACATTCCAATTATGTGACCATGAGCAAATCACTTAACTTTTCAGCGCCCCAGCCAGTTCTAAAACTATGAATTACAAATGAGGTACAGATTTGCATCAGTAGAAGGAGTGTCCACATGCAAAGTTCCCTATACTAATAAAATCCTAGGTTCAAACCAAAAAGAGATTGACATCAACAATAGGCATGGTGAAAGCCTGGCGACTTGGCCAACACCAGCTGTCTTCTTCCAAGGCATCTTGGACTCTAAAAGCAACAGGTACGTGGCTGTACCTGTTTGGAAGGGACCTGCAGAGGAAATCAAGTCCCTCTTCTTGCCTCCACCCAGGGCTGTACCTAAACCACCCCCAGACAGATGACAATAAGCTGACTCATCCTTCGATTTCCCAGAGGGGCTTGTATTGAGGCCAAAAGCAAGAGACCAGAACTCATGGAGCTAAGAGCTGGCAGAGACCTTAGAGGTCACCCAGTCATAGCATTCTCAGTTTACAGATGAAGAACCTGGGGCCCAGAGATGACTAAATGACTTGTTCATGATGACAGAAGGAGTAAACAGGAGAGCCAGGAGCCGAAACCAGATTCTCTGACCTCACACTCAGGGCTCTTCTCTGTCTGTCTTCCCAAAGACTTCAGATCCAAAATGCTTTTCATTTCCTCAAGGCCTATTCACTATAGGAAGCCTTCCTTGACACAGGGTTCTTCTCCACCTCTGAAGCCAAACCCCTTTGCAACTTACATTCAGAATGGCACAGTTTAACATGAGATTGTTTTCAAATGGTCTCAAGGAAGGGTTTAAAGTTTACTCAATCCCACTGTGAGCTCCTTGAGGTAGAGACTATGCTGTGCCTCTGCCTTTTCCCATGTTTTCTTCTCACCAAAGTATTCAGTTTGTCCAAAACCAGGCACGTCAGCTTTCTCCTAAAATCCATTCCTCCTGTCATTATTTCTCTCTATGACATCACCACCCATGGTCTCCTATTTTCAAATCATAGGATTAATGGACAGGGATAATGAATCCTGAATTTTTCCAACCTTCCCTCGCCTCTCATATCCAGTCCAGTCCAGTTCACTCCATCCAATGCAATCCAGTCCACTCTAGTCCAATCTAGTCCAATCTAATCTAGTTCAGTTCTAGTCCAATCCAATCCAGCTCTGTCCAGTCTAGTCCAATACAGTCCAGTCCAATGCAGCGTAATCCAATCCACCAACTGTTTATTCAGTGCACTACTACATTTATTGAGTGTGTACTATATGCCAGGCACTGTGCTAAGTGCTGAGAATATTTAAAAAGAGTCAAAAGACAGTCCCTGCCCTCAAAGACCTAATGTGGGAGAAAACATGCAAATATATATACAAACATATATTATATATATGCAAATCAAGCTAGTACAACTAGGAAATAATTAAGAGAGGGAAGGCACTAGAAGTAAAAGGGGTTGGCAAAGGTTTCTGGTAAAAGATGAGATTTTAATTGGGACTAAAAGGAAGACAGGGCTGTCAGTAGATGGAGAGCATTCTAGGCATGGAGGACAGCCAGAGAGAATGCCCAGCACCAAGAGATGGAGTGTCTTATAATGGGCATACAAAGACAAAGAGAAAAATAGCCCCCACACTCTACTTCCCCGGACCTCAGTTTCCCCAACTCTAAAATGAGGGGTTGGCCTAGGTGGCCTTTGAGGGCCCTTCACCTATTATTACCCCTCCAGGATCTTACATAAAAGCAGCAGGTATGTGACTAGAGCTTACTTTTTTTTTTTTGGCATGTAGCTCGTATATGCTCTGATGATCCTTCCCTCAACTCCCACTCTCCAAGCTTTAGCTACAGCTCCCCCTGAGGAAGCTAGGGGCATCCCCAATGAGTGATTCTCTAAGGCCTTTGGTCTGAACCCCTATAGGTGTGCTTGCCTCCAGGGTTATCAGCTGGGAATCAGTTTAGTCGGCTCATGCTTAAAGTAGCTTTTAAAAGGGGTAACAGCAGCAGCAGCAGCAGTAGTAGCAGCAGCAGCAGCTTGTATTATATAGCACCTATTATGTGCCAAGAGCTGTACTAAATGCTTTATAAATATTTTCTCATTTGAGCCTCACCACCCTGAGAAGTAGGTGTTATTATTATCCCAATTTTACAGTTGAAGAAACTAAGGTAGAGAGGTTAAATGACTTGCCCAGGGTGACATAGCTAGAAAGTGATTCCAGGCCTGGTGCTCTATCCACCACACCAATTAGCTACCTTACAGTGTTTGTTAAGGTGGTCCAGTAATAACGGTTGGCACAAAACATCCCCCAAAAGTACGTAGCACACTCTCCCACAAGTACATAGAGTTCAGGGGAAGCACATGAGGTTCCCAGTTGCAAATAGTTCTTCTTCTCTCATTTATGATACATTCAGGAAGTTCCCCCGGGGAATTTATTGAGTGCATACTATATTCCAGGCACTGTGCTAAGTGCTGAGAATATTTAAAAAGAGTCAAAAGACAGTCCCTGCCCTCAAAGACCTAATGTGGGAGAAAACATGCAAATATATATACAAACACATATTATATATATGCAAAGCAAGCTAGTACAACTAGGCAATAATTAAGAGAGGGAAGGCACTAGAAGTAAAAGGGGTTGGCAAAGGTTTTTGCCTTTACAAACTCGAGTCACCTTCAAGTCATCCCTTTTCCCTTGTCCTACCAACATTCAACCAGTTGCTAAGTCTTATTTCTAATTCCCCAGTATCTTTTGTATCCAACCAATTCACGCAATCACTACTCAAATTCAAGGTGAATCTGCATCCATCTGTCTTTGATCTCATTGCAGACACTGCCATCAAACGATCTGGGGAGACCACCAAGACATTAATGAGAGGATGAGAAGGCCAGTATCCTCCAGACCTTTTTATAGCTTGCAAGATCTCCTCCAGCCAAAGAGGGGTTGGGGTGGGCATGGTACAGGGTCTGCCCGAGGCCAGAGTCAGAGTCTGTCCTCCCTATCCCCTTAGCCAGTTTACAGGGGTGTCCTGGAAAACCACATTTGCTGCACTTTCTGCAATGAATCCTTTTCTTAACTCACTCAGTAATTCAGAGAATATCTCTGGGGCACGGCCAAGTCTCATCTTCTATCCAAACACAGTTCTATTGTTGTGCATCACCCTTCTAGTCTGAAGAACTTTTGCTCTTAGTCTGAGGCCTATGATTGAAGTGGTTGATTGGGCATCCATTTCATGCACGGGAGATGGGCTGTGCAAGGAATGGAGACGGGGTGCCAAGTTTGAGGAACAACAAGAAAGCTTGTTTAACTGGAATACGCAGTCCGCAATGTAGAATGGGAAGTGCAGTGTAACAAGCCCGGAAAGGCAGGCTGGAGACAGAATGTGAAGGGCTTTAAAACTTAAGTCAGTGTGAAGTTTGTATTTTATCTTTGAGCTAATAGGGAGCCAGTGAAGTTTCTTGAGTAGTGAAGGGATTTGATTAGTGAATTCATTTATTTATTTGTTTGTTTGTTTATTTTTTTGGCGAGGCAATTGGGATTAAGTGACTTGGCCAGAGTCACACAGCTACTAAGTGTTATGTGTCTGAGGCCAGATTTGAACTCAGGTCCTCCTGACTCTAAGGTCGGTACTCTATCCACTGCACCATCTAGCTGCCCTGGCTGCTCTCTAGAGGATAGATAGGAGAGGGAGAGAAATTGGAAATGCAATTAGGATGCTTTTGCAATAGTCTAGTTGAAAGGTAACAAAGGCCTGAATTTGAATGGTGATTTCGTGAATTGGATGGATACAAAAGATACTGGGGAATTAGAAATAAGAAGACTTAGCAACTGGTTGAATGTTGGTAGGACAAGGGAAAAGGGATGAGTTGAAGGTGACTCTTGAGTTCGTAAAACTTTGTGACTAAGAAGGTTGTTGATGGCCTCAACAGAATTAGAGAAATTTGGAAGAAGAATAGGTTGGAGGGGAGGAGATAATGAGTTCCTTTTTGGATACTATGAGTTTGAGATGGCTTTAAGGTTTTCATGGGGAGATATCTGACAGGATGTTGGTGATGTAAGACCGGAACTCTTCAGAAAGACCAAGGATGGATAGGTATGTAGAGCAGGAAATCGCCTGCAAAACCCATGGGACCCGATGAGATCACTAAGACAGAATATAGAGAGATAAGACCTAGGATAGATTCTTGGGGTACACCCACAATTAGAGGATGTGATATAGATGATGACCTAGTGAAAGAGCCTAAGGAGAGATCAGACAGGTAGGAGGAGAATCAGGAAAGAGTGATATCATGACACCAGAAAGAAGAAAGAGTATAAAGGAAGAGGGGGTGACAAGCAGTATCAAATGCTGCAGAGAGGTCAGGAAGGAAGAGGGATGGTTTTGCAATGGAGAGGTCATTTGGTCACCTTTTTTAGAAAGCCATTTCTGTGGAGCGGTGAGTTAGAATCCAGTCAATTAGGGTCCATCCCATCCCTTCAGCTTCTCTTGGATTTGTCCCCTCCTCTATCCCTGTTGCCACCATTTGCCTGGGACTACCACCATCGCCTACTTTCAGCTCTTCCTGCCTCTACCCTCTTCCTCTCCTGATCTATCCTTCACAATAATCTTCCTTATGCATGAACAGGTGAGGCCGTATCACTCCTCTCAAAAATCTTTGAAGATCCCCATTGATTGGGCATCCATCTTATGCATGGGAGACATTCTGTGCAAAGGCATGGAGTTCAAGTGGCCTCTTGGATAAAATTTCAAATTCCTCTCCCTGGCTGTCAAGGCACTTGGGAATCTGTCACTACCCTGCCTGGAGAGTCTTATACTGCTGCCAGAACCATACTACTGTTCTCTATATACTCTTGTGAAACTGAACTGCTGACCATTGCCCATAGTGGGTAAGTCAATAAGCATTTATTAAGCACCTACTACAAGCACATGCTGCTAAGTACTGGCTCCTGTGCTTTTTCTCCTTAGTGTCTTTGTCCATGCTATTCCTTATGGCTGGAGTGCCCTCCCTTTCCACGTCTAGTTATTTAATTCACACTCACCTTTGAAAGTCCTACTTAAGGCTATCCCTTGCTGTGAGGCTTTCTCTACTACCCTCTGTTGATAATGACCTTTGCCCCTTGGGCTGCACACAATCCTTTGCACATCTTTGGGCAGCTAGGTGACTTGTGGATAAAGTGCTGTGCCTGAAGTCAGGAAGACTAGTCTTCCTGAGTTAAAATCTGGCCTCAGACACTTACTAGCTGTGTGACCCTGGTCAAGTCACTTCCTCATCTGTAAAACGAGCTAAGAAGGAAATAGCAAGCCACTCTTGTATCTCTGCCAAGAAAACCCCAAGTGGGGTCATGAAGACATGACTGAATAACAACAACAATGCACTTATTATGTAATATTCACAGGCTCATGATCTGCAGCTGAAAGGAATCTCAGAGATCATGGGGTCCAACCACCTTATTTTACAGATGAGGAAACGGACGCTCAAAGAGGATAACTAATTTACCCAGGTCACACACATAGCTAGCATCTGAGGAATCAAACTGAATCTTCTTGACGTCAAAGCCCACACTCTATTGTGTCTACATATTGTGTAGTTGTCTGTGTGGTGGGCCTAGAAGGTTGAAATAGTCAGGGAGCCTTTTATCTAGATTTTGTATCCTCTTTCCCCTTCCCCCAATTCATCACAGGACTCTGCACACAGTCAGCACTTAATAAATGTTTGATTAATTTTCACGGTTTTTTGAGAGTCCCACAGTAAAGAATGGTTGACTCAGACTCCCTTGCAGCAACTTCCAGCAGGTATCCGCAAATCATTGACAGGGGCCTAGTTTATACCATACTTGGGTTCTTAGCTTAACGATTTGTTTATTTAACTGGTGGCTACAGTCTTCATTAAGGGCATTTAGCACCTACAGCCATAATAAAAGTGTTTCTAAAACTCCTTTGAAGTGCTAAGAGTCACTTAAGAGGACAGTTAAATAAATAAACCATTAGGAATAGTGTTAGGTCAACCTAGGCCTAATATTCAGATTTGCTAGGAAGGCAGTTTTAAGGTGGTGGAGAAGATCACTGCCTCTAGAAGTTAAAGGAACTGAATTTGAATACAGGTCCCACCCCTTACTAGCTATACAGCCTTAGGCAGGTTGTTGCTGTAGCTGAGTCTATTCAGTTGTATCTGGCTCTTCATGACCCCATTTGGGGTTTTCTTAGCAGAGATGCTGAAGTGGTTTGCACTCCGTTCTCCAGCTCATTTTACAGATGAGCAAACTGAAACAAACGGGGTCAAGTGACTTGCTCAGGGTCACACAGCTAGTAAGTGCCTGAGGTCTGATTTAAACTCAGGTCCTCCTGACCCTAGGCTGAGAGATCTGTGCACTGCACCACCTAACTGCCCTCTTAGGAAAGTTACAGCCCCTCTTTACACCTCACTTTCCTCCTCAATCAACACCAAGCACGCACCAATACATGCCAGACTTGGTATTAGACACTGCACGTACAAAGATAAAGAATGAAGCAATCGTTCTCTTAAGGAGTTTACAGTCTATCTGGAGAGGTATGGATATATTTAAGTGTATACAGAATAAACACAAAATAACCATAAGATAATTTAAAACAAGAGGTTTGTATTAGACTAGCAGTTCTTAACCTGGGTGGACATCTGTGGATAGATTTTGGGGAGATCATGGACTTGGATGGGGAAAATACACCTTTATTTCAATGATGTTATTATTATTATCATTGTTGTTATTATTATTACTAAAGATTAGAGTTCCCTGTATTACCTAGGCTAGAAGTGCCAGTGCCGGACGCTCATGGGACTGATCTTAATATTGATGGGCACAGAAGCTTTAACCTGACCTGGTCCAATTTGAGGGTCCTTAGGCATCCTGGTGGTCCTTCTTTCCCAGCAACTCACCATAGTGATGCTGGACTTTGTACAGATTCCTGATTGGCTTTAGCCCTACTTCAGTTCAGAACTCCCAATCAATTGATCCACAAGCCTCAGTCTCCCCAGCAGCAGGGACTTCAGACCACTGCACCAGGCTCATCCCTTATAATCCTGCTTATTGTATTTTATTTTATGTGTTTAAAAACCCTATTCTGAGAATCGGTCCATAGGTTTCATCAGACTTCCCAAAGGGGTCTGCCACACCACAAAAAAGGCTGGAAACCACAAATGAGATAATCTTTAAGGCCTATTGTAGCACTAAGTCATGTGGTCTCCTTATTTAGAATTGACTTTTGCCCTCACCTACATCCTTCAATAGGCCCTACTAATGGGAATGGAGCTGAAGCTTCATTTATGTCAAGAAAAAGCCCTTAGAGTCAACATGGCCAAAGAATGCTGGATTAGGAATTTGGGGACTTGAGCTCCAGTCTTAGTACCGGCTCTGCTGTTAATGATATGTGATGTCTTGAGGCCCCACTTTCTTAAAGTGATATCCCTGTCCTCAAGCAGTTTAGAATCTAATGGGGGAAACAACATGCAAATAAATATATACAAAGCAAGTTATATATAGGATAAATGTTATTGTTTGTCCTTCATTCTCAAAAAGGACCAATGAAATCACAAGGGTGATGTCTTCACTTGCTAGTGAATTAGATTTAAGTGAGGCAGAGTTGCATAAAGTTGTCAGCTTCACTCTGTCCTCCAGAGTCATCAAAGTCCAGTGGCAAGACACAAGTCAAGATGGCTGGTGATGGCCCAGGATGCAGTGGGTGACTTTGGACTTTTTGAATTAAGATCTTTTCCAGGTCTCAGTTAGTCTGAGGCAACATCCATTGAATGATTAAGGGCTAGGTAAGAATTGAGACAAAAGATGACCTAATTTACTGTTACAAAAATATTAAGAGAAATATTTAAGAGGAAGACCCTCAAAGTTTCTGACCAGAACAGAAAACAATTACTATTTACACTCATAAACAATGAGCCACAGAGGCTTGGGCTGGAGCCAGAGTGATTTGGGTTTAAAGGTTTAGTCAAGTAGCTCCATTTGAAACACAGTGGGCTTTTTTAAGCCTGGTTTTTCAGAGCTATGTTTCAAGGAATCATAAATGAAAACTGTATGGGACAAAAAGTGAATTGTCCCACCTTTTTGGAAAAACAGAAAAATAAAATAAAATATGTTAAGTGCTGGGGACGCACAAAGGCAGTCTCCGCCATCAAGGAACTTGCAATGAAATGGGGAGGGGCAACGTGCAAACAGATATACACAAAGCAAACGATATACAGGATAAATAGGAAATAATTAACAGAGGGAAGGCGCTGGAATCAAGAGGGGTTGGGCAAGGTTTCCTGTAGGAGGTAGGATTTTAGTTGGAACTTAAAGGAAGCAGGGAGGTCAGAAGTCAGAGTGGAAGGAGGTGAGAGTTCCAGGCATAGGGGGCAGCTAAAGAGAATAGCTGGAGCTGAGAGATGGGGTGCCTTGTTTATGGAACAGCCAGGAGGCTAGTGACTGTCACTGGATGGAAAAGAGCATATGTTGGGGAGGAACTTAAAGGAAGCAGGGAGGTCAGAAGTCAGAGTGGAAGGAGGTGAGAGTTCCAGGCATAGGGGGCAGCTAAAGAGAATAGCTGGAGCTGAGAGATGGGGTGCCTTGTTTATGGAACAGCCAGGAGGCTAGTGACTGTCACTGGATGGAAAAGAGCATATGTTGGGGAGGAAGGTATAAAAAGACTGGAAAAGTTGGAGGGGTCTAGGTTATGAAGGGCTTTGAAGGCCAAACAGAGCATTTTGTATTTACTCCTGGAAATAATACGGAGCCACTGAGTTTATGGGGGATGGGGGGGTAGGTATGGAGGAAAGGGGAAATCACTTCGGAGGCTGAGTGGAGAATGGATTGGGGTGGGAAGAGACTCGAGGCCAGACCCAGCAGCTGGTTATTGCAATAGTCAAGGCGTGAGGAGATGTATCCATTTGTTTAGCCATTCTCTACTTGATGGTCTTCTACTCCATTTCCATTTCTTCTCTATTACCCAAAGTTATACTACAAATATTTTAGTGGGACCTTTATCATTCTCCCTCTTGGAGTTATGCCTTGAAGTGGGATTTCTGAGTCAAAGGGATGGATATTTTAGACCCTTTCTTTGAATAATTACAAGTTGCTTTCCAGAACTGTTAGACCCATTCACAGCTCCACCAATAGTGTACTAGAGTACTCATCTTCCTATAGCCCTCTTAATACTGACTATTCTCATCTTTACCAATTTTTTGGGTATGAAGCAAAAGCTTGGCACTGTCTTCATTTATATTTATCATATTTTTATTATTGTTGAGTTGTTTCAGTCATGTCCGACTCTTCATGACCCCATTTGGGGTTTTCTTGGCTAAGATACTGGAGTGGTTTGCTATTTCCTTCTCCAGCTCATTTTACAGGTGAGGAAACTGAGGCAAACAGGGTTAAGTGACTTGCCCAAGGTCACACAGCTAATAAGTGCCCGAGTCCAGACTTGAATTCTGGAAGATGAGTCTTCCTGACTCCAGGCCTAGCACTCTATCCACTGCGCTACCTAGCTACCCCTATTTATCTTACAGTTCTTTACACATCTTAAAGCACTCTAGAAATGAGAGTTATTATTATTAACAAATGTTACAAAGAGTTATGATTCAGGACAGAGAGATTATGTCCAACTGTGGGGTCATGAAATGCTTCACGGAAGAGGTGGTGCATGAGCCAGGCCTCAAAGGATGCTAGGATTTCATCATACAAAGATAGAGGGGTAGAGGGAGTCTATTTGAGACGGAGGAGCAGCATTCAAGAGAATGTCTTCAGTGTTCTGTCAAGATGGAGAATATTCTAATGGGGCTTGAGTGGAAAGTAGCAGTGAGAGACAAGGCTGGAAACGGAGTTTGGATTCAGACTGTGGAAGATTTTGAACGCTGGTTTAGGTATATCTGTTTCTAGTGCTGCTGCAGTGGAAATGCCACTGGATTTGGAATAGACCTGAGTTCAAGCTTCTGTTCTACTACTTAATGTCCATGTGAACTTGTCTGAGTCCATTCCCTTACCCAATCTGGACCTCAGTTTCTTCATCTGTAAGCGGGAATATTAGACTAACTGACCTCTAGCTTCCATTCCGCCTCTAAAAATTTATTCAGATCAGTATGGCATGGTGTACAGAGGGCTGGACCTGAAGTCAGAAAAACCTGAGCTTGAATCCCACTTCTGACACTTAATAGCTGCATGCCTACGTCACATAACTTCTCTCAGTATGTTTCCTTATTTATGAAATGTGGGTAATAATATTTGTAGGACTTATCTCACAAAGTTATTGTCAGGTTCAAAAAGAGATGATGGATGGAAAATGCTTTTTTGTAAGCTATGATTGTTTTATAATCCTGTGGATAATGAAAATCTGCTGAAATTCTTTGTGCCAGGGGACAAGTATAATCAGAAAGGTGTTTTAGGGAGGTCATTCTGACAGTATGGTGGTGATTAATGGGAGGGCAAGAGATTAATTGATTCTAGTGGGGCTCATTCAGATCTGGTAAATTCTCTTGCGAAGAAGGTGTCCTGCTTAGATGTAAATGCTGAGGTCCTTTGGAGACTTGTACCGGTGGCAAACTAATGAGACTTTGGGTGCTCAGCCTGGCATCCCCAGGGCAGCTGAGGCTTGGTCACCTGCTTGGGTCCCCTCTAGCTTACACACTTCCTACATGTACTATAGAGGGGTAGAATGGAAGAAAAGGGTCCTTTCCTCTGGCCTAGACTGAACATTCTATGCAAGATTCTTCTTGCTGAGACGGAATGGTCCAGTCTTTTACATAGAGGGATGTCTTAAAGGCAAGGATGGAATGCCCCAGTCCTGAGCCAACTCTTCCTTCCCATTCTGTGATGCTTTCAGTCACTTATCCAAGCCCGTATATTTCTCTGGTTAGGTTCCCCATTGCTCTTAACAGCCTGTCTATATCCCCCAGTTCCTTGTTCCTATCCCACTTAAACATGAGTTCCAACTTAAACACTACACACTCCTTCTACTGCATTCTCTGGAATGCCTGTTCCATAAACAATCTTAAATCTTTTCTTCTCCCACTCCTACTATCTACTAGCTATTGCTGAAACCTGTCTCCTCCCGACGACACAGCCTCCCTGGCTACCCTTTCCTGCACTGTCTATACTTTCATTTATTCCTCTTGGCACACTGATTGAGTTAGGGGAGTTGGAATACTTCTTGGTCCTGATTGCTACTTTCAGGTTCTCCCCATACCTCCGTCACTCAGTAAGTTCTCTTCCTTTGAGATTCATGCTGTTCATTTGGCACCCAATCAAAATCCTTGTAGCTGTTGTCTATAGACCTCCAGGTCACTCCTTTCCTTCCTCAATGAGTTTGCTATCTAGCTTATAATTTTTACCTCCTTCCCAACTGCCTTCATACTAGGGGACTTCAACATACATATTGATTCTCCCTCAAACATCTTAACCACTCGATTCCACATTTTATTCACTTCCTGTGACCTACTTTTCCACCCCATGTCAGCCATACACAAAGATAGTTAGAATGTTGATCTTGCCATCACCCACAAATGTAACACCTCCATGTTCAAGAATTCAGAAATCCCCTTATCTTACCATAATCTATTGGCTTTTTACCTCTCCCTCTACCTTCTCTTATCAAACTATACTCTTCATCCACACCATGACCTCCTAGCCCTTGACCCCTTAATTCTCTTCCATGCCAACTCCTTTGTACTAGTCACTCTCTTTCCTTTCCCCATTTCAACCTGTTGGTGAACCAGTTCAACTCTATACTGTCTTCTCTTGAATCCCTAGCCCCCTTATCATTTTGCTGATTGCACCTGAGCTGCCAAGTTTCAGGCTTGGACCACTCTCACCTTTCATTGTCTTCCTTCCACATGTGCTGCTGAAATGCATAGATATGGAGAAAATCACACAACCATTTCAACTGGTTCCACGATAAATTTATGTTATACAACCTCAACTGGGTCCTCACTGCTGCTAGGCAATCCTACTATACCTCCCTTATCAACTCACTAGCCAACTCGCCAGAGTAGCTCTTCCAAACCTTCTCCTCCTTCCTCAAACTTCTCATGGTTCCTCCTCCCCCAACTCTCTCAGCTGAGAATCTTTCCTCATATTTTACAGAAAAAGAAATGATGCCATTTGCTGTGAGCTCCCTCTTCTCCCTTCTTCCACATCTCCTATCACTCATATGCTTTCTGCCACTCTCTCCTCCTTCACTTTATTTTACATGATGAAGTGGCTTTACTCCTTACCAAAGCTAACCCTCTACCTGCTAACTTGATCCCATTCCATCCCATCTCCTCTGACAAAGTGCTCATCTCTGTCATTCCAACTCTATCACTTAGTTTCAAACTCTCCCTATCTACTGACTCATTCCGTACTACCTCACAAACATATGCATGTCTCCTCTGTACTGGAAAACAAAAACAAAAACACTTGCTCCTTCCTTCCTTGATGACTGTCATCCTATATCTCTTCAGCATTCTGTGGCTAAACTCTTTGAAAAGGCCATCTACAATCTGTACCTTCTTTTTACCTCTTCTCACTCTCTTCTGAATCCCTTGCAATCTGGCTTCTGACAAATCTGCCAAAATTTCCTCTCTGCAAAGTTACTGGTCATCTCTTAGTTGCCAAATCCAGTGGCCTTTTCTCAGGCTTCATTCTTCTCAACCTCTCTGTAGCCTTTGACACTGCTGATCACCCTCTTCTCCTTCATACTCTTCTTTCTAGGTTTTCAGGGTACCACCCTCTCCTGATTCTCCTCCTACCTGTCCTACTACTCCTGCTCTGTCTTTATGCCCTCCAACCATATTATGCCTTCTAACCATAGGTGTCCCACAGAATTCAGTCCAGGGTCCTCTTCTCCATTTATACTTGGTGATCTCCTCTGCTGACCTCCAATCTCATGGCACATTACTTTAAAATGTTTATTTATTAATTGATTGATAGTGCAGAAAAGTCAACATTTGGCGTGCAATACTGGGAAGCCTGAGAATTGCATTCTTATTCCAGCTATGCCACTAAGTCTGTGTGACCCTGGGCAAGTCATTCCCCTTTCCTGGGCCTCATTCTCTGTAAAATTCCTCTGTAAAATGAAGGGTTTGGACTAGATAATCTCTAAGGTCCTTTTCGGCTCTGAAGTTCTATGTTCAATGGCTCCTTATGGAGTGTGAAAGTTTAGAAAACCCATGGAAGGAAACCTTGACAATGCCTTTTGGAGTCTGTGCTGTACTTGGCATGCCAACCCCACTTCCAGGAGCCAGATGACTCCACTATTGGGGCTGTACCAGTTAGCATGTTATCTGCTTACACAGGATTTTGACTACAAATTCTGGAAAGCCCACTTGCTCTAGAAATTTATGAGGGTGGGAAGGAGAAAAAAAAAAACAAGAAAGAACAAATATAATGAGAAACTTTCTTTTCTAGTTGAAGGGGGAAAATCTGCTTAGTTAACATGCTGAAAGTCTGGGTCCTCTGATTTCACAGATTGTGGGGAAATGATTTAGAAGTAGCTGATCTCTCAGCCAAGAGTTGGGAGCCCTCTAGACCCTAGTCAATCTAGTCCTGTCCAAGGAGTACTAAAGATAATGATTCAAAACACAGCTCTTGGGAGATTAATTCTTCCCTTTATACCAATGAACAAATATTTACCAAATGCCTTCAGAAGCGACAGGGGAAGTGAGGAGAAAGGAGGGAGAAGAGGGGAAGGGACGAAGAGATACAAAGGTGAATAAGATACATCTGCCTTCAAACAGCTTACATCTAGATGCAGACAAAACTCACGCATAAAAAGATCATAAACAATCTCGGGCAGTTTGTGCTAAGTGACCGATCAGGAGAACAGGAAAAAAACAAACAACCCTTAGCTATAAGAATCCAGAGGCAAGGCAAGTCATTGTGGTCCAGCGTGATCAGGGAAGGCTTCCTAGTGGGAGTGGGACTTGAGTTGGGGTTTAAGGGGTGGGAAGAATTCAGCTGGGGGTGAGGGGTGAATTGTCAAGACTGAGAAAAGGGTGCGAACAAAGACACAGAGGCACATAGAAAGGGACAATACAGGGATGTCCAGCTCATACCAGCTCATGAGAGCCAATTGTCAAAATACCAGGACATTTATACCTTGGGAGCTGGTGAACGCTCCAAATCGGGGCTTGATATATTTATTGTTTTGTTGATTGCCTAGACTTAAGAAAGTGATGGAGAAAAAAATCTTAATATTGCAAATTAAACTTAAAGGTGTGGTGTGTACATTTGGGGCAGGGGAGGAAGGGGAGAGCCTGTTGTTAAACATTTACCAGGATCCTGCTAGGATGATCCAATCCAGTAAATGATCACAAAGATAAATTATAGAACTTTTACATGCATAGAGCTTACATTTTAATGAGTGTAATGTAGAGGGATGATGAATGAATAGATCAAAGTATTAGTTCTCATTATGTACCATACATTATACTAAGCAGCTCTGGTGATAGAAATAGTGAGAGAGAGAGAGAGAGAGAGAGAGAGAGAGAGAGAGAGAGAGAGAGAGAAAGATTGTCTCTGCTTTCAAGGAGCTTATGACTTTTTTTTCCAGCAAAGATCTATTAATTTATTGCTAAAAATTCCAGGATACAATCTTTTAAAAAATTAACTCATTTTATTTTTAATTTGAATAAAATAAACATTTCCATAACATAGTATAATAAAAAAAGATGATTACACATGAAACTGGAAATCTATTATGTACAACTTTCAAAAATATAATAAAGTTATCATGTAAATTTCCCTCCCCTTGCCCTTTTAAAATATTTTCAAACAAACATTCGTCTTCTTTACCACCACCATGCCCAACCAACTGAGAAAGCAAGAAAAACAAAATCCTTATTACACACATTTATAGCCAGAGCTTGCATTCTAATAAGGGAACATGGCACCTATAAAAAAGTGGTGAGCAGGAAGGGGTTTTTGGATTAGTGAGTCAGAGAAATGGGAAGTCAGAGTGGAGCCTTGGAAACAGTTAAGAATTATGCAAAGTACAATATGTTGGAGACAAAGGTGAGATTCTGACAAGCTGTTCTGGTAGAATTTGAGTAAGAAGAGACAGACTTTCAATGAGGGGATCAGGGTCAAGGTATCACCTGAGCTGGGTCTTACAGAAAGACAAGGATTTCAAAAACCAGAAATGAAGAAGACATACTTTCTTAGCATGGAAGATAGTTGCATGAAGGTGAAGGGGTAGAAGATGGCAAGTCTAGTTAAGGGACAATGAGTACTGGACTTTGGCTGGAAGGTAGAGAAGGTATTGGGGAGTGAAATGAAAGAAAGCTGGACAGGTAGGTTGCAGCCAGATAGTAGAAGGCCTGATTGAGGGGCTACATTTTTCATCTTGTAAGCAATAGAAAGCCATTGAATGGCTTTTGAGCAAGAGAGTGACATAATCACTGCACCAGGATGACTATTTATTTTGTCAGCTGTGTTTGAGATGACCAAGTCTATTCATCTGAACTGATCCCATTTCATGGGAGTGACTGGAGGCAGGGAAACCAGTCAGAAGAGTCTAGGAGATAAATGATGAAACCCTGGACTCGAATGATGGCAGCAGACATAGAAAGGAGCAAATGCATATGAGTGATTGTGGAGGTAGAAATCACGAAAAAGAAAGAAGCAAACATTTATTAAGCACTTCCTATGTACCAGGAACTTTGCTAAGCACCTTACAAATATTATCTCATTTGATCCTCATAAAAGCCCTGGGAGGTCAGGTGCTTTTATTATCATCCCCATTTTATAGTTAATGCAACTGAGGCAGACAGAGGTCAAGTAACTTGCCCAGAGTCATACAACTAGGAAGTGTCTAAGGTGAGAGTTGAACTCAGTTCCTTCTAACTTCAGCCCCCATGCTCTATCCACTGTGCCACCTCTATTTGCTTGGTTAGGTGGGAGAGGGAGAAGAAAGAATTAAGTCTGACTCCCTGGTTTTGGGCCCATGTGGAAAGATAGTGAGAAAAGGGAAATTGGGAGGGGGAAGACAATGTTTCATTCTGAACACGCCGAGGTGGAGATGCTAGCATGACATTCAGGTAGAGATGTCCAGATCAGCAGGTTGTCAGCCTGGGACATTCATGAGAGATTGGGCTGGTGGACGTATCTAGATCTGGGAGTTATCCACGTAGATGTGATAAACGATTGAATGGGAACGCATGAAAAAATACCAATAGAGAGGATGTAACAGGAGTTGAGAGGCCTGGAAAGAGAGGGGTAATGATATAGTGATCAAAATCCTGTAGAATGTGGGAAGGGAAAAGATGTATATAGAATATAGAGCTGGTCCTTGGAAAGGAGAAGGGCCCACCTCATCCTCTGAGAGGCAAGCAAAGGAGCAGAGAATGGATGAAGATTTGGAGGTTTTGAGGTGTGGAAGAGGAGACAGGAAGCAATTCAGGGATGATATCCTCAATCTTCTCTGTAAAATAGGGAGGACAGGCCACTGGCTGGGAGTGAGGGGCTGAGGGGAGGAACCAAGGAGACAGAAGATTTGATGCATTCTTTGTGAGAAGTGAAAAAAAGCAGTTCAGTAAAACTAACCAACACGTAAACAATCTGATCTATGCTCTCAGCCTTCCCCTCTGCAGTGAAGGGAAGAAGTCACATTTTTTCAGGTCCTCTTCTCTCCAAGTTTGGTCATTTAATCAGGGGTCATCGCCAGTCATCTTGACCTATGTCTTACCACTGGACTCCAATGACCCTGAAAGAGAGGGTGAGGCTGGTTCCTTTGCACAGCTCTGCCTCACTTCAATCCGATTCACTCGCATGTCAAGATGTCACCCTCCTGATGTCATTGGTCCTCTTCCAACGAAGCACAAACAACAACAAGCCTATCAGAGAGGAGTAAAAAGATTGCTGGGAAGTATTGAGGGCCCAGGTCAGGTGAGATAACATGGATGTTATAGACCCAATTTGTAGTGTCAGCATGCTTTATTCCAGTAGTGTCCAAGGCTCTGGGGTAGAAGCTGAGAGGGCAGACTGTAGGGCAAGGAATAGTGGATAAAGGATAGTGCCTCACTGAACTGGTTAACCATAGGGCCAAGACTGTGAAGGGAAGGGGGTTGGCCACATCAGGGGAGACAACAGTCTGTTTGGATGAAAAGACTAACAAAGAGGAAAAGAGGGGCATAAGGGGAGAAAGATAGGTTTTGGCCACATTATGGAGAGTCCTAAAGGTTAGGCTAAGGAATCTGGATTTGATCCTGTAAGCAAGTGCCTTGTCCCCTCCGGACCTTGGTTTTCCCACCGATTAGATGATGGGGTTAAATTAAAAGGTTTCCAAGGTTCCTCCTAGATCCAACAACCCACATTTAATGTTCTAAGCCCCTTCCAGCTTGCCTGTTCTACTGTTCTCTCGCTCTGAGACCCCAGGCTCAGGGTCAGCCTCTTGGCAAACTGGCTGCCTTCTCTCCCCATCCTTCTGTGGCCTCAGGGGCTTCTTTTCATGGAAAAGACAGGAAAAGAAATTTCTCTGTCCTGGGAGGGATCCCCCAGGCAGGCCCAGGAAAAAAAAAACACACACAACAACAACAAAAGCCTTTGTTTCTGCTCTTCTCCCCCTTCCTCCCCACCAGGTGAGTGGAAGCTGAGGCCCATTTTTGGCAAATCACCATCTTGGGCTTATCCCGTCAAATTCAGAACTGGATCCCTGAGGCTACAATGTGGGCAGGATGAGGCAGCACAGGAGTGCGTGCAAACACAGAGGAACGATTCCCATCCACCCCAAAGCGACCCCAAGATCTACCTAGAGAATAAGGAGACCTTATTCCTGTGGAAACTTTTGTGTGTGTGTGTGTGTGTGTGTGTGTGTGTGTGTGTGTGTGTGTGTGCTTTGCACAAGAATGCAGAGGATAAAGCTGGGTTTTGGTATCATCTCTCTTTCCTCGAAACAGGGAACTGCACGCCCTGTTCCCTATAGTTATTCCCACATCAAAACATTTTCCTTTTGTCCAATACTATGGTACTTTCTCCTACTTGAACTGTTCTCAATTTCTAAGGGGACAAGCCAAAGCCTAGAGAGTTGCTGTGATTTCCTCAGGTCACAGAGCATTCTAGAATTTCAACTCAGGGCCAATAAATACACAGCCCAGCAGCTACTGAGCCAGTGAGCCATGCAGGCTCTCCTAGAGCATGGCCAGGGGACTTAGAGATAGAATAGTACAGTGGAAAGACTGCTGAGTTTCAAGCCAGAAGATCTGAGTTTGAATTCTTAACTTTGTTTCACCTGTGCTACCTTGGGCAAATCAGTTAACTTCTTTCTCAAGGCCTCAGGTTTTCTTACTTGTAAAATGAGATGGTTGAACTAAATGAATGGTCTTCAAGATTGCTTCCAACATCGGATCCTCTTACCAATAACAAGAGGAAGGTGGAGGCCCCGCTACAGAACAACTATGTCCTAGCTGTGGGGAGAGTTAGAAAAGTGGCCAGACTTTGCAGCTAATCCAATCTTTTGCAGTGGGATCTCAGGGCAAGTAAGGGCAAATTCCTCTGAGGTTTCTTTGTCTAGGGGTGGGATTCTTACTTTAAAGGTGAACCTAACCTAATTACCTCCCGTGTAACCCTGGGCAAGTCAATTTACTTCTCTGGGCCTCAGTGTCCTCCTTGAGTTGGAATACACGATCCCACAATCCTGTGATTATCTATTCCAGTTCTTTATCCCATAATTGTACCCTGTTTGGCAGTCTGCACTGATCAATGAAAGTGGATAACTGCCCAATCTCTTCCTTTCTATGGTGGTGCTGGCAGGGTAAGATTTGGGGCCTATTCTACTCTCTTGAGGCAGCTACGTGGTACAATGGATAGAGGGCTGAGCCTGGAAGCAAGGAAGACTCATCTTCCTGAATTCAAATCTGGCCTTACTAGCTGTGTGACCCTAGGCAAGTCACTTAACACTATTTGCCCCAGTTTCCTCATCTGTAAAATGAGCTGGACAATGAAATGCAAACCACTCCAGTATCTTTGCCAAGAAAACCCCAAATGGGGTCACAAAGAGTTAGACACAACTGAAACAACTGAGCAACACCCCTTCCCTCTCCCCTCCCCAGATCTTGTAGTGGACAAACAAACACAAAAATACCCAGGCCATCAGACCATTTCACCTGAAAAGCCCTGAAAAGGACACTGGACTTGGCAGTCAGAACATGCAGCTTTGAATCCCGGTTATACCTGCCTTTCTGATGCTTACTCTCCTCATTTGTAAAATGGAGATAATAGTATTTGTACTACCTACCTCAGAGATCATTTTGAAGATCAAATGAGAGTATGTAAAGTGCTCTATGACCCTAAAATACTACGTAAATATAGGTGACTATTATTAATGGTAATAATTTCTTATTTCTTACAAATAATTTGATAACAATTTACCTGTGGAGGCGTAACTATAATATTTTCAACTCTTATTCTTCCTCCAAACTTGGACTCAAGTTTTATGAGCGTCATTATTTTTTCTCTTCATTCCCCTCAAAATCCTCTTTAAGGATTTAGGAAGAATATAGACTGTCAGAGCTAGAAGGGATCTTAGAAAATAGAATATTAGAACTTGAAAGGACCTAAGATTTAAAATAAACTATCGGAGATATTAGGGTCCTTCGAAATTGAATGTTAGTGCTAGAAGGGACCTTAGAAATAATCTAAGCCAACTCCATTTTATAGTTAAGGAAACTGAGGCTCAGAAATAGGTAATAACTTTTTTAAAAAAATAATTAATTTTTAGTTTTCAACATTTACTTCCATAAGATTTTTAGTTCATAAGTTTTAAAAAAAAGTATTGATCACTGCCTTCATACTCACTCTACCTTGGGAAAGGCAAAATGCCTTTAAAGTACTTTTCTAAAAAAACCCCCAACCTCAGTGGTGCCAATATTCCCTGGAAATTCTCTGACCTCTTTCTTAAGAAATTATTAATTATGATTTATTTTTATGATTTTTTTTTTTAGAGTCTCAGTTGAAATTGGTTCAGGCTTGTTGAACTATTTTTTAAAAGTCAAAGGTTCTTAGAAGTTGGCTCTATCGAAGTGGTGGAAAAATGTCCTTTGATGTGTCAAAATATTTCCTTTCATTTATATTGAAACTCTATATTGATTCATGTAAGAAGATTTTTTAAATATTAGAACAGATCATATAATCTGACTGACTTGAAAGCTTTGATGCTACAAAGAACTGCTGCTTATTCAGCAAGGCTAAGGAACTGGGCATTCCGTTTTTTTTTTTTTTTTAACAACTGACAGTATATCCACTATATGTGGATTCCAAAGTTTCAAAAAGTTAAAATACAATTGTGGACAAATGACATTTAACCATTGCTGAAAACAAGCTAGTGAGTCAGGGGAAATAGGAACATCTGGGGTATTTGGTCAAGGTCTGCTCTTCTTTTGGAATATCTCACTTGACCACCAGGCCCCAAGTAACCTCTCACCCCACTGGCAATGCCAAGGTGAATGAGTAGGAAAAATAGAGGAAGAAGGCGGTGAGAAGAACGGGAAGACTAGAGAAGACAAGCTGAAGAGAAGCTGAGACCAGAAGTCAGGTTACAGTAGATCAGAGCTGTGCACAGCCTTAGAACATAGAATGTCAGAGCCTGAAGCATCCTCATGTAGCAGAGGTGTAAGAGATAATGTTCTACTGCTAAGGAGAACTCGTTACCCCCTCCCTCTGACCTCCACCTTTGTGTGGGTGGTATCACTCCTTCCCAGCCACTCCCTGTGTCCTGATTTTGGGTGTGACTTTCTCTCATAATTCCTTCAGTTCCACCTCTCTGGAGGAATGGTTTTCCTTTCAAACCAGGTGTGGGAAGACAATGAAAAGGAAAAATGTGGAGGAACCACCTTTCAACCCAGTTATTGCTAGTCACAGTCTTCCATCCCAAGACTGCTGATTCACTCTTACCTAGAAAGATCTGGGGCCGTGCTTTCTCCCTGCTTTGTACACACACACACACACACACACACACACACACACACACACACACACACAATCTATATGTATATATGCAGATGTATATATATATATACATATAAATATGGTATACACACAAATATATTATACATATATAAATACATGTAAATATATTATATTTATATACATACATAAATTACTTATTAATTTATGAAATGTGGCATGTCTATGCCTGATTCTTTTGATACTCACCAGGAAAGACCACAGTGACAACAGGAAATGAGGCTGCAATCAAATTTTTTTTTTTGGCTAGGTAATGGGGTTAAGTGACTTGCCCAGGGTCACACAGCTAGTAAGTGTCAAGTGTCTGAGGCTAGATTTGAACTCAGGTCCTCCTGACTCCAAGGTCAGTGTTCTATCCATTGTACCTCCTAGCTGCCCCACTGCAATCATATTTTAATAAGGCACAGAGGGTGTTGGGGCAAATGGCACAGAAAGTACAGAGACAAACAGCAAAATGGTTACAGAGGCAGCTGGCATGGGGATGAGCAATAGAGGGGTAAAGGAAGGTAGGCAGGGATGAGGAAGAGGACAGGGAGGGGAAGAGACACAGACCATCACTCACACAACCATGGATTACATTGGGACCACTCAGCAGCATGGACCCAATGGAGATGGCAAGTGCTAGGAGAAGTGGGTGACCAGAGTTTGAGGTCTCATTTTTAAAGTTTTTGTGGGGGACAAACTAGCATTTATCTGTGCCACCTTGAGGTTAGTTCATTAACATACTCAAATCATCTCAAAGTTGTCAGTAAAACTTTAAAGTTAACATGTCTATATCATCTCAAAATTATCACCATTTGGTGATCTGCTGGTCTTACTACAGATGTCTGGAACTTGCCTGAGATTTAAACATCATAGGACTGAAAGGCTCTGAAAACAAAGCCTAGATGGTTTCCCCTGATGCTGTACCAGAATGTGACTTTTTTTGTTAACATGATTAAATTTGCACATTATGCTTCTTTGATCTTCGGGACAGTTTGTATATGACATCTGGGTTTCCCTCTTCAATCTTACTTCCTGCTGTTGCTACTTATACACTTACTATATCAACTACAAGAGAGGGAGGTGGGCAGGGGGACCAGAACAAGATATAATGTTAACACTATATATGTATGTAGATATGAAATCAATGATTCAATTTTATTTAGCTTGACCCATTTCTCTCTCTCCCTCTTTTTTCCGCCCCACCCCTCACATGCACCTTTTCCCTCCCCCCTCCCAACTTTCATTGCTTTTCTTTTGCTGTATTTAAGTAAGGAAACACGCAGATCACTCTGTCACAGTTAGTAGTTCCCCAGAGTGTCAAGCAGGAGGTTCCTGCCTACCAGAGGACATCATCTCCAGCATTCTTTCACACTTAAATATGAGAATGTTAGTGTTGAACAGGAGTCATATTAATGCTCTCAAATGTCTGTATCACTTTGAGGTTACAAAGTCCTTTCCTCAAATTATCACTGAGTTCTGTAGTAGAAGTATTATTATTCCCATTTAAAAGGCTCAGAGAGATGATGTGACTAGCCCATAATGATACAGACAGTAAATGAAAGAAGGGGCTTCAAACCTAGTTCTTCTGACTCAAAGTAGAGAGCTTTTTGTACCTGACCCTGCTGATTCTTCTTGTTGTTCAGTCAGTCATGCCTGACTCTTTGTGACCCCTTTGGAGTTTTCTTGGCAGAGATACTGGAGTAGTTTACCCTTTCCTTCTCCAGCTCATTTTACAGAGGAGGAAACTGAGGCAAACAGGGTCAAGTGACTTGTCCAGAGTCACATAGTAAATGTCTGAGGTTGGATTTGAACTCAGGTCTTCCTGACTTCAGGCCCAGCACTCTAGCCTCTTAGCCATTTGGTAGCCCTGCTGACTCTTAGAGACTTATTGAAGTCCAAGATTGAAGAAGTCAGTCCAGTCTTGCAGGCTGGAGGTTTAAAATGCAATCCTGGGTTTTAAAATACAATTAAACCACCTTTGCTAATTAGGAATTAAAAGAAGACGCTTCAAAGTAAAAAGAATATAAAATACTACTCCCCTCTTAGTCATTCAGAAAAGTGACCTGCAGGCAGTTGGAGATGTGCAATAATCACTGAAGTCCTTGGGCGTCCTCTCCCCCACCCTGCCCCATCCCAGCCTCAGGCTACATCTTTTACACTTCAAGCCGCCTCCAGCCAGAATGAGCAAAGGGTCCAATGAGAGAAGGAAGAGACTCCAGCCACAGCCACTACCTTGATGAGAACGTGAGCTCCCTCTTGCTCTCAGCAGTGTAGTGGGCCTAGTTATCTCTCCCAAATGATAACTGTGTTCCTACAGTAGAATTGTAAGGCACCGAGGCCTTGGAATTATAAAATTGGGTTTCATCCTGACCACAAGAGAGTCATTGCCTCTCTCTGACTTATTGGCTTCCCCAGGAATTGCTCCAGGAAGATCTCTAATTCATTCAGCTCATGTCTAGCTTTTCCCAAAAGTGGCCCAGCTTTTATTCAAACACTAAATGTACCAAGGACAGCTAGGTGGTGCAGTAGATAGAGCATTGAGCCTGGAGTCAGGAAGACCTGAGTTCAAATTCAGCTTCAGATACTTACTAGCTGTGTGACCCTGGGCAAGTCACTTAACCCTGTTTGTCTGTTTCCTCATCTGTAAAATGAGCCGGAGAAGGAAATGGCAAACCACTCCAATATCTTTGTCAAGAAAGCCCCAAATGGGGGCTTTGTCCTGAATTGGACAGGACTGACCATCACCGACAACCAAATGCATATACAGAAGAGGGAAGCTTTTATTTTTACCTCACAAAGATACAAGAGACCAGAAGGACTCACAGGAGTCCATCAACACACACAGCATATTCAAAAGGTCTTGAAAAGTCTATCAGCTCCCTTCTGGAAGGCAGCTGAACTTTGCATCGCCAGCAAAGCAGCTCTGATATCTCAGTGAGTTTCTTTTTCCAGTAAGAGTCCATCACCCTGAGTCTCAGTCATTCAGTCATGGTGGGAGTACTATCTCTGAAATGTAATTAGTAAAGCCCCAGGGGTCATGCCCATATTCCATGGGAGATACCCCCTCTGACAACTTCAGTCAAAGGTCCATAGGTCCTGTAATCTCCTCAAATTGATTTGGAAACTCAACAAATTTATCTGGGGATTTCCTTACAAGAGAATAACAGAAATGGAAGAGACTTCAGGACAAAAAATGTCAGAACTGGAAGGAATCTGAAAGATCCATTTAGCCCAGCCTTCTCTTATTATAGGTAGAAAAGCAGGTTTTATTTTAACATACTTGTGGGTCACACAATAACATAAAAGACATGGTTCTCATAGAAAGCATAAGAATGGTTTTTGGACTTCCTTTCATTTCTGAGCCCTTCCATTGGCAAAGCAGAAAGCCACCTCTATGTCCCTTGATAATAGCAACTAGTGACTTCAATCCCAAACCAGTAAAAGATTTATGGCACTGAACAACTGGTCATAGAATAACTGGAAGCATTAGAGGATCATCTAGTACAACTGCTGAATTTTGCAGTTGAAGAAACTGAGGCCCGGAAATGTTAAATGATTTGCCCAGGTCAAACAGATAATAGTAAGTGGCAGAGTCAGAATTCAAACTCAGGTCTTCAAACTCCAAATCCAGGAATCCTCCAAGTTTTTGAACATTGGGTCCCTTCTCCCAGAGAGTCTGGCCAGGAGGTCTTCCTAGGTGACTGTCTGGACCACCTGTAACAAGTGGTCCAGATATGATAAAGATCATGGGAACAGATGACCAAGATGATCAGGCCTGGGCTCAGTATATGAGAAGCCCTTTCCAAGGGCTGGGAGGTGAGAACACATTTCCTTTGATTTCCGTTTACTGAAAAGCAGTTCTGTATTTAGGACCAGAATTGAGCAAACCAAGTTTTTACAGGCAGGTTACTAAGAATACTTCCTTCCAGACCACAGCTTGCGGAAACTTGGATTTTTCTCTCTTCTTCATGGGCTAGAAGAGTTTCACATTGATGCTAAGGGAAACCCAAATACCACAGAGATTCAGTGCGGAGGGAGAGGGAAGAGGAAGGCAAGGGGCAGAAAAAGATACATGTACAACCGCAGTACATTAATACTCTGTGCCTAGGCCCATCGAAAGCAATTAGACAGCTCATTAGCAGCGCCAAACCCAGAACTTCTGCCACTTGATCAGATCAGTACAATTACTGGAATAGCGTCTGCCAACTGTAGCATGAGCTAATAATGAAACTAACAGACCCATGATTTGCAGTTCTTTTCTGAGAAAAAGAAAGTGATTGCTTGAAAGGCAAATTGTGAGAAAGGTATCTTTGGAAGGAGCCTTAGAGCTCAGAATGATAGAGCTAGAAGGGACCTTAAAACATAGAAAGTCAGAGCTACAAGGGACTGTAGAACATAGAACATAGACTACAAAAACTGCAAGGCATCTTCAAATATTTGACAGCTAGGTGGAGCAGTGGATAGAGTGGCAGGCCTGGAGTCAGGAAGACTCATCTTCCTCAGTTCAAATCTGACCCCAGACACTTAGTGTGATCCTGGACAAGTCACTTAACCCTCTTTGCCTCAGTGTCTTCATCTGTAAAATGAGCTGGAGAAGGATTTGGCAAACCACTCTTTGCCAAGAAAACCCGAAATGTGGTCGCGGAGAGTTGGACATGACTGAAAAAATCAGCATAAAATGTTAGAGCTGGAAGGGCCTTTTGAACATAAAACATAGTGTTAGAACCAGAAGCAACCATCATTTAGTTAGCTCCTTTCATTTTAGAAGTGGAGAAACTGATGCTCAGAGAGGGTCAGCAGTTGGCTGGAAGCCACACAGCTAGTCAAGGACAAAGCTACACTCTAGTGTAGGTCTTCCAAATCCCTTTATTGGAACTTTTCCCTGCCTAACCCTAGGCAAAGTTATTGTGGAGGCTGAATTTGGTTCTCCTCCACTGTCTGTCTGGCTACCCAATTTCAAAGCCATTTCAGTGCCTCTGTACTATTCCAACGTGGTGCCTCTGGAGAACTGTTTTCTCTTAGAAAAGCATCAAACTCCATATCCTCTCCCTATTCTATATCTCACCAGCTCAGGATCTGAGTGGCTAATCTTGGTAGTTAGGTGTTAAAGACTGATAATGGTTGATGGTACTATTTCTCCTAGATATCATCTTTAGTAAGGATAGGTAAGGAAAGGGAATAAGCATTGATATAGTACCTACTGTGTACCAGGCACTGTCTGAAGCGCTTTACAAATATTATCTCATTTGATCCTTGCAACAACCTTGAGAGGAAGGTGATGTTACTATCCCCATTTTACAGTTGAGGAAACTGAGGCAGACAGAAGTTAAGTGGCTTATCTGAATTTGAACTCAGGTCTTCCTGACTCCAGATCCATTGCACTGTCTAGTTGCCTCCTAGTAATCCAAAAGTATAATAAATTGTAAGAATTTTAGTCCTAGTGCTAAGCTCTTTGGAGACATTGTTTGAATCAGGATACTACCTTTCTCCCAACCATCCAGCCTCAAAACCTTGGTGTCCCTTTAACTCCTCCTTCACCTATATTGCGCAAAACTAGTCATCAAATACCATGGATTTTTACTTCACTTCAACAAATATTTTAAAGCACCTATTCTAAGCATGGGCTGTCAGCTCACACCATGTTTAACAGATGTCATTCCAGCAATGGTAATTATAAATGGTAAGGGTAAACAAAAATGGTAAAGAAAATCCACTGGTCTTGATTGGATCATGGGACTGTAGATTTAGAGCTAAAAGGGACCTATCCTAGAGGTCTTTCCATCCAGCTCCCTCAGTTTCCAGATTAGGAACCTGAGGCCCATAGAGGTTAAATGATTTCCTCAAAATTACATAGATAGTAAGTGAAAGAGCCAGGATTCAAACCCTGGTTGTCTGTTTCCAAATCTAGGATCCTTCCCACTATGATGGTAGAGCCTTCCTGGGCACTCCTCTCACTATGACCATAGGGCCTCCCTGGACATCCCTTCCCCTATGACCATAGGGCCTTCCTGGGTACCCCCTTCCACTATGACCATAGGGCCTCCCTGGGCACCCCCCTGGCACTGACTTGCCATGGTTGTTAGTACACATCGTCCTCTTCTCCCCACCCCCTTCTTCGGCACCCATCTCTTCTTGGAGCTCACAATCTAGCAGGGAGATATTACGTAGGTAAGAATGACAAGAAATAATTAATGCTTTAGAAAACACAAACAAAGGGCTATGTGAGGTCCTAGCAGGGAAAGATAATTTTCAACCTGAGAATTGGGAAAGTCTTAACTCCTTGCAGACACTCCTTTTATCCATCTTCTCCTGTACTTTCTCATGGTTACCATCCTCATCTATATTTTCATATCTTGCTTATTGCAACAATCCACAGCAATCCTCATTACTAGCTTTCCCACTTAGATCAGTCTTGAACATGATGCAGCATTAGAAACAGGAAGTCATTAAATGTTCTTACTTAAATTCCAGTTTCATCATACTGTTCTCTCGCTCAAAATCTTTTGCAGCTTTTCGTCTTTTCCATCCTTCCAGAAACTCACTTCTGAGGCCTTTCTATTTATTTACCCATATTTCCCACTGCTTTGCTCTCCCATCATGCCCCTCCCCAGGAATTTCTTGGTACTTGAATCACTGAGGGCTGCCTAGTGGGAATCTCCCCAGCTACTACTGCCTTCCCTTCCCAAGACCCTTAGTATTTATCTTGTATTATGTGTAACATCTATACTTACGTATGTACTTATTCTCTCCCCATTATAGCATAAGTTCTTTGAGGACAAGGATTGGTTCCCTATTGCCTTTGGATCCCTGGAGAAAGGGCAGCTAGGTGGCACAGTGGCAAGTTATAATGATGAGTTAATGCTAATGTTCTAAATTTTTCCTTTGTAGTAGAGTAAACAAATAGTTTTTAAATATCTGATATACATTTTGTGCAATGAGTACTTTCTTTTTTGTTTTTTAAGGCAACCAGGGTTAAGTGACTTGCCCAGGGTCACACAGCTAGTAAGTATCAAGTGTTTGGTCTGAGGCTAGATTTGAACTCAAGTCCTCCTGACTTTAGGGGTGGTGCTCTATCCACTGCGCCACCTAGCTGCCCCCATGAGTACCTTTTCTAGAACGGACCCTGTTAATTCTTTTTTGGGGGAGACCATAAATATGAGCCTGAACTTTTAGAAATTTCCCTTAAAGTTCTGCTTTGAGTTCTAGGTATAACAAGCCAAAAAAGAATGAGAAATACCCAACTCCCCTCTGTGGAGTTAGGCTAACCTCAGGATATTCATGCTGGCTCTCTGTGAGTGCCGTGTAGGACCCCATTCTGGGAGCAACCCCTGCAGGTGCCAGGCCCCAGGCCACGATGATAACAGCTCACATTTATGTGATGTTTGAAGGTTTGCAAAACATTTTCCTTATACCAGCCCCATGAGGCAGACTGCATAAGGGAAACTTTAGGGAGGACATGGCAGTTATCTTTATGTGAAGGGCTGACCTGTGGTAAATATATTAAACCTATTCTGCTTGGTCCTCAAAGTAAAAAGAGTGAATGGAAGTTGCAAAGAGATACATTTAGGCTTCATTTAAGAGGGGAAACCCCAAATTCCTAGCGATCTGGGCTATGCAAAAGTGGAATCGGCCACGTTGGGCCCGAGCTAGTGAGTTTCCAGTCCCTAGAGGTTTGCAGGCAAGGCTGGATGACCACAAGTGGGGAGGTGGTAGAGGAGGTTCTCTTGCAGGTCTGGGTTAGACTAGATTGGGGGTGGGGAACCTGCAGCCTCGAGGGCACGCAGATGGTCCTTTTCACTGCTGAGATTGTAAGGTGATCAACACTCAGCAGATGAGGAAACAGGCTGTAAGAGGCAAATGCACCCCTCGCGATTTCACAGGTAACATGTGCTGGAGGTAGGATTCAAATCCAAGTTCCCTGACTTCGGGTTCAACATGATCCACCATATTATGCTGCCTATACTAGGTAGAAAAAGTGCTGGAAATGGAGTCTGAAGATGTAGCAGCTAGCACAGGGCCCTGGCACACAGTAGGTGCTTAAGTGCTCATTGCTCAACGAATCTGGGTTTGATTCTGGCTCTACTACTTATCAGTTACATGATCTGGGTTCCTTCTCTTCTCTGCTCTTTAGTTTCCTTATCTGTCAAAAAAAGATAGTCCTTATACAACTTACCTTTAAGATGGTAATAATAATGATGATGATGATGACTCAGGTAGCTAGATGATAAACTGCATAGAGTTCTGGATGTGGAATCAGGAAGACCTGATATCAACTCTAATCTCAGACATTTACTAGCTGTATGACACTGGAGAAATTTCTGAACCTCTGTTTGCCTCAATTTCCTCATCTGTAAAATGGAGCACCTACCTTCCAGGATTGTTGTGAAGATCAAAGGAGATATATCTGCAAAGTATTTAGCATAGTGCCCAGCACATGGTAGGTGCTATGTAAATGTTAGCTATTTAATAATGATGATGACGATAGGTACTGTTTATAATATAGTGCTTTCACGTTTGCAAGACAAAATATCTTGTTTGATCCTTACAACAGCCCTGGGAGGTAGGTGCTATTACTATCTTCATTTTACATTTGAGGAAATTGAGACCAGCAGAAGGTCACACATCAAGTAAGTGTCCAAGGCAAGATTTGAACTCAGGTCTTCCTGACTCCCAATCTGATGCTATATCTACTGTACCACCTGGTTGCTTCTGAATGTCAAATAAGATGATATATGTAATGGAATTTGTACATAAGTATTATACGATAACAACTATTAATAATGAAAGGTAGTGTGGTATAGTAGAACCACACCAAGCTTGACATCGGGAGACATCTAGCCTCATATCCAGGAACTGAGTAACTGTGTGGTATTGCACAAGTTACTTCCTTTCTATGAGTCTCAATTTCCTCATCTGTACAATGGGAATAATAATCTTACCTCTACTTTCTTCACAAGGTTATTGTGAGTAAAGCCCTTTCTCAGTTTTAAAGTGCCATAGAAGTAGGAGTCATTGTTATTTTTAAGGATTCCCTGAAAGAAAGTGGGGAGAGGTGGGGAGAGAAAGAGCTAAGCACCTTGAATTTGGACCTGGCTCCATCATTGCTGTGTCCTGTGCCAGCCTTTGCCTCCAAGGCTCCAAGTTCTGGACCATACAGTGGCCCTACAACTTCCAACATGTAGAGAGAAACCTTCTTTGGCACAGGGAATGAATTCAGGTGATGTCAGGACTCTATGTGCAGAACTGTAGTGAATTCTAGGAGTGAATCCTGGGAATGACCTGTAAGAATGAGCTTGCCTTTGGCAGGCTCATAGGTTTATAGATTTAGAGCTAGAAGAAACCTTAGAGACAATGTAGGTCAATACCCTCATTTTACAGGTAAGGGAAGTGAGACCTAGAGCACTAGGGAGAGAGCTACAGATAAAGATAAATGATAAATGAGACGTAGTGCTTACCTCTGTGTTATTTACAATTTTCTAAAGGAGACCACAACATATAGGCATATACATAATTGCATTTCAGTAATGCAACAAATGTTTTTAAGCACTGACTTATGTACAAGTCTCTCTACTGAGTGTTGACTATAAAAAGAGAAAAAAGTAACACAGACCTTGTGCTTAGGGAGTTTACAATCTGATGCAAAAGACGTGGCATCTACATAGCTAAGCTGTGTACATGCAAGTGGCAAGCAGTGGAATCAGGTCTTCTGACCTCCAGCCCCAGTATTGTCCCCTCCGTGCTGTCCCTGTCTGATTACACTGAGTTTGCTTACATACTATGCACTGCTCCTTTTTCTCCCCCAAACCTTCCTCTCTTCCTTTGCCTTTGCACAGAGGTAAGGGGAAAGAGGAGGTTAGTTAAAGGAAGAGAAATAAGATTAAGCTCTGAGTCTAGAAGCCTGCACCCAACATCCCCGGGCTGGGTGGGAGCACAAGGCTTGTACAATCCATCACAAATCAACTTTCTCTCTCTCTCTCTCTCTCTCTCTCTCTCTCTCTCTCTCTCTCTCTCTCTCTCTCTCTCTGTCTCTCTCACTGTCTCTCTCTCTCTCTCACTGTCTCTCTCTCTCTCTCTCTCTCTCACTGTCTCTCTCTCTCTCTCTCTCTCTCTCTCTCTCTCTCTCACTGTCTCTCTCTCACTGTCTCTCTCTCTCACTGTCTCTCTCTCTCTCTCTCTCTCTCACTGTCTCTCTCTCTCTCTCTCTCTCTCTCTCTCTCTCTCTCTCTCACTGTCTCTCTCTCACTGTCTCTCTCTCTCTCTCTCTCTCTCTCTCTCACTGTCTCTCTCTTTCTCTCTCTGTCTTACTCTCTCTTGTTCTCTCTCTGTTTCTCATAAGTTACACCCTGGGACTAAAGAGAAAACAAGAGAAGTAGCAAGAGGTCAGTGTAATGGGATAGAAGAAGCGCTAGCTTTGGAATCAGAGGAACTGGGTGGGAGGCCTGGTTCTGCTATTTATGTATATGGGAACTTAAGCAAGTTCCTTCTCTTTTCTAAACCTAGGTTTCCTCATAAAAAATAGAGAGTGGAAGGAAGAGAGAGAGAGAAAGAATAGGGCCGAATGACCTCTGAGGTCCATTCCAGTTTTAAAGCAGTGGGTAGACTGATGTTCTTGGAGTCAGGGAGATTTGAGTTTGAATCCAGACTCACACACTTCCTAGCCACAGGGCCCTGAGAAAGTCACTTAACCTCTTAATCTCAGTTCCTTTATCTGTAAAATGGGAATAAAAATGGCACCTACTTCATAGGGTTGTTGTGAAGATCAAATGAAATAAAATACGTAAAGTGCTTTGCAAACCGTAAAGGACTCTATAAGTGATAATCATGATGATGTCTGATAAGCCCTCCAAAATTAGACCCTTAGACTGCCCTCCAACAATGACTAGCCTTCTACCAAGCGTGTATTATGATTATGTTACCCTAAAACCTCTCTCTCCTCAAATTTTCTTATAGTCCTTTGTTTGGATCTGCACATACTTTAAACTCTTCTTATGTGATCCTTAGAGGCAGCCGGTGGTTCAGTGGATGGAGCACTGGGCCTGGAGTCAGGAAGACCTGGGTTCAAATCCAGCCTCAGATAATTCCTAGCTATGTGACCCGGGGTAAGTCACTTAACCCTGTTTGCCTCAGTTTCCTCATTTGTAAAATGAGCTGGAGAAGAAAATGGCAAACAACTCCAGTATTTTTGCCAAGAAAACTCCAAATGAGGTCACAAAGAGTTGGACACAATTGAAATGACTGAACAACCACCACCATACTATGCTTAGCTTTGTAGATGACATATCTTTTGCATCAGATTGTAAACTCCCTGAGCACAAGGTCAACTTTTTTCTCTTTTTACAGTCAACACTCAGTAGAGAGACTTGTACATAGTCAGTGCTTAAAAACATTTGTTGCATTGCTGAAATGTAATTATGTATATGCCTATATGTTGTGGTCTCCTTTAGAAAATTGTAAATGACACAGAGGTAAGCACTATGTCTCTTTTATCATTTATCTTTATCTATAGTTACTTCCCTAGGGCTCTAAACAATGCCTTACACATATTTGCCAAGAAACAGAATGGGGTGTTGTAGAGATCACTGGATTTGGGGTCAGGAGACCTGGATTAGTCAGTCAGTCAATCAACTAGCACTTATTAAGGGCCTACTATGTTGCAGATACTGTGATAAGCACAAGGGATACAGAGAAAGGCAAAGCAAATTAAAAACAAAACCAGTCCCTGCTTTCCAAGAGTTCACAGTCTAAAAGGAGAGATCACAGTCAAACAGCTCTCTATGCAAATAGGATATACAGGCTCAATGATTTCAAATGATATATAGCACATAGCACTCACACCAATATCAATTGGTAAACCTGGACCACTGGGAGAGACTTCTCGCAGAAGGTAGGACTTTAACTGAGACTTTAAGACAGTCAAAGAAGCCAAAGAACAGATGAGGGAGGGAGAGAATTCCATGTATGGGGGGGGCAGTTTGAATACTCATTAGGCTGTGTGACCTTGGGCATGTCATTTAATCTTTTCAATATTCTCTGGGAGTTTGTACCTACAGTTGAGAAAGGCTGGGCTACATTTCACTTCATGCCTGACTCTCTAGCCATCTCCTCCTCTATGGTCATCTTCTTCACCTTCACCAGATGCCTTATCTTGAAGGATCCATGATTAGTGAGGTGTGGGCTCTCTCCACCAGGGTAAATCAAATTGTACCCACACCTTCTCATTTTGTGTGATTCTTGTTAACAATTTCCCATAAGTCCCCCATGGAGGATCTACCCAACATTTTGGAGCCTTCCTCCAAGTCTTTTTTTTTTTTTGGTAATATAAATAAATAAATTACTATTTATAAGGATTTCTTCTCTCTCCTAGTCCCTAAAATAAAACCCTCACAACCAATATGCATGACCCAGCAAAACAAATTCTTATCTTGACCATGTCCAAAGATGTAAGTCTCATTTTGTATTTTAAATTCATCACCTCTCTGGCAGAAGGTGGTTGGCATGTTTCATCTTCAGTCCTCTAGACTTATAGTTTATCATTGCACTGATCAGAGTTCTAAAGCCCTTCAAAGTTGTTTTTCTTTGTAATGTCATAGTAATTGTATAAATTATTCTGGTTCTGATCACTTCATTCTGAATCAGTTCATGAAAGTCTTCTCAGGCTGTTCTGAAGCCGCACCTTTCATAATTTTCCACAGTGGAATAATATTCTCTTACATTCACATATCCATTCATGTATTCATTTGTTTAGCTCTTCCCTAATTGGTGGATGCATCCTTAGTTTTCAGTTCTTTGCCATTACAAGAGTGCTGCTACAAATACTTTTGGACATGTGTCCTTTTCTTCTTTCTTTGATCTTTTTTGGGGGGTACATGACTAATAATGATATCACTGGGTCAAAGGGTATACACAGTCTAGAGATTTGAAGGGGGTGTGATTCCAAGTTGCTTTCTAGAATGACTTGAGCAATTCACAGCTCTACCAGCAGTTCATTAGTGTGCCTGTTCCTATGCAGGCCCTCCAGCATTTGTTTTTTTCTTTTGTCATCTTTGCCAATCTGCTGGGTGTGAGATAGAACCTCAGAGTTACTTCAATGTGTATTTCTCTAATTATTAGTGATTTGGAGCATTTTTCATAGGCTCCTACATATTTTAAAAATTTTGTGGATATGTGTTATAGCATTTAGCTTGCCTATCAATTATTCTTTGCCCTTAGTACGTGACCAACACCCCTCTTTTTTCAATCATATGTTTCCTGGAAAATATCCCTTGTGACACTTGTTATACACAGGTCATCACTAAAAACATAGTACAGTTTATTTGCTATCATCAGGCACTTAACTTCCCTATTGTCCCTTGGGTCACCCTGAATTTTGATTCTTTGGAGATTGTGGTTTTGCATGATTCATAACTATACATCACCACAGGAAGAATATTGGTGTTGATGTTGTGTATCACGGATTATTTGTAACCATTGAAAATATACAATTTCCCATATGAGATCTAGTCTGCCCTCCTCCTGTTCAAACTGGGGCCCAAGTTACTGTCATTTGCAGTGCCCAACCTACATATGGGCAAGGATAGCCTCATTAGTTCATACAAGGGACTAACTATCCAACTTTATGTCATGGGCAGCAGGCATTATTTTAATCTATTTGGGGTTTTTTTTGTATGGATTTTTTTAGATTATTTTCTTTGGAGTGGCCACATATCTCACTGAGAAGGTCCTATAATATTTGGGGGCTCAATGCCATCATCACTATGTCACGCACAAAGAGGATTTTTATCTGAAAACCTTCACCACCCACAGAGAATCCTGCTTCCATTTGAATTCTGCATTTGACTTCCTTCGTGACAGAGTGCATGTACTTTTGGTGAGCGTGCCACTCCCTGTTTTTATGACTTGCTTTGGCTTAATAATTAAAGGGTCATTTATTCAAGTTATCTCTGAAGTTTTGTTAGTGAAGGAATCTTGTATGATCATAACATACATAGGAAATCTTGTTGAAGAAGAGTTCTTATTTTATATTTTGCTTTATAGAATCAAATTCTACTGGGGAATCAACAGACAATAAACACAATACAACCTGTCACCATTATAGCTTTTCAGCCTTATTTCACATTAATTCCCTCTGTGCACACTAAAGTCTGACCATACAGGCCTTCTTGGGGTAGGATGCTCCATTTCTGTTCTTTACACCTTTGTGCTGGATGTCTCCATGCCTGAAATGCAGTCCCTTCTCACCTTTGCCTCCTCAGATTGCTAGCTTCCTTCAAGGTTCAACTCCAGTACCACCTCTGGTTTGAAGGTTTTTCTGATCCACCCAGTTGTTAGTATCTTTTCCCCAAAATTATTTCATATCTATTTTGTATCTATTTTGTATTTGCCTGTGTAACACCTTCTTCAGGGCTCATTTACCCAATTGCCACACACACTGGCAGATTGTGTCCCCGGAGGGGTGGCTGCTATTAATTTTAGGGATTTAGGAGTAACTTTGTGGATGGATGTCCTTCTAAATCTACCTTATGAGCTCTCACCAGTCAGTTTTCTCTTAACAATCATCCAATAGACTTAGTTGTTTATAAAAACCATTTGCCTAAATGGCATTGCAAGAACAATAGTTAGAAAGTATTTCCATTTCCCCTAACACCAGGAGGATACTCTCCCACAAGTACATACAGAGTCTATGGAGGAAAGAATGGGCATGAACTTATAATACAATGGTAGTCAGGCACGTGCGTAGGGAGCTTCCAGCTCTGGAATAGTAGGGCCTCAATGTTCTTTCATTCTATTGAGGTGCCTCACAAAATTTGCTATGGGTATGCCATCAGTGATGGGAGAGGTGCTCCATTACTCAGTTAAACTAGCTTCTGGGAAGGGCATAATGTTTTACAGATGAGTTTCTCTCCTAAACTAATGTTGCCCTTGGTTAACCTATCTGTCTTCTGGGTAAGGCAGCTTCTGGGCACATTTGGCCTTTTTATCATGGTAGCTATTTGCATCACTCAAATTTCTGTAGGGAAAAATCATAATCAAAATCAATATTTATACCTTCTTCCATTTACCATTTTTGTTAGCCTAAGTAGCTTGTTTTAATAGGTCAAGTCAGAGTTGTTATAACTACATGCAAGGTCACCTGTTCATCTTTGTCCTTTTTGTTAATTTGTCATTTACCTTGATTTTGATCTAACACTGAAAGCATATTCTGTGATAACTCCCATGTCAGTACTTAATTGTTCCTAATCCCAGGATAATATGTAAATCCCAGGCCAAGATTATGGAAGAATGCAAGGCTTCATATCAGATGGCCTCCTGCCTAAGGACCAAAGAGCAGCAGTTTCTGGTGTGCCGTGGGGGAAAGAACTGATTCAAGTATAAATTATCCCACCATAGAACTGTGGTGGGAGATTGACTTGGGTGTATGCATCCATCCAGCAGCATAGTAAAGGAGAGATCCTATTCCTTGTACACAACCCTAATCTAAGAACTGAATATATAGACATGAGTAAAAGAAGAGAATGTCAGTGATAAAGAAATGCTATGGGTTAAAAGAATCCTAAGACAAAAATCTCAGAAGAAGAAAACAACTCTGAAATCTTCACAAGCAGAGCCTCAGGAAAAAAAAAATGGGCTATCCACAAAGACTCCAAGAGTAGATAGAAGAAATACAGGACAAGCTGAAATGAGAGACAAAAAATGAAGTTGAAATACTTGGAAAGATAATAAACATCTTAGAGAAAAAGATGGTCAACCAAACCCAAGTGACTGACATTTCAAAATCATAGAATGGAGCAAACAAAACTAAATTGAGTCAAGAAGAAAAATTAGAACAAGTCAAAAGACTGAAAAACTAGAGATCTCTATCAAAAACAATTGACTTACAAATCAGGATGAAGAAAGAGAATTTGAGAATTACTAAACTCTCTGAAAATTATAACCAAACCAAAAAACCCCCAGCCTACTTGTTATTTCAAGAAAGCATAAGAGAAAATTATTCAGAACTATTAGAGACAGAGAACAAAATAAAAAGAAAAGAAAAAAAATCACTGGTTATATTTGGAAAGATACCTCAAACTGAACACACCCAGGAATTTTTATAGCCTAACTCTAACTTTATCCGTCTATCCTCACTAGTTATCCTCCTATAACTTTCGTGGCTGAACCCCTCCACAAAGCTGACTAGCAATTCATTTCTTTTCCTCTCGCACTCTTCCTAACTCTCTGCAGTCTGCCTTCCCACTTCATCATTCAACTGAAAGTACTCTTTTCAAAGTTACCAGTGACTTGTTAATTGCCAAGTCCAATGGCCTTTTCTCAATTTTCATCCTTCTTGAACTCTCTGAAGCTTTTGACACATCACCCTTTTCTAATAGTAATAATAGCTAACATTTATATAGAGCTTACTATATTAGCCCATTTGATCTTCATAACAATCTTGGGAGGTAGGTGTTATCATTGTCCTCATTTTACAGCTGAGGAAAATGAGGCAGACAGAGGTTAAGTGACTTGCCCAGGATCACAAAGCTGTTAAGTGTCTGAGGCCATATTTGAACTCAAGTGTCTTCCTAACTCCAGGCCAGAAACTCTCTCCTCTGTACCACACGAAACTGTTCTCTTTAAGTTCTCTTCTTACCTATTTGACCGTTCCTTTGCTCTATATTCAACCTAGTCATGACCACTAACCATAGGTAACCCTAAGGCTCTTTACTTGGGGCCCTCTTCTCTTCTCCTTCAAGACTATTTCATTTAGTAATCTCATCAGCTTCCATGGATTCCATTATTTCTGTGCTGATGATCCTCAGATCTATTAATCCAATCCTAACCTCTCTACTGACCTCCAATCTCACATCTCTAGCTGTGTGTTATACATTGCAAACTGGATATTCTATAGACATCTTAAACTCAGCATATCAAAAAATGAACTCATTATCTCTCTCCCCATCAACTCCGACCCTCATCTAACTTTACTGTGATTGTCAAGGATACCACCATTCTCCCAGTCCTCCAGGCTCATAACCTAGGTATCATCTTCAACTCACTCTCTCTTTCATCCCTCATGTCTAATTTGTTGCCAATTCTTATCAATTCTACCTTCACAACATGCTCTTTTCTTCTCTGATACTGCTGTTACCCTGGTACAGGCCGTCATGTCTTCATACCTAGGCTATTGTAGTTCCAGTTAGTTTAACTGCCTCAAAAGTCTTTTTCCACACAGTCCATCCTCCAGTCAGCTATAATGATGATCTTCTAAAGCATAGGTCTAACCATGTCATGCCCCCTTGTCAAGCAACTCCAGTGGTTCTCTATGACCTCCAGGATCAAACCCAAAAAAAACTCTCTTTGGCTTTTAAAACCCTTCATAACCTGGCTTCTTCCTATCTTTCCAGTCTTCTTTCATTCTACTCCCTTCTACCTATGCTATGATCCAATGACAGTCTCCTCCTTGCTGTTCTTTGCGTATTTTCATTGGCTGTTTCCCATGCCCAGAAAGTTTTTCTTCCTTGCCTCTGCCTTCCCTGATTTCCTTGATGTCTAGACTAAGACCCCACCTTCTGCAAGAAGGCTTTGCTGTTCCCTCCTAATAGTAATGCCTCCTCTCTGAGACTGCCTCTAATGTACTTTGTGTAGATCTTGCTTGTACATAGTTGTTCATATGTTGCCCCCCTTATTAGATTTTAAGTTTCCTGAGGGCAGGGATTATTTTTGCCTTTCTTTGTATTGCCAGAACTTAACACAATGCCTAACACTTAGTAAGCATTTAATAAATGCTTATTGACTTACAAATCTAGAGTTTTTAAGCCAAAGAAAAACTACCATAAGCAGGCAAGAAGAAAGAGATCACATACCAAGAAACCATAGTCAGAATTACTTAAGACTTAGCAGCAATATAAAAGAGGAAATCTTGTAATATAACCTACCAAAAGTAAAAAGAAAAGGGCTTACAGCCAAGAATAATTTATCTTGCAAAACTGAATATAATATATTATAGAGGAGGAAATGGCCTTCCTATAGAATAGATGACTTTCCAGTTGAGAAAACCAGGACAGGATCTTTGAAACAAAAGTAAGCATTGGAGATAAAAGAAACTTAGAAAAGTAATTAAATTTGAAGAATTTGGAAGGACTCAGTGATGATCAAGTGCTGATTTCTTAATAGAAGATATTATCCATCAAAATTCTTCTTCAAGAGTCAAAGGGGAACAAAAGAAGACACTCAGGATATAAGTGTGATTTTATGCTATTTTATTTGAGGATTAGAGTGAAGAAAAAGGAGAGGAAAAGGTATGTACTAGGGAAAAGATAGGGGCAGCTAGGTGGCGCAGTGGATGGAGCTCCAGCTTTGGAGTCAGGAGTACCTGAGTTCACATCTGGACTTCAACACATAACACTTACTATGAGACCCTGGGCAAGTCACTTAACCCCATTGCCTAGCCAAAAAGAAAAGATATAAAAGAAAAGAGAGAAATCATGATTTTTCATTAGTGCACATCAGGAATATACAAATGTGGAGAAAGAGTGTAAGGGGGAAGCTAACTTTTCATGAATCTTAATCTTATTTGAACTAGGAGTGTGAAAGTTGGACACACACGCAAGAGGACTTTAGGGTATAAATATATGAAAACAACAGAGAAATAGGTGAGGGGGGAAAGAGACAAGAGAAGAACTGAAGGGTAGAATTGGAGAGGGAAGAGTGACAAGCAAACCAAACTTCAAGTATTATAAATGAAGGATTAAAAGGAGGGACAGCAAGGGTGAGACCAATAAATTTAGGTCTGGGATGGGTACAGAGAGGAAAGGCAAAAGTGTAGAATCTCAGTCCCCTCTAATTACAGTAATTTATGTTGTTTTCACTCCCTTTATTTTGCTGTCTTATTTTTCTTTGTAAAATGAGTTTGGGGGAAAAAACAAAGAAGACATTATAAAGGATACATTAGAGGAAGAAACACAGCTAATATTCATAACTATAAATATGAATGAGATTAACTCCTCCCTAAAACAAAGAAGGGCAGCAGAATGGATTAGAAAGCAGAATCCAATAATGTTTACAAGAAACACATCTGCAGCATAAAGATTCACACAGAATTAAGATGAGGGATTAGAGTAGAATTTGTTTTATCTCGTGAAGCTAAAAAGTAGGGCTGACAGTTATGGTCTTAGACAAGACAATAGTAAAATATAGATGGAGTTAAAAGAGACAAGCAAGGAAACTATATTATTTCTAAATGCATCATAGAAAATTAAACAATATCAATACTAAACATATATATATATATATATACATATATACATGCATCAAATAGTATAGCATATGAATTTCTAAAGGAAAAGCTAACTGAATTACAGGGAGAAATAGATCACAAAATGATAATTGCTAGAGACTTTACCATTACTCCTCTCAGACTTAGACAACTTTAAACAAAAAAGACAACTAGGAAAGAAGTTAAAGATCTAAATAGAATCCTATAAAAATGAGATTTAATAGACATCCAATAACTACTTAATGGGAACTGTGAAGAGCATATATACATAAGAGTGTGTTTCAGCTTTTCATGGAATCCTTATAAAAACTGACCATGTATAAGGGTATAAAAATCTTAAGTGCAGAAAAATAGACATTAAAAATTCTTGATTGACCTCAGCACAATAAAAAATAAATAAATAACACAATTTGAGGAGAGGACTCAGACTTAAATGGAAACTAAGTCATATAATCTTAAAGAAGACATGGGTTAAAAAAACAAATAATAGAAACAATAGATAATTTTTACCAAAGAAAATAACAAAAATGAAACAACATAAAACTTGTAGAATGCAGCCAAAGCAATCTTCAAGGGAAATTTTATATTTCTAAACAAATTCATCAGCAAAAGATAGAAACAAGAAATCAATGAATTATAATACCACTAAAAAGAAATTAGAAAATCAGCAAACTAAAAATCCCAATATATTAAAAAAGTATACTGAATTGAAAAAAAAGTGAATGAATAAATAAAACTAGATATTTTTAAAAGATTAATAAGTAGGTAACTCATTAGCTAATTTTATTTTTAAAAAGAAAGCAAAAGCCAAATTACAAATACCTAAAATGAGAAAGGAGAAATCACAAAACAGGAAGAGGAAATAGAAGGAGAAGGTGAAGGACTAAGGGCCAATGTTTGTTTTTCCTTTTTTCCATGGATTATCATGGCCAAAGAATTCATCACCTAATGGCCAACCAATTGATGATAGGATTTTTCCATATTTGACTAGGTTGGTCCTCAGACAGTAGATAGCCTTTCACCAGCTTAAAAGCCTTTCTAGGTTAAAAGAAACTGACAGGGCTTATAGTCCACTGACATAACCTTTGATGCCTCAGGGTCATCTCCATGGTACCATGAAGCATCAGAGTAGGATTTTTGTACAAGTATAATAGGGATAGGACCTAAACCCATGATTTTATTGATGTAGGAATCTTCCAAGGAAATATCATCTGCCAATTCTAGTCAGCATCCTCTTTGTAACATATAGTCCTAGAGAGTTGCCTAGCGCTAGCTAGCTGGCACAGTGGACAAGAGCACGAGAGTTGAAGTCAGAAAGACCTGAATTTGAATCCAGTCATGATACGGGCCGTGTGTGACCTTGGGCAAGTTACTTGATCACTCATCTTCAGTTACCTCATCTGCAAAATGGGGATAATAATAGCACCTACTCTACAAGGTTATTATGCGGATCAAATGAGATAACATATACAATGCTCTAGTAACCATGTAAATGCTAGATATTAGAGCATGGAAAAGTTAAATGACTTTCCCAGGGTCAAATAGCCAGCATATGCCAGTATCAGAATTGAACCCAAGTCTAATCTAGTTTTGAGGCCAGACCTACTATGCCTGCCTCATTGCCTGTCATAGGTAAAATAACCATAAATGTGTGCTAAGTTAAATTTAATTAAATCTTGACTACGCTGAGTGCTCTAGAAGTCCATATGCAGGGCATGATAGATGTTGACTTGTTTCACTCCCTCACTCCTTCCTTTCTCAAAGGAAAAGGTTCTACTTCCTTTGCTCTCCCTCTTCTCTGCCACCACATTCTTCTCAATGGAAGAGCCTAAGTAACTTGCAGACTCTATTCAAACAACACAGGTGGTCAATGAAGAGCTCTGGTATGGTTGGGGTGCCAGATGACCTAAGGCCAAGAGAATGGCTAAGTACTGTGGCAAGAGGCCAGCTGTTTACTGAACCTCTGGTGTTAGAATCACTGCTTTGATTAATTAACAGACTTCCTGGTTCCAGCATTAGAATTTCTCTTCCTGGAAGCCTTAGGCTTACCAGGGAAACAAAAGATGGAGCTTCTTCTGCTGTTCCCACTGCTTGGCATGGTTGTTTCCAGGACAATCAGGACAGGGCAGTCCTGTTGTCTTCCTGAGTGAAGGGAAGAAGGAAATTGAATTACATTCTCAGACAAAGAAAGAGGAGTCCAGTTGATGACAAGAAGAAATATACTTCCAGTGCATCATGGGAGATTTAGGTTAGACAGAGGGATAGGGGTGGGATTTCCTGACTTGGAGGGTAGTTTGATCTTCAAACCATTCCCTGGCGGAGGGTATTGACAATGTCATTTTCATTCATTCATTTAACAAACATTTATTAAGGACCAACTATATGTAGGAACTCTGGGGGGAATCCAAAGAAGTTTAAGACTTGTTCCTTGCCCTTAAGGTGTTTAACATTCTAGCTAAGAAGACAAGTCACATATGTGAAAATACAGGAAATGTCCCAAGGCAGTATATTATGAGGTGCCAAATGAAAAGTATCAGCAATAAGCACTCTGAGATCTTTTGGTGCAGATTTTTATGCATAGGACAGTTATCCAGGCTTGCCTGGGGACGAGAAACCTCACAAAGCTCTTTCCAACCTAACTCCTCCCTTCTCTCTCTCTCCCGTCCCTTCCCACCCCCCTTGGAAGTGGGGCCCAAAGAAAACCATCTGTTGAGACCAATAACAATAGTGCCTTGTCTCAAAAGACTCAGGTAAAGTCTAGCTATTCTTTCCATTCAAAAATAGCTCTTCCTATCAAAAGATCTAGAAACCACGGGATGGGCCCAAGGCATAAACCTTTAGTGAGGGGCCTCGGTATTAGGAAGCTGCTTTCTCAAGGGTGTTTTTGAATGGAATACAATTTTCAGTTATGAAGGAGAGAGTCACTGAGCTCCCCTGCCCTCCCCACCCCTTCCTTCTCAGGTATAGGACAGAGTCAAAGAAAATACTCCAAGTCAGATCCTAATTTTGCTGATTTTCATCTACCTGATGTTCCTGTGGAAAGTTTTCAACTCCAGGTGCCAATGTAGATCTCAGCCAACTTCATCTTTGACCTTAGGCTCAAAATCCCAACTTTGACTCTTACTAGCTCCATGACTCTGGTCAAGTCATCTCAATTCAACAAATAACTATTAGGTACCTAACTAAGGACAAGAATGAAAACAGTTTCTTCCTGAAAGAAGCTTATGTTCTTCTGGGGGAGGGGAAGAAGAAGGGGGAGGAGGTGGGCAACAAGTACATAGATAAGTAAATACAAAATATATGCCAAGGAAATACAAAGTAATTTCTGGGAAGCAAGGGGGTGGTGGGGGTGGGGGTGGCTGGGAAGGGTGTGTGTGTGTGTGTGTGTGTGTGTGCGTGCGTGGGCGCTCGCATGCCTGCGTGGAAATCTAAGGAAAGCCTACAGGGGGGAGTGGAGTCTTGAATGTAACTTCAGATTCCAAGAAGCGGAGGCAAGGAAGGAGGGCGCTCTAAGTACGTTTAGTGGCTGATGATTCTGTCTCACTCCCATCAAAACCCCACAAAAAGCTCTGATCTCACATGAAAGGGAAGAAGCATTTATTGAATACCTACTATGTGCTTGGGGCAGTTAGGGGGCTCCATGGATAGAGTATTGGACCTGAGTCTGCACTTCCTGAGTCAGGGAGACCTCAGTTCATATCCAGCCTCAGACACTTACTAACTGTATGACCCTGGGCAAGTCACTTCACCCTGTTTGCCTCAGTTTCCTCATCTGTAAAATGAGCTGGAGAAGGAAATGACAAACCATTCCGGTATCTTTGTTGAGAAAACCCCATGGACCATATGGTCCATGAGGTCATGAAGAGTCGGACATGACTGAACAACAACATGGGCTAAGCACTGTACTAAGCACTTTACAAACATCACCTCATTTAATATTTGCAGAAACCCTATGAGGTAGGTGCTATTATTATTCCCTTGTTACATTTGGGAAAACTGAGGGAGACAAAGGTTAAGTGGTCACACAACTATCGTCTAAGGCTGGATTTGAATTTAGGTCTTCCTGACTCCAGGTCCAGCACTGTATCCACTGCATCATCTAGCTGCTTCATGGCATAGCTGTCATCCTGGGGGCTGACTTGAGGGTTATTTTCTCTTTGGCTGATTGCACCTCTACCTGGAGTTTACTCTAGAGAACCTCCAAATGCGACTTAGGTATAGCTCATGTCTAGGTTTCCCCAAATTTGAATAATAAGGTCCCTGCCTCCTTTACAAGCACTGAAATTAGGAAATGCAGATCACATATGAGAAAGCCTTTATTTAGCCCACAGAAAAATAAAAAGGGTGCAAATGATTCTTAAGAGCCTATGAACAGATATACAAAGACATAAGAGCCTATGAGCTCTCCTCAGAAGGAAATTAAGTTTTGGAGTGGCCAAGACTCGGAGTATCCCCTATTTAGGTTTCTCCCAGGAAGAATAAAATGTATACATTCTACTAGACAAGTAACCCCCTTCCCATAGGACCTGCATACTGTTCAACTAACTCACTGTAATGAATGCTGGTGGTGGCATTGGTAGAAAGGTACAAATCTTTTGTTTCCCTAAGTCATGTTGAGTTGTTTTTCAGTCATGTCTGACTCTATGTGACCCTATTTGGGATTTTCCTTGCAAAGATACTGGTTTCCTTCTCCAGCTCATTTTACAGATGAGGCAACTGAGGCAAACAGGGTTAAGTGACTTATCCAGGGTCACACAGCCAGGAAGCATCTGAGGGCAGATCTGAACTCACGAAGATGAGTCTCCCTGACTTCAGGCAAGTGCACCACCTAGCTGCCTCCCTAAGTCATGGGTCCCTTTTATTAATTACTCTGTCAGTCATGGAAACCACATGGATGAGGTTCTTCTTTCTCTAAGAGGCAATGCTACTCAGGAACCCTACTTATGCTCCCTTTGTCTAGAAGGTCTGATGCCTGCACTTCACATTTGGTTATTCTTGGACTTGAGGTACTCCTTAAACATTAGATTGACTCCCTTCTCTGCCTAGAAGGGTAGATTCTGAAATTATGCTATTTCTGATAGTAAAATATCACCACATCCCCACCCCTCTTCCTCTACATAAGAGGCTATGGTTTAAGAACACTTCTCTGTGTATTCTAGCCCAATGCTCATGCACCATATGCTTCTGAAGCACAGGGATTGCTGCCTCAGCTGCTGTTATCTCTTGAACTAGGAAATCCCCTCTCATGATTCAGGCTGCAGAAGGTAAGCTCATGAAATTCCCAGGAGTTTTACCCAAAGTTAGCCATTATCCATCTCTGGAAGGAGAAGAATTCCTAGGCATCCCAATTCGCTGGCCACTCTGCTGTGTGTGACCTTTGCTTTACCCTACCCCATATACAAAGATCTATTCTGATGCACCCTGGTCTGTCTTCTGAAATGGGAAAAGGCAAAAGAGCTAAGCACTGGGGCAGCTAGGTGGATAGAGCAGTGGATAGAGCACTGGCCGTGAAGTCAGGAGGACCTGAGTTCAAATCTGACCTCAGACCAAACATTTGACACTGCGTGACCCTGGGCAAGTTACTTCACCCCAATTGCATAAAAATAAGAATAATGAAAAGAGCCAAGCACGATCAAACAATCTCTCTCTTTTATAAGTTGGCATGGGGTGGGGGTGACTTCTCAAATAAGAGTCCGAGTCGCAGGCAACCAATCACCTTAGGGTCAGTCTAAGGCAATGGAAATCAATCAGGCCTTGTCAACTGTCCTTAACAAAAAGGATGCATCTATACCACACAGGAAGAATCTGAAGCTCATGTTGAGTGGCAAAGCCCCTGATCAATACTCATTTACACAGGTATGGGTACTGTGTCTCTTCCTCTGCTATAAAACATACAATAGCAACAGTTGTGCTACTTGTTTCACATAGTTTTTGTTACAAAGAAAAGCCTCTTAAAGCAGAACAGGAATCACAGTTATTTTTATTATTATTTCTTCCTTTTTCCAACCCACATTGATATATGGTGGGTAATCTCTACTAGAGATCAGCAGCCGGTACTGTCTTTATAGTGCTATGGCTTATGGGCCATGAATATAGAGACTGAATCTAGGACAGCCACGGACATGATGGATTGATTATACATGAGCTGGGCGTGAGGTAGAAAGAGCTCTGGACTACTTACTGATCAGGATATTTGGGTTCTAGTGAGAGCTCGACCGCTAGCTGTGTGACCTTGGGCTCTCTGGGGCTCTTCTCTCATTTGAAAAAAAGATTGGGTAGCAATTGACAAATGGTCAAAGGATATGAACAGTCAGTTTCAGGGGTAAGAAATCCAAACTATCAGCAGTCATGTGAAAAAATGCTCCAAGTCATAATAATTAGAGAAATGCAAATTAAAGTAATTCTGAGGTTTTATCTTACACTAATTGGTTTGGAAAAGACAATGGAAAAAGGAAAATAGCAAATGTAGGCAGGGCTGCAGAAAAATGGAAACACTGATGCACTGTTAGAGGAGCTGAGAATTGGCCTAACTTTTAGAGCCATGTTCCCCAAATCACTAAACTGCCCATATCTTTTTGGTCTAGCAATATTAGTACAAGGCATATACTCCAAAGAGATAAAAGAGGAAAAGGACTCATATATACCAAAATATTTATAATAGCTCTTTTTGAGGTAGCAAAGAATTGGAAGCTGAGAGAGTGCTCATCAATTGTGGAATGGCTGAAGAAATTCTGGTATGCAAATACAATGGGATATCATGCACTAAGAAACGATGAAAGGGATGACACTCGGGAAGGCTGAATGAACTAACAAAGTGATATGAGCAGAATCAAGAGAAGTTAATACAATAACAACATGGTAAAGACAAACAGCCTTGAAAGACTCAAATGTTCTGATAAATGCAGTGTCCAAACATAATTTCAGAGCGTATGGATGAGAAACCATGCTACCCACCTCCTGAAAGAGAGGTAATGGACTCAAGATGCAGAATGAGACTACATTTTTGGATGTGGTCAATGCAGGAATTTTTTTTTCTGCCTGAGTATGCATATTTGTTACAAAGAGTTTGTTTTGCTTTTTCCCCCAGTGGGAAGAAGAGAAAATGAATGCTTATTAAGTGAAAAAAAGTTAAATTCTAGAAATTAAATTAAGAGATCAGATTATATAAACTTTAAGGCAACTTCTAGCTCAAACGCTGTCTTCACCATCTCTTCATTTTCCCTTTCTTCTTGCTTCTTTTCCTTTTCTCTTCCAGAGCCCACTTCCCCCACTTTAAGGAAGACTTAGGACCATAACTGCCCAAATACAACCAAGATGTCTTTCAGGAAGGCTGTCAAACTGATGACTTAATGCTCTTGGAAAGGGGCAATTATTTGACTTCTTTCTTCTGAGGCCTTCACTTGCCCTAACCTGGACTTACTTACCCAGAGTCATTTATGTGCATCTCTCTCCTGGCGCCTTAAACATGCAGGAGCCCACCATGTATCTGTGCACACAAAAGATACTCAGGTTACACTTTGTGCAAAAGACAAGCAGGAACACTTCGGAGAGAGTCTGGAAATCAGGTAGGAATAAGATTATGCTCCAGGTAAAATTTTCAGAAGCAAAATGCTGATTGCATATATGATCATTCAATAAATATTTACCAGGCCCAGAGAATCTAAGAGGCATACTAGCAAATATGAGATCTCTTCAAGACAAAATGGGAGGGGCCATTAAAATATAAGGCAAAAAGTACCTGAAGGTCATAGGAATATAGCATTGAGGGTTAGAAGAGAACTAAGAATATAATACTCTAAATTTATAGATGAGAAAACTGAAGCCCAGAAGGAGAAAGTGACGGGTCATATGGTCCAATCCCTTTCACTGGATTACTGCTCCTGGGCTCCAACACTTGTATCAAGTCCTATAACATCCTTTAGACCAGAGATTCCCAAACTTATTTGGCTTACCACCTCCTTTTAAAAAAATTACTCCATGTCCCCCTGGAAATCTACTTTCTTTAACCCTTTAGCAGTTTTTTTTTACATTTTTGCCATTTCAAAAAACCAATTTTTTAAAAAATGATGCATTTTAAATTTAATAATCTATTGTAAATTTGTGGGGGTTTTCCTGCATTGAAATTTTGATGATGCAATATTGTGTCTTGTAACCAGATAGCATTGTATTGTAAACAAGTCATTACATGCACATATTCCTGCTTATGCATGCTGGACTTCCCCACAATGCGCTACATGTGTTTACCAACACTTGCTTGGTAAGACCTGTTGGCGGACTTGCCCACTGATCAGTTATAACTTGCATTTTGTGTCTTTATTCGGAAAATAATGTAATCACTATGACTTTAACTCTATTACACGACAGATGAAACATGTATGAATGGTTTTTCAAAATCTTCCCTTTTTTCCTTATGCTTCTACCACATACTTATTTTTATTTGCTGCCCCCCAATTGTACCTGAGACTACTACCACCCCCTGGGATCATTCCAGTGGCCCTCAGGGGGTGGTATCACCCTCTTTGGGAACCTATGCTTTAGACTGTTGTCTTTCCCTACCCAGAGATGCTCAAGGGAACAGGAAAGATTCAGAAAGATTGGTCAAGGATGCAGCTGTCACTGAGTTTACCAAAAGACACAGAGATAGCAATTCATTGGGATTCAACAAACATTTATTAATGTGCAAGCATTGAGCTAGATAGTGGGAATACAAAGACAAAAATGAACCAGTCCTTGCACTCAAGGAGCTTATAATTTACTAAAACAGGATGGTGGTGGGTAAAGATACCATAAGAAAACAGATGAATAAGTATGAGGTAATTTGAGGAAGGATGATACTGACTAATAGTGGAGGGCATTGTTGTCATTTGACATTTGTTCTCGAAGTGGACCAATGACATCACAAGGGTGATGTCTTGACTTGTGCATGTATTGGATTTAAGTGAGGCAAAGCTAAGCAAAGAAGTCAGCCTCACTTAGAGAAGGGTTAATGAGGAGGTGGCATCTGAGCAAGTGCTGGGTCCCTTCCCCTTCTGTTATTTTGTGTTCTAGTTCTAAGGTCATCTTTAATTGTTATATTCTATGTTCTATGTTCTACTACCCTCTGTTCTAACATCCCCTACTGTTTCATTTTTGTGGAAGGGCCCCGGTTAGCCAGACTTCATTCCCCACCAGGCTCTGCTCCTGACTTTCAAGATTTAAAAATCATACCTTAGCTGCTGTTTTATCTTGAAATTTCCCTCAACACCTGAGACCTCCTTACGCTAGAACACCCTTTGCCAGGCTGGCCACTTTGTCCCATTAGTGAGTTCCTCCTGGGGCTTCTATTTTGTGTAAGCAATAAGGCCAGCTTGCTTTCATTTCCCTCCTGGCTCTGCTCCTGACTTTCTGGACAACTCCACCATGACCCTACACTGGCCTTCATCCCCCTCCTCAAACTCCCTTCCTTTTCAATTCTCTTTTGTGTGTTGGCTTCCTTTACCAGAATGTACGCTCTTTGAGGGGAGGGGCCGTCCTTCTTTTATTTGTATTTCCATGGCTTAGCAGAGTGTCTGGCACATAGTAAATACTTAATAAATGCTTATTTTCTCTCTTCCTCACCCCTTTCCTCCTTCCTTCCTTCCTTGCTTCCTTCCTGCCTGCCAAATAAGGATTACAAGAGATGAAAATGAGAAGGGAGTACATTTCAGGCCTGGGAGACAAACTATGTGTGAGCTAGAAGGTTGAGTTCAGGAACAGCCCATACGTAAATCTGGTTTGAAGACAAAGGCCATGAAGGAAAGGAATATGAAATAAGACTGAAAATATGAGGAGTTTATATCTTATCATAGAGGTACATTCTGACAGTATTTGAGCAGGAGAGTGACATGGCCAGACCTGTGCCTTACACTATTTTGGCAGATGTATAGAGGACAGATTGGAGAGGGAAAGATTAATTAGGAGGCTATTGCAGCAGTCTGGGTGACAGGTGATTGGGGTCTAAATTAAGGTGGTGGTCTTCCGAATGGAGAAAAAGGCCAGATGCTCATAAGGCTTTCTGTGCCTAAGACTACTGATAGCTCATACTCCAATCTAGCCCAGCTCACAGAACTTATTCGAGAATGCAAATAAGAAAAGGGAGCTCAAACATAGAAGTTATAAGGAAAGTCAGCCAGGTAACCAGCTACCCTAGAGCTTTACTGTTCTGCTGCAATAAAATATCACTTAGTTCTGGTATCTCCTTTCTGGGAATATAATCAGCTTAAAGTAGCCACAGCATAAAGACCAGTTTAGCAATGGCTGCCCAGATGCTTGGACTCCCCTTACTTTTATCTATTGTCTGCAAGCAGCTTCAGAGTGTGGACAAGGGTAACTCCCTTGCTAGGCTATTGGCACCCTTCTGTTATCATCGCTCAATTTAACTGCCCTCCTGATTGTGGAAACTTGGCCATCCTATGACCTTTGAATTGAAGATTTCCAGAGGCCCTGATTGCGTTACCTGCCCAATTACTGACTATGAATTTGTGGCCACCACCCAAAGTGGACCAGTTCAAAGGAGGATGAACAGCAATATCACATGCTTAGCATAGTGACTGGCACATAGGGGGTGCTTATTCCCTTCTCTTCTTTATCCCCTACTGCATGACATTTCTACAAAATGCACAGACATTTTTAATCTTCTACTCATGTGTGTAGCACTGTGTTAGGTTTGATTCAATTTAATAAACATTTATTAAGTGACCACCATGTGCCAGGCACTGTGCTAAGTGCGGGAGATAAAAAAAAAAGAGGCAAAAAAAGTCCCTGCCCTCAAGGAGCTTATAATCAAATGTGGAAATGACAACAGGCTATATACAAAGCAGGCTATATACAGGATAAATAGGAAATAACTAACAGAGGGAAGGCAATGGAATTAAGAAGGGTTGGAGAAGGCTTCCTGTAGAAAGTAGGATTTTAGTTGGGACTTAAAGGAAGCCAGGGAAATCAATAGTCAGAATGGAGGAAGGAGAGGATTCTGGACTTGGGGGAAAGCCAGAGAGAATGCCTGGAGCCAAGAGATGGGGTGTCTTGTTTCTGGAACAGCTAGGAGGTCAGGGTTACATGCTGAGGGAAATACAAAAGTTTAGAGAAGACAAGGTCCCTGCCCTATCAAGTGTGAGTCTAGTGAAGGGATAAGATACTCAAACAAATAGCTTAATAATTCAGAATATAGAGCATAAGGCTGGTTCTGGCCCTTCTCTCTGGGAAGAAATAACTACCACAGATAGAGGTGAACCTCACTTTACACAGGTGCTGAAGAGTCATATATAAATAGAAGCCTACAATTTGAGATACGGGAATTTCCATTGGCTTCTTATACTTTGACAACTTAAGAGAGGGGAAGGGAATTGGGGAAAGGGCAAGGGTGTGGAAAGCTTTTAGGGGGTGAGGAGACCATTATAAAAAGCAGAGAAACTCAAAACTTATGTTTGTAAGTAAATTAGGAGAGGATCATTGGATTTTTATAGCTGGAAGAGATCTTAGAATATAGGAGAACTGAAATGACTTGTCCAAGGTCACACAGATAGTAAAGAAGCAGCAGAAGCAGGTGATGACCTAGGTCTTCTGACTCCAAATCCAGTCTTCTTGCTATTAAACCATGTTGAAAATTTTGGCAGATCTCAGCAGATTACTTTTCCTCCCTCAGCCTCAATGTCATCATCAATAAATTAGATTGGACTACCTCAGTAGTTCTCAATATCTTTTGCTCCATGAACCTCCTTGAACAATAGCAAAAACAGTGTCATGAACCCCTAGGGTAATTTAATATAATACTCATAATATTCTTTTAGATTAATTTATTGAATACAATAATTGTGATAACATTTACCTAAAAATCTACAAATTTAAATTATATTATATAATTATAAAATGGAAAATTCTATTCTACTTATAATTATGAAAGCTCTCAGCAGGAGAACTTGTAAAATTCTCCTACCATTTGCCACTACAAATTTGTGTGAGCAAGCATTTTCAATTTGTTATTGTTTTAAATTAAAATACAGAAACCAATCTCTAGTGCTTCAAAAAGTACATGCTGTTGTCACAGAGGCAAAATATACTTATACTGTAGCTGGGCAACAACTTACCACTTAAAACAACATTAAGGAATTTTTAGATAAATCGCCCCAGGGGATTCAAGAACAACTAAATGAGTAGCTCTGGGCTAGACTGAGCAACAAGTATCTATTAAGTACCTGGGGGCCATCTCCAGCCATCCTGGTTCATATCTTGCCACCGGACCCAGAGGACTCCAGAGGAGAAAGTGAGGCTGGTGACTTCACAACCCTCCCTCACTTAAATCCAATTCATTTGCAAGTCATAGCATCACCTTCCTGATGCCATGGTCCATTTTGAGAACAAAGGACAAATAACCTAGGCACAGAGTAGCTAGCACTCTGCTGGGTGTTGGGAATATAACTTACATTTTAGATAATTTCCAAGAGTCTTTCCAGCTCTGACAGTCTACCACCATGATTCTAGACTATTTAAAGGTCTTCTTAGATGAATTATTTGGTAAAAATGGAAAATCCTTTTGAAATAGGACTAAAATCAATTAATATTGTGTTTTATAATCTTGATTTTTTTTTTAGTATGAAGGAACATCACTACTTGTAGAAACTACTTTAACACCCCCTTGTACTACCAGCTCATTTATCTGTTATTTAATAGATCAATTTCTATTATTTCTGTGCATATTTTTATTAATTTGCATGCTCCTTGATGGCAGAAACTACATAGATTTCATTTATCTTTATATGTGCCCCTGTATACAGCATAAGTAATTGTTCATATTTCGCTAGCATTTGATGATTTACAAAGCACTTTCATCACAGCACTGTGAGATAGATAATAGTGTGTGTGTGTGTGTGTGTGTGTGTGTGTGTGTGTGTTGTGTGTTGTGTGTCTTTAGGGGGTTGCAGTTTGAGGAAGAAGGTTGGAAGTAATAATAATTGACATTTTTATATCATTTTAAGACATGGAAATTTTTCACATAGATGAGGTAATTTGATCCTCGTAATAACCCTGTGAGGTAGGTAAGACAAGTATTATTATTGTCATTTTACATATTAGGAAAATGAGGTTCAGACATGTTAAATGACTTGTCACATTATTAGTGCCAGAGGCAGGCTTTGAGCCTAGCACTTCTTTATTTCAAATCCAGTGGGTTTTCTGTTCTACCTGGCAGTAGTTGGCATGTATACTATTTTTCATTTAATCTGCAGAATAACCCTGGTCCCTTGATTTTTTTGGAGGTCACACAGTAAGCCAGTGGTTAAACTGGAATGCAAATAGTACAACTTATAGGTTCCAGGTTGCCAGGTATCTGCTAAATCATGCCTTTCTCTAGGAATCCATTGTGTGTCTGCGTGTTTTAGAATTTTCTTTGCTGATACTTCTTGTCATACAGAGGAGACAAATCTTAACAAAAAGATGGACTTGGGCTATGTAAAGTAGAACAAAGAAACTGGGCAACAAAGCTTGAAGACAGATCCTGATCTGTACAGCAAGAAGCCATTTTCTCTCTAAAAAGAAATTTATTGACTGGGCATTAAATAACCTCACTTTGTGGCCTTTACACCCTTAGTAGTATATATTGTCCATTATGGGAGTGTAGGATAATGGAAAGCACTGAATTTAGAGTCAAATAGTAGTTCCATTACTACTAGCTGTGTGACTTTAGTTAAAACGCTACCCCTCTCTGAGCTTCTTTCCTCACTTATAAAAAGAGAAGTTTGGACTAGTCAATAAATAGTCTCTGAGTTTCCTTCCAGTTTCCAATCCTACCACCATATGACTGGATCCCAATCAGAGGCAGCCATCCATGAGGCCTGGAGGCATGGAGCCTTGTACACCTGACACTAAAAACTCTAGCTAATTATGTGCACCCTATTTGACTATGGAGGGTCAGAGGGTAAGCAATGGGTTCTGTAAAGGTCAATCTTCTGACCTTTACAGAGGACTTTGAGCAGCAAAACAGACAGAATTATGTAGAAAGCAATTGGGCCATTTATTCTCTGAATTCAAGAGGTGATATCAACCCTTCCCTCACATCTTTAATAAATCAAATACTTTACCATGAGGCAGTTTGGGCCAGGGCACTGGATTTGGAATCTGAGGACCTGGCCTTGATTCTCCTTTGGCATTTACTACTTGCATGACCTTGGACAAGTTATTGGACCTTGGACTCAGTTCTTTTTCCTTTCTGGAGATTGTCCTTCCTGTGGATTCAACATGGTTCAGCCCAAACAATGATCCCTACCGACCTACCAGAGGGCATTGCCTTCAGCATTTGGCTTAATTTAGTTAAGCACCCTGGTTTGTCTGAACATTGGAAAAAGAAGAGCCAAAGAATTTCCAGATTCCAGCTTATCCAGCTGCTAATGGGAACAGTCCTCTAGCCAGAAGAGGGCACCTGAGTTATCTCAAAGCTGACAGCACCAAACACAGCACTGCTGGGGAGTCTATAATTACCAAATTTGTAAGAGAATTGAGGCTTATGACATAATGTCATTTCATCACTTTTGCTCAAATGTCATACTTACTGTAGTCACAGAATTGTAAAATTTGTCATCCTCTAATTCTAGGAGCAAGTAAATGACTTTATTAAAGTGATGGACCTGGAGTCAGGAAGACCTGAGTTCAGATCCAGCCTCAGACACATCATGTGTATGATGGGGCAAGTCATTTAAACTCTGTCTGTTTCAGTTTCCTCTTCTGTAAAAATGGAGATAATAATTGCACTTACCAAGGTCGTTGTGAGGAGAAGATGAAATAATTGTAAAGCACTTAGCAAACCTTAAAGTGTTAGCTATTATTATTTGTTATTACTCAATATGCCCATTTGTCGGATTTGAAACCAAGGCCCAGAGAGGTGGGGTAATTAACCAGCACCTAAAGGTGCTCAGTATAAGATCCAAGAACATCAGAGCTAAAAGGATCCTTGGAGTATATTTAGCCTGACTCTTTGATAAGCAGGAATACCCTCTACAGGAGTCCTGTCAAACCAGACTAAAATAGAATTGGGAAATGTTCAACAAGATAAATAAAAATGCAACACAGGGCTGCTCATTCTCTTTTGGGATAACTCTGATTGTTAGAAAGGCATTTCCCCCCCCCCCCAAAAAAGGTGTTGTTTGTGGATTTCCCAACCTAAAAATTGGCACTGTGTCCATCTGAATTCAACCCAATTCCACAAGCATTCACTGAGTACCTACTGTGGGCACCGATGCCTACTAGCCTGCCATAGTCCTAAATGGTCTCCTGGCCTCAATCTCTCCCTTTTCCAATCCATCTTCCATGTCACTGCCAAAGCGATTTTCCTAAAGATCAAGTCTGATCTTGTCAAATCCCTTACTCACTCACCTCCAGTGACTCCCTATTACCTACAAAATCAAATACAAAATCTTCTGCTTGGTTTTTTTTTTTTTAACTCACCTCCACATAACTCTCCTGATTCATCTGCACTGGTCTTCCTGCTCTTCCTTATGCAGGACACTCCATCTCTCAATTCCCTTCCTTTTCAGTGGCTGTTCCCTATATCTGAAATGCTCTCTCTCTCTTCTCCTATGTCTCCTAGCTTCCTTGAAGATTCAGGTCAAACTTCACCTATTGTGGGAGACCTTTCCCATGTTGCTGCTGACCCCAAATGGAGTCACTGAGAGTCAGACAGGATTGGATATTTCAACAACACTAACAAGCACTATAGAAATGTAAATCATCATCATAGTGGTCAGTTGTACCCTCTGACTTTACAAGGAAGGAATTCATGCGGAGTGCGGGGAAATTACTCTAGTATGATTTTATTACAGGATCATCAAAATAGCTAGAAGTTATTTTGGATACTATAAAAGGAATTGTCCTGTGAAGTTTGGATTCAGTCAAAAGGCCATATTTGAGGACCTAGAGGATCACATGTGGCCTCAAGGCCGAAGGTTCCCCACCCCTGAATTTTAACCCAACCCCATTTTATAGAAAACTATCTAAGGCCTAGAGAAGTTAAGTGAGTTGCCCAAGGTCACACAGCAGGAAAGTCTATTATAGAACCCAGACTAAAACTAGAGCAGGAGTATACTGGTAAATGTTTAACAATAGGCTCTGGGAGTACAGTAGGATGGAATATATGCAAGGCACACTTTTAAGTTTAATCTTCATTATTAACATTTTCTCTATCACTTTCTTTAGTGGAGACAACCAACAAAGCAACAAAGAAAGCCCAGCTTTGTAGCTTTTGCTGATTTCCAAGATGAAAGTTCTCTCACTGAAAATTTAACAATCAGTTCTCCAAGAGGTATGAGCTGGCTCCAGCATATTCCTGAGGCAGAGTCTCCTTTCCTTCCTATCCCAATTTCCTATTCTCCACTGCCTTGGGCACTAACACTGGGCAGTCTGCCACCCCATAGTTAGAAGCCCTACCTTTCTCTGAACTATTCTTTTGGTGCTTGTGAAAAGTATAGGGGTATAGAAGGGGAAGGGAAAGGGAGGAAGGGAATAAGCATTTATATAGCGCCTACTATGTGCCACGCATTGTGCTAAGTGCTTTACAAATCTCATCTGAGAAGTGGATGCTGTTATTATTCCCATTTTACAGTTGAGGAAACTGAGGCACATAGCGGTTAAGTGGTTTGCCCAGGGTCACACAAGCAGTTAGTGTTAATGAGACATTAGCTATTTTCTTTTTTAAAAATCATTATATTCATAGGGAACTTGTAGCAGATTACTTTCAGGCCAAAGCAAATCACAGAAATCAGAGACTCTCAGAAGTGGAAGAGACTTCAGTGGCCATCTAGGGTCACCCCCATAGGAACAGAAGTTCTCTCTTATTCTAATGTAGATGTTTGTTGTTGTTCAGTTGTTTTCAGTCTCGTCTGTCTCTTCATGACCCCATCTGGGGTTTCCTTGGCAAATATACTATAGTAGTTTGCCATTTCCTTCTCCAGGTTCATTTTGTAGATGAAGAAACTGAGGCAAACAGGATTATACGAATTCTTTCCAAATTGGGGAGATAGAGGCTGAACCATTCGCACACACCGAGAGTTTTTGGGAGGCATGACCACTAAGTCCCTGGACAGGATAATTGAGCCCCTGTGTGAACCTCTTCCTGTGTGTGTGGACACAGATATATGATGGAAAGAAAAATGGATTTAGGATCAGAATAGTTGGATTCAAATAACTGCCTTTGTTACTTAGTACCTGCGTGCCAATGAGTAGGTTCTTTCTTCTCCCTTGGCTTCCATTGCGTTATCTCTAAACTGAGAGGCTTGGGTGGCAGGATCTCTGAAGCTCCTTCCAATTCCAAATCCTATAATACCGAGGCTCTGCCTGCATGACCTTAGACACTTCTGCTGTGTGGGAAAACACTTCAGCCCTATCTTCCTCAATTTGTGAAGAATGAATATAGGTATCTATGTTAGACCAAGAGTTAACTGGGAAAACAGGTGAGTCAGCACCAGCATCAAACGGTGAGTGGGTGGGTGTTCCCAACAGGTATTCCAGCTAATGACCAGGAGATGAAAGCTTTGATAATATTCTTAAGGGAGGGAACCTTGACAGCTCTAGGGTTCCATTTAAAAAAAAAAAACTCTCAAAGACTGGGGCCTGATCTCAGCTTCCTGTTTCTCACTGGGTGGGTGGTGATAGAGTGAGAATGGGGCCTCGGGGCCCAGACATTCACTGCTTCGCCCGGAGCCAGCCATCTCAACTTGAGGAGAGGAAAAGCTGGTGACCTACTGAATGTGGATGAAAGGGACCATTACCAATCTAGAGACTGAAGCTCTCATTCTTATGGACTAGGTAAAAGTCCTTTAGGTGAATTAACTTCCTGACTCCATGCTTTCCCCAGTTTTCCCATCTGTAAAATGGGAGTACAAATAATTTCTATCTACTTCCTGCTGAATATCTAGCAGGCAAAAAAATGATCATGAATCCAGAGGAGCTTAGGTGGATTATTATTAGTCATGTCCTTGTTATTGTTGGTAGTTAACTCATATAGTGTTTTAGACCTTTACATATAAGTTTCATCCTCACAACCACCCTGTGAGATAGGTGCAATTGTCATTCTCATTTTACAGATTAGGAAAGCGAGGACAGGAGAAGTTATGTGACTTGCCCAGGTAAGTGTCTGAGGTGGGATTTGAGCTCAGATTTTCCTGACTCCAAGTCAATACTCATGCCAGTCTGCCTCCCAGCTGCCAGTGGTCCTCTTCAAGATGGAAGGAGAAACAAGGCAACAGTGAACTCCCAACTGGAGGCAGCTTGGTGCCATGGAAAGAGTAACTCGGGAGATCTGAGGCCCAGCTCCAGATTTGTTCCTTAATAGCTATCGGGCCTTAGGCAAGTGACTTCACATTTCTGGACTTCATTTCCTCATGTATAAAAAATAACCCATTATATTTTAATTAACAATTGAGACAGGGTAAGGGGAGAATGGTGCCTGAAGAGAGAAATCAACATTTCTACTCACACAGTTGAGTAAGTTTCAGAGCCAAGACTCTTAGGGCTTTCTTATCCTCCACCTTCTGACACCAAGTCCACCATTCTTTTTCGTGGTACAGCACTGCCTCTCTATTAAATAAGAGAGAGATTGGACCAGATGGTCTCTGTGGCTCACCCAGCCCTAACATTCTTTGCCAGGGGCAACATGTGGCCTACAGGTTCCCCATCCCTGTTCTATGCTCTAAAGTTCCTTCGAGCTTTGACATGCCCAGTTCTGAAGTCCTTTCTGGCCCTGACAGTATCTTCTCATCTTTTCTAGTTCTGACACTCTATGTTCTGTGTTCCAAGGTTCCCTTGGAGATCTAATATTCTGTGGTGAGCGAATGAATGAAAACAAATTTGTCAAGCTATTGAAGTATGCCAGGTATTATGGGAATAAAAAGACAAAAGTAAGATTGTTCCCACATCAGAGAACCTCTGTTCTAATAGGGAAAGACAAAACAAACAGAGGAGTAGTGGTTAGGGAAGGGATTTTTGGTCTGGAAGTCACAGTGATGGTGAGTCAATCTAAGGAAGAGTCGATTGGTTTGATTATTATGCCTAGAGCAAGATGGGGGGGGGGGTAGGCACACAGTAGCGGAAGAGCAGATGTCAAGGTGGCCTGGATGGTGGACGGTAGAATATTCTGCGTGGAAGTTCCTTCCAGCTCTGAAATTCTATGTTTTGTATTAATTCATTCAGTCAACAAGCATTTATTGAGCAGACAGGCACTGTGCTAAGACCTAGAGGTACAAAGAAAAAAAAAACTGTTCCTGGACCCGAAAAGGCCTCATTCAACTGGGGAGAGAGTAGGCAAAAAAAACCAAACAAACATATATATATATATGCGTGTGTGTGTGTGTGTGTGTGTGTGTGTGTGTGTAAATAGAGGGTAATCTTGGAGGCACTGGTTGGGAGAAAGGCAGAGAGACTCTGAAAGGCCTCCTGTAGAAGTTCAGTGGAGTTTGATAGTCTTGAAGGAAGCCAGGAAAGCCGAGGAGGTAGAGGTGAGGATTTAGAGCATACCAGACATGGGGGACAGCCAGCAAAAACTCTTGAGTTTGGAGATGGAGTGATTTGTTTGAGGAACAGTGAGTAGACCAGTGTCCTTGTGAAGAACACTATGTCAAGGGGAGTAAAGTGGAAGATTTTGTATTTGATCTTGGAGGTAATAGTGAGCCAATGCAGTTTACTTAGTAAGGGGGGTGACATGGTCAGACCTGCCCTTCAAGAAAATCACTTTGGCAGCTAAGTAGAGTGCAGACTCCAAGAGAGGAAAGAGTTGAGACAGGGAGATAAACTAAGTTATCTCGCTAGTTCATGACGGGGATTTGAGGGGGTTAAGGTAGGGGTAAGTGGTTGTTTCAGTGGTGAAAAGGGGACACATCGGGACAGATGCTGCAAAGGGACTAACGGCAGAACTTGGCAACAATTTGGACGTGTGGGCTGAGTATAAGTGAGGAGTCCAGGGTTTTCCCAGCTCTGACATTTTGTGTTCTTGGTTGTAAGGTCCCAGGTAGTCCTGATATTTGTCATTCTGTAATGATTCACCACTTACAGCTTTTTGCAGGCTTCCTGGCTGCAGGTCCACAGATTCCCACTTGGCTAGGGGGTGGGGGACATCCTAAATGGCAGCAGCAGCAGCAGCAGCAGCAGCAATTTAAATGGCCCAACCCCCTCCCTCAACACTGGATACTCCAAGCTGAAAGACACCAAATATTTCCCAGCCTTGACAGTGTTTAACCCACTGCTCTGCTGTCCCCTCCAGGGATTAGCGCAGCTGTTGTGGGGGGTGGTTTATGTAACATTTTCCTTGTTTAATTACAAGCAACATTTTCTCCCCCTCCCTTAATTGCTAGAAAAACAAACGCCTGATCTGACGCTCCATCTGGCTTTGGCTTCCTCTGTCTGTTACAAGCCCAGGTAGCATGTCCAGTGCTGGGCGCCCACGCAAACCTTCTGTTTGCCAAGGCCTTGGGCAACCTGATCTGCCTGTACAGAGACCCCTTGGAGAAAGGGGAGGAGCAGCCCTCCCCGTGTGAGAAGATAGCACATGAAGGTCCCTGCCAAAAAGGATCTCAAAGCACTGATACTGGGGCCCCGAAAGAGGCGAGATTCAACACAGTAAATACACAGGTTGCAACACAGACCTCCAGGACAGCCAGTCACCCTTAGACTCTGGGATCCTTGACTGTTTATGCCTATGATCCCACCTGGCATCTTGTTGGTTTAAAGGAGAGTACCTGTTACAAAACAGAGTGGAGTTATAGCTTTCTTTCATCCCAAAGAAAGCTCTGGACTTGGGGTAAGATGGAATACTTATCATCTGTAGAATGTTAGTGATAAGGGCAATTCATATCTCCTCTTTGGACCTGATTTTCTCCACCTGTAAAATTAGGATGTTGAACTAGATTAGGAGATCTTAACATGGAGTCTGGACATTTATTTAAAAAAAAATCTTTTGGAAACTAGTTCAACATAATTCATTTCCCTTGGAGTCTTTTGTATTTTATTTTATACATTTGAAAATAACATTCTAAGAAGGGGTTCACAGGTTTCGCCAGGCTGCCGAAGGTCATAAAGGTGGTTAAGAAGTCCTAGACTAGATTATGTCTAAGCTCCCTTCCAGAGTTAATATTCCATGTTGTCCCCCTTTTAGGGCCCTTCCAGCTCTCAGTTAGTGTCTGTTTCATGCTTTAAGGTTCAGCTCTGACAGCCTATGTTCTATTATGGTCTCTTCCAGTTCTAAGTCAACACACAAGAATTTGGGAAGGGTCTGCTTTGTGAAAGGTAGTGGGCTACCCATACTGGGCATGTAAAGATAGGAGCAGAACAGTCCCTATTCTGAAGCAGACCCCATTCTACTTGAAAGACACAACGTCTATTTTGAGTAGATAAGTAAATACAAAATAATTTGAGGAGAAAGAAAACACTAACAGGGAATCAGAGATTGAATGTCATGAGCAAGGCACAGAAAGGGTTGGCTGTTGGATGGTGACAGCCTCAGCAAATTCGTATAAGCTATCCCCCGTCCATAAAATACAAGCCTTCCTACTCTCTGCTCCCCTGAATGTTTAGCTACTGCAGTTTCTTTTTTCAGCTCTGTGTTTTTTCAAAGCTCACTTCAACTATCTCTCCTATGAAGTCTTCCCCGATTTCCCCAGTTGTTTTTCTCAGTCTTCATTTGTATCCCTAACACTTAGCACGTAATAAGATCTTAATAAATATTTGTGGACTGAGAGTCAGGAATTGGAGTGTTGAGATCAGGAAGCATCTATTCTAGCTTGGTCTGGATGTGGAGTATGCTAAAGGAAATAATATAAAATAAGGTTGGAAAGGTAGGATGGACCCAGACTTTGGAGGCCCTTAAACATCAGACCAAATAGTTTTTATTTTACCCTACAGGCAATGGGGAGTCTTTGAAGGTTTTAGAACATGGGAATGACATGGTCAGAACCAAGCCTTAGGAATATTATTTTGGTATCTATGTGGAAGATGGATGGAGAGAGGAGAGGCCTCAATAAAGGGGCCCAATTAGGAGGCTATTACAGCAACTTGTCTAGGAGAGGTAGGATGGTGGCTGTGTAAATGAACAGAAGGGGACAGATATGAAAGACATTATAGCAGTAGAAGCAACTGGCAACTGATTGGATATTGAGTGTGAGGGAGGAGGAAGAGTCTAGGTTATAAATCTAGGTGATTGGGAGAGTGGTGGTGTCCTCAGAAGAAATAGGGATGTTTGGAGTGGAGATGCGTTTCAGTGGTGAGAAGAGAAGAGTTTCATTTGGGCTACTTTGAATTTGAGATGTTGACAAGGCATCCAGGTAAAGATGTGGGACTGAACTTAGCAAAGAGAGAAAGACTGGGTATACAGATTTGGGAAGTATTTACATCCAGATGAAAAATTAGAAAGCATAGAGGAAAGAGAAATGGGTCTAGGATAAAGCTTTCGGCCAATACCCACCGTTAAGTGAAGGAAGATGGGTAACCATTAGAGGAGCCTGAGGAGTGAGTTATTTAGGTGGGAAGAAAACCAAGAGACAGCAATGTCAGGGAAGCCCAGAGAGAAGAGTATCCTGGGGAGGACAGAGACAGTGTAAAAAGCTACAGAAGAGGATTAAAGAAAATGCCTGAGAAAAGCTCATCAGTTTTAACTGTTCAAAAAGCCTGAGCAAAGTTTCAGGGAGCAGTTTCAGTCAAGTGGTGGGGTCAGAAGTCACATTGTAAGGGAAATGAGTGGGTGGAGAGGAAATGAAGGCAGAGGCACAGAATATAGGTTACTCTTTCTAGGAGTTTTGCAGTGAAAGGGAGGAGGAGAGATAATGGAACTTCGTTTGAGGAAATGGTAGGGTCAGGTGAGGATATTTTAAGCATGGGAGCAAAGTTGGACACATTTGCAGGAAGCAAGGATGATGCTGGAAGAGAGAGAGAGAATGGAAGTCAGACAGTTGGGCTAGGAGAGCTCTCAGAAGAGATGACGGAGGGGAGGCTTGTTCCTTTGACATTCTATGTTCTAAGGTTACTTCTAGTTGTACCATGCTGTGCTCTGAAGTCACCTCCATCTCTGACATTCTACAAATCTGTTGGTTATTTCTATGATTCATTTCTCTAAGGACTTTGGGTTTGACACAATTCTCTGGTCTGACTGGCTGCAATCATCTGAATATTTTAGACTCATGGTGGGGGGAACCTCACATTAAATCCTTACATACTGATGAACTGAAACTGCCCCCCTGTTCAAAGACATAGCCTATTTTGGTTGTCATTTCAGTGGCCAACTTGCTCCTATAGATCAGCAGTGTATAAAGTCCTAGCTTCCCGAGGACTGTGTCCAGGCTACACATACCCTGCAAAGCACAGCACTACGGGCCTACTAGGATGGTATTTAATAAACATCTATTGGACGTTGGATGAATGAATATTGAAACTGTTGAACTGCTGAAAGAGACAATATGGTTTGGGCTACATTTAGACCCAATGAGAACAGAAGGGAAATGCAGAGTGTTAAACCAATAGTCAATAAACATTTATTAAGTGTGCCATGCTAAGCACTGGGGGGGGGGGGTGTAAAAATAATAAGAAAGACAGTCTGTGCCTTCAAGGAACTTACAATCTAATGGGGGAAGACAGTATATAAAAAGAAGCTGAAGGTGGTAAGGCACCAGAGGATACCCAGTATGGGGGCATGAAAACAATGGGGGAGTGGAAACCAAGGAGATCAGAAGGTGAGAAATGACAAGTTGGAAATTCTGAGGCCTCTATAAAGGGAGGCTCTGGGAGGGGTTCTTTGTTTTGCCCTCCAGCCCTCAAATCAGAGGGGAGAGAAGCAATTGAGTCTACTGAGGAGGTGTTGAGTACCACAGCTGAAGCAGTCACCATGACAGTGAGATTTCTGGTAATGAGCCTATCCTGAGGAAGCATGGTGTTCATAGAGTTAAAACTAAGTGGAGGATCTAGTGGAAAATGAAGAGTTGGAAATTCTGAGAATAGAGCAGCAGCTGCCACGTGGTAAAATTTTATGGTTGTTATGGTTAATTGACTGTCATATTTTTCATTTCTATTTTTATGCAAGTGTAGTGGTGGGGACCAGTCAATGAGGGCCCATTGCTTAGATCATGCTTGAATTTGTCCCTCCTAGTGGGTTATACAGAGCACGAACTTAGGCACTAGACCGTTGTTGGCCTGCTCTCCATTACATTCTTCCCACTCACCTAAACCTCCCATTAAAAATCTGCTGTCCTCAGCAAATCACTGGGGTAAGATCGGAACACACTGCAAACAGAACAGGTTTTAAGAGCTGGGCCGTGATTGGTCATTTCCTCTATCACACAGGCATCAGTAGAAGAAGTTTCTCAATATCTCTATCCTAATTCATTCATAGTATCTTGAGTTTTCCGAGCTGGAAGAAACTTTAAAAATCATGTAATCTAACTTCCTAATTCTATAGACAAGGAAACTGAGACTCAGAGAGGTTGAACAATTTGCCCCCAAATTAGACAGATGATACTACTAATAATAGTTCTGTTGGAGGGAATGCATAAGTTGATGATGTCACACATCTCTTGAAATATTGAATTAAATAGTGTGGTACAAGGGAAAAGTATTCTAATCTGATAATCAGAAGCTATGGGTCCTAGTCCCAGCTCTAAACCTTACTGACTTAAGTGATCCTGGTAAAAAAAATTTACCTCTCACTGATCCGACCATTCTGGAGAGCAATTTGGAACTATGCCCAAAGGGCTATAAAACTGTGCATACCCTTTGACCCAGCAATACCACTACTAGGTCTGTATCCCAAAGAGATCATAAAAATGGGAAAAGGACCCACAAGTACAAAAATATTTATAGCAGCTCTTTTTGTGGTGGCCAAGAATTGGAAATGGAGGGGATGCCCATCAATTGGGGAAGGGCTGAACAAGCTGTGGTATATAAATGTAATGGAATACTGTTGTGCTATAAGAAATGATGAGCAGGTGGACTTCAGAAAAACCTGGAAAGATGTTTATGAACTGCTGCTAAGTGAAGTGAGCAGAATCAGGAGAACACCGTACACAGTAACAGCCACATTGTGAGATGACTAACTGTGATAGACTTAGCTCTTCTTAGTAAATGCAAGGATCTAAGACAACTTCAAAAGTCTCAGGATGGAAATTGCTATCCACATCCAGAGAAAGAACTATGAAGTTTGAATGCAGACAGAAGCAGACTATTTGCTCCTCTCCTTTTGTTTTGATTCTTCTTTCTCACGGTTCCTCTCATTGGTTCTAACTCTTCTTTACATCATGACTAATGTGAAAATATGGTTAAGATGAATGTATAAGTAGAGCCTATAGCAGACTGCACACTATCTTGGGGTGGGGGGAGGAGAGGGAAGGGGAGAAAATTTGAAACTAAAATCTTATGGAAGTAAATGCTGGAAACTAAAAATTAATAAATAAATTGTTTAATAAAAAAATTTCACCTCTCTAGTCTCAAGTTTCTCATTTTTAGAGTGAAAGGATTGGGCTAAAGGATCACTAAAATCCCTGTTTTTAAAAATATTCTGTACTTTGTCACTCAACTGCTCTGTAGTTTACTTTCCTTACTTGCAAAATTGAATAAAAGCATTTGCCTTGATTGAAGTCTTTTCTTGATGTTTTGTCATAGTATGGAGATCTTGGGTTCTCAAGGACCATATATGCCAGAAGAACAATGCTATGGGATCTTAGACAAGCCATTTTTCTTCTCTGGGCCTCAGTTTCTTTCTCTGAAAAAATGAAGGGGTTAGATTTACTGATCTCTAAGTTTTCTATTTGCTTGGAATCTCCTATGATTCTATGGGCCTGTGATCCTCTATTCTGGCCCACCCTACCAAGCCATAATGGCTGAATGTCTATCTTCCAAAGAACACCCTGGCTCAGTGCGGAGAGGCTCATCATGGAAGAGTTGGACACCAGCTGATGAATTGTTTCAGAAATATTAAGTCATAGAGAACATCTACTGAGGTGTGCCAGATTTTGTCCAGAATGAGAAAATCATGGCTCTTTTGATATACTGAAGTATAAATATGTGGAGTGTGCCCAGAAAGAGCCTGAGAAGGTCCTGTTGAGTCCTTGGATCTCTTAAAAGTAAAGTTTAAGTGAGTTCACAATTTATTCCCTTATCAAAGACCTAACCCCTTTATCAAGGAGACCAGAGAAGGAGTCAGGAGGTTCTTAAAAGACTCCTCTTGGGCACATACTCTACCCCCATACTTAAAAATTTAAAGTCCCTAATAATGGTACACCAGGGTGCCTTTGAGTGCACTGGCCCAAAATCCCAAATTTGGAAATCTCTCTAGGGATGGCACTTGGAAGTCTTGACTGTAGAAGGCAATTAATTGCTTTGGCCTCTTTCTTGAATACCTGCTCTCATGCCTTACTTTCTTCTGAAGAGTCCATAGCAATGTGTAAAGTTCTATCTATAGTCATAGCTCTGAGATAGTTCATAGTTACCCCCCAGATCAACAGTCCTTTATGAGGGCACCAGGTCTACCCAGTGCTTTTCCCTTAGGAGTTGGTTGGGGGGCAGGGGAGGAATCAAACACAAGATGACATTTTAAGTCAAGAGGCCTTTGCACTTTTGTTGGGTTAAATAAGCCTGTTCTATTTTTGATGTATTGGAAGTGCTTTCATGAGAGAAGAGAGCTCTTTTATCTTATGTGTGCATGTTTGCGTGTGTGTGTAGGGGTGTGTGTGTGTGTGTGTGTGTGTGTGTGTGTGTGTGTGTGTGTGTGTGCGTGTGTGTGAAGATCTAGATGCGAGCCAAATTCTGTTTCTTGGGGAAATCCCGGGTGGGAGCAAGAGGCCCCTCCACCTGCCCTGCAAAATATTCTGTGAGTATCCTTCAATATTGAACTCAATCCAAGTAAATCTAAAACTTTGGTTTTGGACCAAGGGTTATGAATAGCTGCCCTACATTTCTTATAGTGTATTTGTGAGTATCAGATAAGATAATGCAAGAAAAAGTGCTTTAGATAATTCAGGGGGTGAGGCCAGGCCTATGATTTCATCACTGCTGGGAACCACATGGGAAATCCCTCAGAAGATAAAGATGGGCAACTTGATTCTAACTTAGAGTCTTAGAGAGTTAGTTGGGAGACTGAGAGGCTAAGGGACTTACCCCTGGTCACACAGCTAGTTTCTCTAAGAATTCAGTTATCTCAATCAATAATTGATAAATCATTGAACAAGGAAGCAGTGGATAGAGCACCAGGCTGAAGTCAGTAAGATGAGATACTAAGTCTGGCCTCAGACACTTACTAGCTGTGTGACCCTGGGCAAGTCAATCTCTGACTGCCTCAGTCTCCTCAACTGTAAAGTGAGGATCACAATGACAGCTACCTCCCAGGATTATTGTGAAGATCAAATAAGATGATATTTGTAAGGTGTTTAACACAGCCCCTGGTACATAGTAGGTGCTTAATAAACACTTATTTCTACCATCTGCCAAGCTCTGCAGTAGGCACTGGACAGACAAAAACAAACATGAAATTATCTCTGCCCTCAAGGAGCTTACCTCCTTCTTTCTGTTCCACACCTATTGTTCTTACCATGACAGTCCTGCCTGAAGCTTATGGGTCCATAGAATTTAGAGCTGGACAGGGCCATAGGGCTAATCTAACCCAACCCACTCATTTTCCAGGGGAAAAAAACTAAAGCACAGAGAGGGGAAGGGTCTTGCTCAAGGGCACATAGAAAATAAGCGGCAGAAGCCCTCTCACTCCAAACCCAAGGCTCTTTCCACTACCACGGAGTTCTCCAAATGTTTTCATTCCAAGAAAAGCCATCAATCTTTTTCTAATAGCCTTTCCCTCAACACATTTTTTAGTTGAAAACCATGTTTCGTATACTTCTTTTGCCCAGAAAAGTTATTATCACTGGTGGGAAATTCAGTCAGTTAAAGGTTTTACATACAGTCAGTGCCTCTGATTACATGTTTCTGGCTGAGCTATTCTAAGAAAAATCATAATTGCTTGAAAGATATAATCAAATCAGTTTTTTCTGTAAACAGGAGCCTGACACAGAAGGCCAGAATTTGCAACAGCTAAGAGAAGGTAGAAAGGGGAGGCATTCACAGCTTGGAGAAACAAGCTGCCATCCATATGGCAGCCAGTCAACAATTAAAAAAAACAACAACACAGTAAAGGGTCAAGCATTGCTAGTGCTCTCAGCATCCCTTAGAAATGGGGGAAATTACAGTTGATAGATGTGTTTGTGACAAAAGTTATTTCAGAGTGGATTTAATGTGCCTCTTGCCAAAATCATGGGAACCCATCTGAAAGTACACAGCATAAAAAAATTTAGTCAATTGTGACCTCCAGTATGATAGAAGTTCTATTTTTTGACCAGGGTGATTCATAGAATTTTGAATCTAGAAGAAGGCTTAGAGGACATTTAGTTCAAAGCCTTTATTTTAGAGATGAAAAACTAAGATGGAAAAAAGGGAAATGACTTGCCCAAAGTTACACATGCAACCAACCAATCAGTCGATGAGTATTTATTAAGCATTTGTGTCTGGAACTGGGCTAGGGACTGGGTATACAAAGGGGAAAATGACATAGTCCCTGCATTCAGGTTCTATCGTGGGAAATAGTGTATATATACACACATATACATATATGTATGTATGTATACGTATTTTATTTCTGTACATGTGTACAAATCAGATAGTTTGGAGGAAAAGAGAGCACTAGCATAAGGAAAGGCTTCATGTAGGAGGTGGTGTTTGAGCTGGACTTTGTAACTCAGAGAGTAAATAGAAGAGATGATTGTGGGTTATACCTGCATTACAGTTTGTCCAATCCTGATGTCTTGGACTCATTGAGGGCAACTCAGTGATCTCACCATTTTCTTGTTTATCTTAGGTTTCAACTCTTTATTGACCATTTTTATTCTGTTCTTCCCATTCCAATGATCATTCTTCTTATAAGAGAAATCAGAGGCAAAGTAAATGTTGAGTCATTCTGCCTTCTTTCCATTCTCTGCTATTATTCCATCTATCCTGAGCAGTAGACCTATTCCATCTTTGATCCTCATCTTTTTTCCATCATAGTTAAATAAAACTTTTCAAAGATTATCCATAGTATTCATTACCAGTCCCATGCTTTGTTGCTGCTGAAATGATCCTTGAAGACATTGTCACATTATGTGCTGATTTTCCATCATTTGTTTGCACTTCCATCCATTGTAAGTCATTTTACAATCTGAGTTGTCAGTGATTTTTCCTGTGCCTCTTATTTGACAGAGCTGGTACTTGAACTCAGGCCTCCTAACTCCAAACCTATTACTTCTTTGTCTCTATCACTTCATCCGTCTTGATCATGCCCCTGCTCAATAACACTTGGTTGTTGTCCTTCGTTCTCAGAAAGGACCAAAATGACATCACTATGTTAGAGTCAAGTTACAGTGTGTCTGACTGTGGCTGATCAGACCAATACGAGCTCGGAATGCTCTGCCACAGGTCGGACACAGATAGTCTGTGTGAACATTTGGAGTCGAATGTCTTTAAATTTGTGCATCTCACATTTTTTTTGAGCTACTTCAATTCTGCTTTGCTCATAGAGCACAGTGCTTTCTTTGATGTGGGTACACCATGCTGGGTGGTCTTTTGCCAGCATTTCTCATGTCATGCAATCAGTTCCAAAGTTCATCAGAGAGATCTTGAGAGTGTCCTTGTATCGCTTCTTCTAACCACTTTGCTGCTTTTTCCATCGCCCATACGATAAAATACAAATTCTTGAGCCTGGCATCCAAGGCTGTCTACCATCTGACCCCCACTCTACCTCTCCAGTCTCATGTCACACACTTTCCCCTCACAGATTATAGGCTGGAGCCAAACTGGACCAGTAACTGTTCCCTGAGGACATCCTGTTCTCCTAGGTCTCTGCACTTTTGTTCACAACATTTCTTGAATGACGAGTCTGGAAAAGCTCTTTCAGCCGAATCTCAGTTGACATATTTTAAGACCCAGCTCATATTCTACCTCCTTAATGAAGCCTCCCGGTTCTCCTAGCTGGAAGTGGTGCCCTTCCCTCTCTGATCTCATAGCACTTTGCATTCTTCTTATGTACTTATTGTCTTTTAATCTATATTCTTGTTATCTCGGTACTTGTCTTATCTTTCCAACTAGTCTGTAAGCTCCATGAGGTCAGAGACTGTGCACACAGTCTGGGTTAAACACTGAGCTTTGACCTCTGCTGGCAGTATGACCCTGGGTAAGTGCTTTGCTGCTTGCTAAGGCTTGGTCTACTCATCTGTAAGATCAGAATAAAAATTCTTGTACTTCACAGGGATGTTGGGGGAGGGAGGGAAGGCAGAAGTGGTTTATGTTGCAGGGTCATATTTATAAAGCTTAAAGTGCTATCAAATCAAGAGCTATTATCATTTTAGCTCCTTGGCTCTTAGAACAGTGTGTTGTACGTAGCAAGCGGTACTTAACACACATTGAATTTCTAGTTTCTGTTCACTCCTAGCTTTGGAAAAATTCAAAACTTTCCCCCAGGTTAGTCTCTGCTCAGATTCTAATTCAGTCAAAATTCCTTCACTCAGAATAACAGCAGCTTTCAGCATTCAGGCTTTCCATTCCATCTAAGGTCATTCCAATGCCAGTGAATGGGAAGGCTGTTTTCCATGTTTTCATGGTGTGGAGAGAAATGAGAAAGAGAAGTAAAAAGTGATCTGAAGACTAATAATGCTGTAGAGGATGGAGAACTGAAAGGGAATCCTAGTATTCTCAGACACACTGGTTTGTTTTGCTTCATTATATAGACTTATTACAAAGAAGACTTCTCTTTGTAGTGAGGATGGGGGTAGTAGGTCATGGTAGACGTGTGAATGAAAGATCATCAATATGATATTGTAAAAAGTGCACACAACAAAAGGATTCAGAAAGAGATACAAATACAACAATTTTGCTTACTAGGTTGTTAAATTATATATATATATATATATATATATATATATACATATCTGTGACATATATTTCTTTTAAAATCCACATGTAACAGAAGTTCATGGTTTTTTTAATATAATATTCTTTCTTGTTCTTTATATATTGAACAGTTTGTGTTTGTGAATGAGTGTTAAGTTTGCAACAAAAAAGAAAAAATGTGTAAAACTTAGAATGTCAGAAGTAGGAAGAATCTTAGGGATGTCTAACTCCATCCCCTCATTTTGCTGGGGAGGTAACAGGTGTGGAAAGGAAAAATGGCTTTGCCTCAGATTAGAAAATAGCAGCGCTGGGGCTTAGACCAGACCCTTAGGACCCATGCCCAGGGCTACTTCTTCTATCTTCCATACCTTTTGCCAGCTCTGGATAACACTGTGCCCCTAGAAGACTGTTACAATTGAAGGCAGGTAACCAGCTTTGCACCCTGACTGCTGCACCAGCTCTAGCAAGTCTCAGCCTTTCTGAGCCTTCCTTTCTTTATCTGTAGGAGAGGGTGGCTACATTATCTATTGGCTGCACAAGGCGTTGTTGTTATCAGGTCAGAAGCAAATTTGCCCTAAGGAGGAGAAAGTACTACATTATGGGAAGAAATGTTACCATTTGTCAAGGTCCTTAAGGATTGTCCAGAAATGTCCAACTCCTGAGCATGGCTGAAGGGCTGCCCTAAACCCACGAGGTCATTGAACAATGTGGAAGCATTAGGCCCACCCTCTGGAATTTGCTTTTCTCTAGGCTATTTGGATCAGCCTCTTGGTAAGGGTCCACAGTACTAGAACACAATGGTCCCCTGGGTAGAGGTCTGAGGAACAATGAAATGGACTTTACCGCTCCAAGGATGGCCCAGTCCAAGCAGATAGGGGTTGGGGGCTAAAGGATTAGCATATACTTTCTTTTTTAAAAATTTAATTTAATTTATTTTCATTTAACAACAACAAAAAACCCAAAACTATTTTCTCCTTCTCTGCCAGTGAAAAACAAAGCAAAGCAAAACCCTTGTTATAAATATGTATAGTCAAGCCAAATGAATTCCTACATTGGCCATATAGATATATTTTTTTAATTGCTTCATTCTGAGTCCATAATCTTTCCCCTAGAAGATCAGTGGATAGAGAGCTGAGCCTGAAGTCAAGACCTGATGTCCTGTCTGGTTCCAGGTACTTACTAGCTGGGCAACTCTGGGCCAGTCTTTTGCCTCAGTTTCCTTAGCTACAAAATGGGAATAAAATGGTAAAAAAAAAAAAAGTAAAATATAGTAAAATAAAAGAGTAAAAACTCTTGGGGTTGTTGTGAGGATCAAACGAGATGCTATTTGTGAAGCAATAGGCACAGCGCCTCAAATACAGCGGTAAGCACTTCAGAAACACCTGTTCCTTCCTTCCCTCTTCACTGGTTCTTTGGACTCCTGGCTGACCATCAGCATATGCTTTGACAGATCTCCTCCCTCCATGGTGTACAATAGAATCGTCCCACACTTTCTGACTTTGTCATGCTTGTCCATGTCCATAAATTCCTCCCCAAAGGACTTACCCCATGTGCTGGAGGTCTTTCTCTGGTTCATTTGATATTTCTTGGGGACCAGTGAAGTTATTGGACTGTTATTACTCACTCTTGTTATATAACCAGCCCATCTTCTTTTCCTCGAAGACGTGTTTTATGGGATTTCTCTCACACAGATCCTCACAGGTCATGTGTTGCAGCCTGCATCCCCCCGACTCTATCCTCCCATGAATCTTGCCTTGAATCACCTGCAATCCATAAACAGACTTTTTTTTAAAAAGATTTAAACTCAGAATAAAAAGTCCCATTTCTATAGAACTTTAAGCCTTATAATAACTCTTTGAGGGTAATTAATGTACTCACTGTAAACACTGTTGTCCCTGTTACACACTAGAGAGAATTGAGGCTCAGATAAAGTGTTTTACCTAAGATCATACACCTAATAATTGAAACTGAATTCAAACTCAAGTCTCCTGATTCCTAGGCCTGGGCTCTTTCTACTACATTATGCTGACTACTGGAATCCCAGAACTGGGAAGAGGCTTTGGAGGTTATCCAATCTAATTGCTTGATCTTCCAGAGAAGGAAACCAAGGCAAGGTGTAGAAAGAAGGAGAGTGACCTGCACAGGATCACTGGGCTGCAATAAGCCCAGGTTTCCTTCCTCACAGTCTAATGGGCTTTCTATTACACAACACTGCCTCCTCTGTCCACTCCTATTTTTGACAGGTATTTCTATGGACTCCCAATTATAAGGATTCTTTTTTATTATTCTATTTTTTATTTCGTTCTCTTTTTATCTTCATCTGTAACTCCATGTATCTCTAGATCTATTCTTTCATATCTTTTTCTATCTCTCTGTATCACCATTTTCTCTTTTCTCTTTCTCATTCTTTCTTTGACTACTTATTCTCACTGGAGCAAGAATTCAAAAGAATCAGGTGTCTCATTCTGTAGTTTGACTTAAATGTCACAAGAATTCGGTGAAGCCATAGCATTACCTCCGCTCAGTGGAAAGAAGGCCTGATTGAATCTCAGTTCAGTCAGGACAACCTGTATGACCTTGGATAAGTCACTTCCTGCCTCTCCATTTCTCTACAGTCCCTTAGCTCACCCAACTGTAAAGTGGAAATAAATAGTGCTTCCTACTTGACAGGCTTTTTGTGGGGAGACTGCTTGTCAAAAAGCAATGATAACAGCATAGTGCTTGACACACAGCTGGTGTCTAATAAATGTTAATTTTCTTTCTTCCTTATTGATTTTGTAAAATGCTTTACAATTATCTCATTTGATCCTCCTAACAGCTCTTTGAGGTATGCTATTATTAGGCCCATTTTACAGATGATAAAAATGAGTTTGAGAGGTTAAGTGACTTACCCAGGGTCACCTAGCTAGCAAGTGTCTAGAGCCAGATTCCAATTCAATATTTTTTTTATTCCAAATCAAGCGCTTTCCCTTGGTGCTGCCTAGCTACCTGTAATCAAACATCTTTAAATACCATAGAAATGAGAGTTATTATTAAGTGGATAAATTGATGAAAGGGGTCAAACCTAGAGGTTGGAGAAGGAGAACAGCTTCCTGTAATAGAGCCTTGATAAACAGACAGAACATGGAAAAGGGGCAGTCCCTTACGCTGGGAGGACCTTGCAGGCTGATTGGATTATTTCATCTGACGTAAGTATCCATTTCTTGCTCTTTAAAACCAACCTCTCAGCCCTGGATACCTTAGGGGCCAGGTTACCCTATGTCCTCTAGTATAAGAACTCCCACTACTGAGTCACACGATTGGGCTTTGCACTGGAGGGGAATGTTCCTGGAAATGGTCTAGTCTCATTTTATAAGTAGGGAAACTGAGGCTCAGAGAAGGGAAGTTACTCGCCCCAGGTCAAGCCAATAGTGAATTCTATGTATTCACACATCCTCTTCTTCACTCTGAAAAAGAGTCTGCCCTTCTAGCTAAAGCCAAACTTATGTGGTATCCCTCTCATTTCCTGTAGGAGCTAGCCCTATCATTTAATCCTTATCTCTCATCTTCACTATCTTCTCATATATTATCTCTTTCCCCTACTCTTAAAAAACCTTGACTTGACCCTACCAGCCCTGCCCCAAGCTATTGTCTCTCCTCACTTTCACAACCAAACTCCCAAGAAAGAATTGCCTCCATTCCCTGACTCCAAGTCGTCACAAACCTAATCATTTCTCAATCCTTTGCAATATGGTTTCTGGCCTCTCCACTGACCTGGGAAGCCAGCCTAGAGAAACAAGAAGCTCTCAAAAAAGAAATTCTGAAAACACAAAGAGACATGATTTTTGATGAGCATGAAGAGGAGCTTATTGACCAACACGGATCTCTAAAAAAATATGTACCAAAGATGGAAACACGGGCATAAACGTACTATCAAGAAGGCTAGAACTTAGGGTAATTTGAATCTAACAGGAAATCTAAGGAAAACAAAAAGGATTGCTTACTTATATCAGGGTAAAGAGGAGGATCAAAGTAGGGACTAGATCAAAGAAGGGGCCAGACTGCAGCTTGGGGTGAATGGGACTCTGATAACAGGCAACAGATAAAAGTCTAAGCTGATTAACTCTTATTTTTGTTTCTGTTTTCTCTGCTAAGAAGAATGATCTTTGGAAGGGGGACAAAACGTAAATGGCTGGTAGGAGTTGATACCTAAGATAAGTAGGGAGATAATAAGAGTACTGACCTGCTCTTGAAGAGTTCAAGTCAACCTGCCACAGACGAACTACTTGCTAGGATACTGGGTGGACCTGGTAGATATGACTGCTGACACATTGTCTTTGTTTTTGAAAGATCATAGAGGGTGGTAAAAGATCAAACGTCCTGATTAAAAAAAAAAGGAAGAAAACAGCCTGCAGACTATAGGTTAGTGAGTTTCACTTTAGTTCCTAGCAAAATTCTAGAATGTATAATAAAAATTATAGTTCATAGGTATCTACAAAAGGAAGCAATGATCACAAAGAAGCAGCATGACTTCATTAAGAATGAGTCACACCCATACCTCCAATAAGATGGCTGAGCAATAAGAGAGCCACTCTCTGACCATGGAACATTACTCCCTCTCCTAATCTCCCCACCTCACTCTCCCAGGAATAAAGAAAGAAGAAGGAAGAAGAAAAACATAAAAAAGGAAAATTGAGAGAACCATCCAGAGATGAGGGCAAATGATAAATAGAGCCCCTGCCTAGGGAGCTACAGATACCTATAGTTCTAGAATCTCAGATCCAATGCTGAGTTAGACCTGATGCCTTTGTTGCTTCCCTAGGCCCCTCACACACACTTCCTGTTTCACTAGGTTAGGGATATAAGGTTTCTCTTTTCCATTCCCCACCCTCCACTGACCTGAGCTCTTTAGGTTTAAAGCAATGACTGTTGGATATACCTATTCATTAGAGCGTTTTGGAGTCTGGCTTACAAGTCCAAGATCCAATCTGAGGCCTTGAGGAACTGTCTTCTGCCCTTCAAGAACAGCTAGGTCTAAGTGAAAGAGTAGCCCTTGACCTCATCTACTCCACTGCTAATTGAAGTCTAAGAAATGCCTGGTTCACTTCACCTATCCACAGTGGGTGGGGACTCTCCTTCTAAGCTCCATCCCCCCCCCCCCGGCCACCAAAAAAAATTCCCACATATTCAGTAGCCAAAAGCTACTGTTCAGCCACACTCCATCTTACCAGCAATAAGAAAATTCTTTGCAGTCCAGTTCCACACTTGAGAAAGCTGATATGGTGGTGGAGACCCAGCCCAGAGTCCAGCCTGGCATTCCAGAGAGCACTGACCTTTTACTGTGATTTCAAGCTAATGTAGTTGTTACCCATTACTTATGGCGATAAATACATTAAAGGAATTAGAGAAGAACTTTAAGGTAAATAAACACACACACACACACACACACACACACACGACAAAGCATCAACTAGGAAAACTACAAAACTATTTCCTGGGTTTAACTCATCCATGGAAGCAGGTAATAACAGACACACACACACACACACACACAACACACACACACACACACACGTCCTTCATTCTCGAAGAGTACCAAAATGACATCACTATGTTGGAGTCAAGTTACATTGTGTCTAACTGTGGCCGATCAGACCAATATGAGCTCGGAATGCTCTACCACAGGTCAGGCATGAATAGTCCATATGAACATTTGGGGTGGATTCTTTAAATTTGCGCATCTCACATTTCTTTTGAGCTACTTCAATTCTGTGTTGTTCAGAGAGCACAGCACCTTCTCTGACGAGAGTCCGCCATGCTGGGCGGTCCTGTGCCAGTGTCTCCCATGTCATGCAATCAATTCCAAAGTTCTTATGAGGCAACAAAACTGAACAAAGATTAATGCAGAATAATAAAAAAATAAAGAATAGATTCTAGGAAGCAATAGCCTGAAAAAAAGCACTTACTGAGCATTCCGGACAAAACAGAGTTGTAAGTCAAAGCAAAAAATAACAAACAGTATTTTTGAAGACCTAATTAGAGGAATTTTTCTACAATGGATTAGATCAGGAAATGTTCTACAAGTAGGGAAAATTCGTAGTACACTATGAAAAAGAAGTTCTAACTTTAATTCAGTGGGGCATATTACGAGAATTGTAAAGACAATGAAAAAAGTATCCAAGTTTCAAGAAAGAAAAAAAATGTCACATTTAAACAATCAAAGTAACAGTGGACTTCACTAAAGCAACAAAGGAAAAAACGTCAAAGTGGAACAAAAATCCTACAAAAATAAGATTGGACCATCAAATTGCCAACCTTCCAAAAATAGCCATTTTGTTTGAAAACAGAAGATCTCATTTCAATGATAAACAAAACCTCAAAGAATTCATCAACAAAAATCTACCACTAGAGAAATTTCTATGAGCATTTGAAGAGGAAATTCAAACTGACTGAATGATGATTGTTCTATAAAAATAATAGTATGTATATACCCTAAGCTTGATTACTTTCAGTTAAAATTTAATATTATGATATAAAAATAAGGTATATAATATTTTTTACTATAATAGAAATAACCAAAATAGAGTTTGGAATAAACATCTATGTTATTATTGCATTGTGTTATTACTGACCATTATTGCCACAGAGAGGTAAAGTACACTAAAAAAAATCAATAATATATAAAATTGTATATAACTATTAAAAATGTGTTTAATATAGATGAGAAATAAATAACAGACCACAACAGAAAAAGAGTAAGTCATAATAATAAGTAATCTTATATTCTTTTAAAAATAGGGTTATTAGACTGGAAATCAGGGGGAAAGTATAGATATAATTCACCATAGGTTAAATTTTTATATATTTTTAAATGTTTTACTTATATCTTTTTTTTTTTAAAAAAACACAGTCACTTCTTAATAACCACCCTTGCAATATTACCTTCCTTCAAAACAGGTAAGTGAAACCAAGAGACAGCATCATCAACAAACACTTTTTAATCTACAGGCATGCAATGTTCCACATCTGTAGGCCCAACCTCTCCAATGAGAGGAAGGAAATGTGTTTCGTCATCAGTCCTCTGGGACCTAGATTTATTGTTGCAATTTGCATTCTTATATAATTTTGTGTTATTTAATCTACATTATTGAATTCACTGTATATATTGTTCTTTTGGTTCTACTTTCTTCACTATCACATTATAGAAGTCTTCCCATACACATTTCTCTGAATTCTTCATATTCATCATTTCTTAAGGCACAATACTGTTCCATGAATTCATGTACCACAATTGCTCAGCTGTATCCTAATTGATGGGTGCTAGATTTTCTACTATAAAAGTGCTATAATGAATCCTTTTGGAATAATATTATACTTGTTGTTCCTGCTGTTAACCTCTTAAAGGGGGTTTATCTAGTAGCAGGATTGCTGAGACAAAAGGTCATGAATGATTTAATAATTTTCATCTTTCCAAACTGTTTTTCAGAACAATTTGGTGAATTTGCAATTTCACCAAAAGTGTGTAACAGGATTATTGTAAGGAATATGCTGTCTTCCCACAGCCCCTTTCTCTCACACCAACAATTTACATCTTTTAACATCTTTGACAACATGGTGGGTATGAGGTGAAACCTTAGAGTTGATGATTTGCATTTTTCTTATTTTTAGTGATTTTGGAGCAGTTTTTGTGTGATTATTTTTTATTTCTTTTTTTAACTGTTCATAGTTTTTGGCCACTATTTATTAGAGAATGACTTATAATCATACATTTGAATCAGTTTCCAAAATATCTTGGATATACTTCAAAGATTTCTCCCCACTCAGTAGCTTCTCTTCTTATTCTAGCTAAATTGATTTTGCTTGGCAAAAGCTTTTGGCTTTTATATCATTGAAATGGACAATTTTGTCTTTTGCGATCTCCCCTACCCCTTGGTTGATTATGAATTCTCCTCCCAAGAGTGATCAAAGGTACTTCCTTCCTTCCATTATTCTAAAATCTTTTTATAATGTGACCTTTTCTATTTACTTCCATTTGGAACCTGTGGTATAAAGAGTAAATTCTAGTCAAAACCTATTTTCTCCCATACCAATTTCCTGTTCTCTTAGTTCTCTTCATTAAATAGAGAATTCCCTCCCAGTAGCTTATAGTATTGGGTTTATCAATCACTAGACTGTTCTGTTCATTTGTTTCTAGACCTTATTTATCTAGTCTATCTACCCACATTTATCTAGATTTTAGTGAAGCAGTTGACAAAATCTTCCATGCTATTGTTGTAAATGAGATGTGGACTAGATTCAATTCAAATCAACATATTTGTTAAGTGCCTATACTATACATATGGCATTGAGGGAGATGGTGAGATATATGGAAGAGGGATTTGACTTGTTCAGACTGGCCCCAGAAAGCAAAATTGGGTGCAATGAGTGAGGATTGCAAAGAGGCAAATAGGTTTGATGTAGGGAAAAACTTTCTAATGATTAGAGCTATCTAAAAATGGAATGAGTTGCCTTGGAAGGTAGTGGACTTTCTCATTGGAAGTCTTTGAGTAAAGCCTGGTTGGCCATCTGCTAGGTAAGTTTTAGTGGGGACTCTTGTTCAGGGTTGGTTTAGATCAGTGATGTCAAACTCAAACAGAAACTGTGTATGCTGGGCTATGTATAAGGATCCTTATGAGCTGCATATCAACTTAGAAAATTGCACAAATATTTGTGTATGTGTATGTATATATATACATACATACATACATACATATATATATATATATATATAAAGTTTATGCAGCTCTGATTCTTTGTGATATAGTTGAAAAAGTACCCATGTAAATCAGTTTGTCTCAAGACCATTTGTAGATGAAGATGAAAGATGAAAAATGAAATAGTCTGTCTTCCCACAGCTGCTGTGGGAAAAGGGGAAAAAAGGGAAGAAAAAGATTCATAAATAGATGTGAAATGGAATAAATTCGTCAGTGTTTCTATAGTGGTGTACTGTTATCATTGGTGATAATGGAACTTTATCATTTGGCTTCTAATGCATTATTACCAGGTGTGTTATGTAGGTGAAAAGGGAAAATACTACTCATGTAAAGGGGTATAATGAAGTGCTTATACTTCTTTACACCTGTAAGAGAGATCAACAAGTTCCTCAATTAATTTGATTGAATTATAGATTAGCTAGCCATTAGCTAGCTAGCTGAAGGATCCCTGGTTGCCTTAAGGAGAATAGGCAAGCCTATTAGGGGAATCAATCCTGGCAATTGAGAAGAGAGCCAGTTCTTTCAGAGTCCAGTGGGGACGAGAGAAGGGATTTCACTCTCTGAAAGAAAGAGGAACCCTCCTTTTATTGGCAATGGCATCTTACAACATGACCCAAAAGAGGTGCAGAGTGGTTGATGTCAGCATGTTGGCAGGAAATGTCAGGATTGGGCACCCAGCCCCTAACTTCAAAGCTAGGTTATGCCAGCAGGGCAGGTCAAAGACAGCAGCCTTTCTGATTACAAAGGGAAATATATGGTATTTGTCTTACTCCCTGGACTTCACTTTTGTATGTCCCACAGGCATCACCATGTTCAATGATCATATAGAAGATTTGATTTTTTTAAGAAACTCAACTGTCAAGAGATTGGTGCTTCAGTGGACTCCCACTTCTGTCACTTCACATGAGTCAATGCTCCCATAAAGCAAGACAGACTGGAAATCATAAATATTCCATTGATGTGTGACCCAAAATGCACTATTGCTCAAGATGATGGTATCTTTAAGGCAAATGAGAGAATTTCATTCTCTCATTGAAGGGAATCAACAGAATGCCATCAATGATTTTAATGTGGCTGGGTCACTGTAGCTAGTCCAATTCACAGAGAAGCACGGTGTGGTGTGTTCAATTGTCTGGGAAACCTGGGAGCAATACAATCAAGCCTGACTTCCAGAAGAGTAAGGAGTATTTTTCTAAGCAGAAATGAGCCGTTCTCTGCCAGACACGCTGAGAGAACAAACGTAGCTTGCCCTCTTGGCATAAAGAAGAACAAATGCTCAATACCTTCATGATGTTTTAAACTCCAAGGCCTTAGTAGACTTAGCCACAACAATATGATGTGACTGCTGAAGCACTTTCCTAATGGGGACTGACTGGGATAATTTCTTCCTCAAGGCAGCTGCCTGATAGATGGGCTAAGGTTCCTGGATCTCTTTCTCTTTCATCTTTCAATGATCAAGTGGGGTATTAACAATGTTTGTACTTTAGTCAGGTCTTGGGTGTGGAATCCACCTGACATCTTGGTAGCCTATTAGACTTGTCCTAAGGACATCAATAAAAAAGGCACTGAAGCAACTGGCCCAGGAGGAAATGCTATGCCTCTCAGACAGCAGGCCCAGAACAACCAACTGTAGAGTTGATTCAGGTGAAAGAGTCAGTCCTAAAAGTCAGAGTTGAGATTTAGGGAGGGGAAGTCTCAGAGAGTGCAGATCAGTGACCTGATTAGCAGAGACCCAAAGGGAATTAGCATGAGATTACCACAAAAAGAGAAAGGACTTTGGAGGACTGTTGTGCCTTAGTCACCTTCATTCCTCACAGCTGTGTCTATTTACTAGAGTACTCTTTGCATGTGTGACAACCCTTTCCACTGACATTGTACATATTTGTGAGGAAATGTACTTCAGGTTTATGGGGAAATGATTTATTATTATTATTCACATTATGCCATTTCAGTAAAAGCCTTTCCTTTGAGCTAATTGCATCAAATAACTATAAAAAGTAAATGTATTAGTAGGAGCTCATGATCTATAATTTTAAAAGTGTGGACTTGCAGAGCATAATCAATCCTCAACTTTTATAAGGGCAATGTTTCTAGAAAATTGCATGAAAGTAAAAAATGTGAATGTTGACACATTGAAACCTATGGGAAATAGGGATTGAGGTTGCTCCAAACTCCAAAAACTGTAATCTTTCACTAGAGATTCCTGAAGATACACTTTTCTGCATACAATTCTTTGTAACAAAGCATTAATTCTGATAATATATACTTTTCCTAATATAGTAACCATGAAATAATTCATAAAATGCAGTATGCAAATAAAATTAGTAACATGAAAAATATTTTTCTTGCTAGTAATTCCTTAGAATTCTGTGACTTTTTGTGCTATCTCAATTAAAAAATTAATTTCAGACAATACTCATTTTTCATAATCCATGAAATCTACAATGCCATAAATAACATATAGTGAATAAAATTCTTAAAACCAAAACATTTTTTTAACTTGACCTTTACCTTCCACTGTCAGATGGTGGTATGAGGGGCTATACTGCTGTAAACCTCTCTGCCTTGATTTCAGAAAAACCTGGAAAGACTTACATGAACTGATGTGAAGTGAAGTGAGCACAACCAGGAGAACATTGTACACAGTAACAGCAATATTGTGTGATGATCAACTGTGATTCACTCAGTTCTTCTCAGCAATACAATGACAAAAGACAATTCCAAAGGACTCTTGATGGAAAATGCTATCCACATCCAGAGAAAGAACTGATGTAGTCTGAATGCAGATTGAAGCATATTATTTTCACTTTATTTTTTTCATAGTTTTTATTTCCTTTTGTTCTATTTCTTCTTATACAACATGACTAATATGGAAATATGTTTTACATGATTGCACATTTATAACCTCTCATCAAATTGCTTACATCTTAGGGAGGAGGGAAGAGAGAGAGGGAGAAAATTTGGAACTCAAAATCTTATTTAAAAAAGAATGCTAAATAAATAAATAGATAAACTTCTCTGCCATGGCCACCCTCTGAAAACCAAGGGAGAGTTTTTTCAGGCTTTACTCACAGCTATTGGAAGATGCCGAGACTAGTGAGGTCTCAATATCACCTCTAATATTCTCCTTTACAATTGGTGAATGGCATTGAAGTTTGTAAGGATGTTCCAGCTCGAAAAAATTGGTCAGTGACATTTGTTTCGTGCACCCTTTGAGATCCTTAATACGTAACAAATGCATACGGAGCTCTTTACTCTACAACAGTAAGGTAGACGAGACCGTGAAGAGTCTAATAGGATATTAGCTGCTCCACATACTTGCCCACATCTTGCCTCTCATTTTTTCTCTCTACCATGTATAGCTGTAAATGTACATGGTTGCCAATATGAAAGTGAAAAATAAGGTTACTAATAAAATCATGTTAATGCTTGAAATCTCAAATCTAGGGAAGTTGTTTTCTGGGGAACCCAACCTATGAGTACAAGTTGAAAAAGTAGCCCAGAAGGGGGGACTGTTCTTTGGTTCCACTCTTAAATTAGCTCATGAGCCTCCATCAATGTCTTATACTTTAACTACAGAGAGATATATACAGACAAACAATTAAAATTGTCAGATAATTCCATGCTACCATTTCAGACCTAGACAGCCCTAACAAAAAGATAAACAAGAAATAATTTAAGAAGAATTTTAGGAATATTAGATTTCATAGATATCGGACAATTACTGAGTGAGAATCATAAGGAATATATGTATTTCTCAGTTTTGTATGGCCCCTTTATAAAATTAATGCTGTGCTAGGACAGAAAAATGTGATAAGCAAATAAACAAAAGCATAACTGCTAAACACATTCTTTACTGACTACAACACAGTAAAATTATAAATCAGGAATTTGAAGAAAGGATTCAGAATTAAGTGGAAACCAAATAACTTAGCCCTAAAGAATGTATGGATGAAATAATAGAAACAACATATGTTTCTATCAGAGAAAATTATAACAATGAGACTATGCAACAAAACTTCAGGATAGAGCCAAAGCAGAAATTCTCTATCTCTAACTGCATTCAACAGCAAATGGGAAATAAAAGATATCACTGAATTAGGCTTACAAGTAGAAGAACCTATAAAAGCAATAATTAAAAAAACAACCAACTTGTAAAAAAAAAACCCAAAATGGAAATTTTGGAAAGCAAAGAAAAAATAAATAAAACTGAAGAAAAAGAAACTCATTGAATTAATAAATAAAAGTAAAAGTTGAATTTTTGAAAAGACTTATAAAAGACAAAGCATTAGTTAATTTTAGTTTTTAAAAGAGGAAAAACAAATTACCCAAATAAAAAATAAGAAATCACAAAAAATTAAAAGAAATTATTAGAACTATTTTGCAAAATCACATGGTAAAAATAAATAACTTAAAAGACAAATTAAACAATTTTATCTTGGGGAAAAGAAAAGAAAAAGTCATAGATGAATATCCAAATGAGAAAAAAATACCCTAGGCAAAGGTGGATTTAAAATTAATTCTATCAAATTTTATCAAAGAAAACTAACTCTAATTCTACATAAGTCATTTATAAAAATACAAAAAGAAGGTATCCTACTGATATCCAAAGAAGAAATCCTTCTTTGAAATAAAAATGGCCTTAATAGTTAAACCAGGGATATGTGGAACTACAGAGCTGTATCTCTAATAATGGTTGATGCAAAAAATAATGAACAAAATAATAGCAAAGAGGATACTGCAAAATATCCAAAAGATTATTCATTATAACCAGGTTAGATTTATACCAGGAATGCAAGGTTGGCTCAATATTAGGAAAGCTATAAACATAATAGATCATAGCATGATAAAAAATTATATGATTATGTTAATAGATACAGAAGATTTTGACAAAACATAATGTTCATTTTGCAAGGGGGAAAAAAACTAGAAAGCAATAGGAATAAATGAACCTTTCCTTTGTCATTTTTCAGAAACCGAGGACTGACATTACTTACAATGGAGAAACACCAGAGGCCTTTCCAGTAAGATTAGGAGTAAAGTAAATGTTTTCGTTTTCATCATTAGTATTTAATATTGTGTTAGAAATTCTAGCTACGTCAATAAAACAAGAAATTGAGAGAATAAGTATAGGCAAAGAGGAAACAAAATCATCACTTTTCTATGTGATATGATTTATCTAGTTCTAGGGATTCAACGAATTTTTTTTTAAACGACCACTGGCAATTTTTTATTTGTTTGTTTGTTTGTTTGTTTCCTCTGGTGAGGCAATTGGGGTTATGTGGCTTGCCCAGGGTCACACAGCTAGTGAGTATCATGTGTCTGAGATCACATTTGAACTCAGGTCCTCCTGACTCCAGGGCTGATACTCTATCCACTGCACCATCTAGCTGCCCCCAACCAAAATTTTTTGACAGAATTAGTAACTTCAGTGAAATAGCAGGCTACAAAGTAAATGCAGAAATGCTAATGACTTTGTGTCTTTATTTTGTATCCTGCTATTTCACTGAAATAATCAAAGTATAATCATTTTCGAGAAATCTAAGAATACAAACATTTGGAATATGACACTCTGACAAAAAAAATACTAAGAAAACTGTACTATTGCAGGAAGTACATTTAGCCAAACTTTTACAAAATTTATGACCAATTCCAAATGGACATGAGACCCAACAATAAAAGCTCATACCATAAAAGAATAAGAGGAGAAGGGAAGGAGATTGCTTTCATAATGATGGCTAGGGGGAAAAAATGCTCATCTAAGGAAAGAAGTGGATAAAGTGAACTATTTCAATTACATAAAAGTGAAGAGCTTCAGCAGAAGTAAAATAAATATAGTTAGAATGAAAAGAAAAACAATTGGGGAAAATCTTCAAAAAATTTCTCTAATATAGGTCTAATACCCAAGATATGTAAAGAATTAAAGCAATCTTAAAAGAACAAGAGCCATTCCCCAAGAGATAAGTGGTTAAAAAAATGTTGAATGTTCAGTTCTCAAATGAGGAAATAAAAAGTATTAATAACCATATGAAAAATTGTCCAAATTAATAATTAGAGAAGTACAATTTGGAAAACTACCTCATATCCATTAGATTGAACTATATGATGAAAGTGGAAAATGGAATTGTTGGATGGGTTATGAGAGGGCAGGCACATTAGTACACAGTTACTACAGCTGTGAATTGGATCAACTATTCTGGAAAACAATTTGGGACTATATCCAAAAAGTCACTGTCTATATATACCCTTGTTTCAGCAGTACTACTATTACACATATACCCCAAGGAGATCACTGAGAGAAAGAAATGGCCCATATGTACAATCATATTTATACTGACACTTTTTGTAATAGCAAAGAGCTGGGAACAAAATTAGTGTTCATCAATTAGGAATTGCTAAATAAATTGTGGTATATGAATTTAATGTAATGTTATTGACCCATAAATGAAAAATATGTCAGATTCAGAGAAACATGGTAAGACTGTGAACTGATGCATGGTGAAATGAGCCTAACCAGGAGAAAAATACACATGATGACAGCAATAATACGAAGAAAAATTACTTTGAAAGACCCTATAACTCTGATCAAAGCAATGAACAATTATAACTTCGAAACTCTGATGATGAAATACCTCCAACCTCTTGACAGAGAGATAAAGGACTAAGGATATAAGATAAGGTATTCATTCTCAGACATGGTCAGTGTTTTGATTTGATTTGCTGGACTGTTCATATGTGATACAAGGGAAGCCTTTTCTTAAGGTGGACTGGGTGGTAGGTTAGTGGGTGGTGATCGTTTCTTCCCAAAAGAGCACTAACAAAACATTTTTTAAATGCCTAGAAGAAAACCAAAAAATGCAAAAAGGAACAAATAGAGCAGTGTTCTTATACTGTGTACACATACACATGCATATATACATATATACATTCATGTATATGCATATTCTATGTATGTTTAAAGAAATATATAAATGCATACACATACTCTATATTTATGCATGTGATATGTATGTGTGTATATATATATGCTGAGGTATTTCATCCAAGGTTGTTTTTATATATGTGTGATATATACATATATATGAATCAATATAAAGAAAAACAAGAAAGTGTATTTTATTTTAAAATTGTGAACTTCTGTTATATAGAGCTTGTTTTCAAAGAAGTACCTTTGTAATAATCTTATCGATATATGTATATTTATACATAAATATATAATATACTATATAAATATTATATAACACATAGCTTATGTAATACCAATATATTCACATACTATACATTGTAATTAAAAAAAGCATATTTTGTAGAAAAGAAATGCTTTTCTATAAAATATATTTATATTATATACAGAGATACATAATATATAAACCAACAAGGTTGTAACAAAGATACTTTTTAAAAAAAGATACTTCTTTAAAAACAAGTTCTACATAATGGAAGTTCACTATTTTTTAAAAAGTAAAATCTTCTTTCTAATTTTCTTTGTATATTGAAATGTTTGTTGATAACAGTGGAATTCAAAATAAAAATTTAAATATTAAGAAAAAGAAAGGGGCTACCTTTCTCTGGACACCTGGAAAGTGTTTTCTGTTACATTACTATTAATTTCTTTCCTGATCAAATGTATTACTGTTTCAAAGCAGTTCCTTGACAGGGTCTTTTAGCATACTGAGCTAGTGATTAAACAAATTAATGGGATGACAAATGGACAGCATGAGTGTTGCCTTGGTTCCGCAAAATATCAAAAGGACCTAGAAACCCCCAGCATGTTGGGTGGGTCTCCAGTGGAGGATTTATGGGAGTCCATGGACAAGAGCCATGTAAGATAAAAAGGCATAAATGGATTTTGATCTGTATCAGTGGAGGGAAAACCCACATATATGAGATTAAAGATCTGTTGAAATATCAAATTAGGCAGTGGACAGAACACTGGACTGAGAATTGAGAGCTGTAAGCTTAGCTTCTGGCTCCTAAATTTACTATTTATGTTACCTTGGTCAATTAATCCTACTGATCTTTGTCTTTTTATCTATAAAATGGGCGGCAGGGTTGATGTAAGGAACATGCTGCTCTGTAAATCTTAAAACCCTATAGAAAGGTAAATTACTACTAATATTCTGAGATATTGAGAACTTACCTGGAACGAAGGATGATCCGGATGAGATCATTTGACTCTAAGCAGGTGAGATGCCCTCTGCTGATTTTCTTTTCCACCTTCTTGGAGTACTTCCTGCTCCTGGGTAAGTCTTGCTTTGTGTACACAAGGTGGGTCCCATGGCAACCACAACCTCCTTCCCAGCCTGCGGGACAAGTTCTTCCAGGTAATTACAACCAAGAGTTTTTCCTGGCTGACACAAGGATTTCTTGTTGGCCATGTTGATTTCTATCCCAGTGTCTATCTGGGAAAGGCTTGACAATAAGTTCTTATGAGCCCAGAGGGGAATAGAGTCCTCCCTAGTCATCAGTAAGTACCACCTTAAATCTGAACTACAGAATGACAGAAACCCAAAGCTGGAAGGAACCCTAGAGGTCATTATGTCCCTTTGATCCAAATAGTACTGAAATCCTTTCTAGAGCCACCCAGACAAGCAGTACTCCAGATTCTGTTTGAACCCGGAAATTCCTAGGATGGGCAGCTCAGGTGCTTCTGGAGAAAGCCTATTCCAGTTTTCTTATGGCACCTTATATTTTTCAAAAATGATCCCATATTTGTTGCTTCCTTTGGAATTTAGTGACAGTGTGGGGTAGTAGATAAAGTGTTGGAAATAGCATTGAGAAGACCTGATTTTAAATGCTACCTCAGATACTTACCTGCTATGTGAACTTGGGCAAGTTACTTAACCTCTATGAACCTGTTTCTTCATCTGTAAAGTGAATTATAATAATAGATCCAACATCACAGGACTCTGGTGGAGATCAAATGAGATAATGTATATAAAAGTACTTTGAAAACCTTAAAGTGCTATATAAATGTATGTACATAATGACAACAAGAATGTAAATGGAAAGAATAATGAAACAAGCATGGTTGAATGCTGTGAAATTACAGATGAGTCCTGATTTGTTGGAGTTATGAATCTCCATGAAGTGGGTGTATTATTCAAATTTGCACTATTTGAAGTTATAATCATATGTAAAATGTGGTCATTTGGTTCCAGTCCAATGGTAATATGCAGTGGAAAAGAATCAAATAGGTTTTTAATATTTATTAACATACTAAAACAGCAAAAGATAAGAAAAATATTTTTGATTCAAGGGAAAGCAAAATTTAAAATTTTTAAAAAAAATTTAAATGACTAAATATTATACCTAAAGATAAGCCTACACTGATGGTATAGTGAAAACACTTTTATTGTTATTTAAAATATTTTAGCGATACAAACTAGATGGTCTTCTCTGCCATTTTGTTAAGAGCTCTTTTTTAAAAAAATAACACAACTTTTGAGAATATGGTACATAGAAGTGCATCACATCCACATGTGACAATAGGCAAGTGCAGATTGACAAAGTTGTTGTTGAGCCATTTTCATTCATGTGACCTATTTGGGATTCTCTTGGCAAAGATACTGGAGTGATTTGCCATTTCCTTCTCTAGTTCATTTTACAGATGAGGAAACTGAGGCAAACACGGTTAATTGACTTACCTGGTATCACATAGCTAGTAAGTGTCTGAGGCCAGATTTGAATCCAGGTCTTCCTGATTCCAGGCCTGGCACTTTATCCCCTGTGCCACCTAGCTGCCCCTAAATTGACAAAGCAGTGTCATGTTAAAACCATTGATTAGCTCACACAAGTCAACTTAGTTGAATTTTGATTTGCATTAAATGTGACTTGGTATCATTCTGTAATTTGTACTAAGTAGAATTTTACTTGTTGGAGCTGGCATTAATTATGACTTAACTGTATAATAATTAAGTTTAGCTCCAGAGAAGAAATATGAGGAAGCACTTCTGTCCCTTCATTGCAGCGGTGGGGGACTATGGGTGTCTATCATTAAAAATAACATCAGACATTTTTGATATGCTTGCCAGGTTTCTCAAATTTTTTCACTCCTTTTTTCTTCTTTGTTATAAAGGCTGACTCTTAGGGAGGGGTGAAAAGAGGTCTGTAGTGGGAAATGTTGGTGATATAAAATAAAAGATTTCAATAAAATTTAATTTTTCAAAATAAGAAAGTATAATGTCCTTAGTCTACCTTATCCTTGTAATTTGGTTGCTTTCATGGTTAGTACCATCTGCACTGAAGCATTTCCAGCAAAAGGGGTATTGGCATTTCTGACTTGTTCCAATATATGTCGCTTTCTTGTGATACCAGAACACAAATGGAGCCTCTCATCTCAAATGTTGTCCTCCATTTCAAATTGCTCATCACAATGGTTTTGAATAGCACCAGTGGACAACCTTATGCTGGCCCATCTATGTATTATATTCATAGGAACAGTGGCATCACACTGGCTGGAATGCTTTACTCATTCAGTGGTATTACCAGAGCCCTATTGGATCATGTTTCAGGGTTCCTGCCAGGCTTTCATAGCCACTGTCATGAATAAGGGTATACAAAGTCTCTGTTATTCCTTTCCCTGGCTGGAATTCCCTTATTTTTCTCACATCCCTACTTGCAACATCCCCTACTCCCATGACATGGATGGTTGATGGACTGTGAGAGTAGAATCATCATCATCATCATCATCATCATCATCATCATCATCATCATCATCATCACTTCATTCTAATCTTTTTTTGATCAGATTCAGATAGAAATGGCCATGAAACAAGTCATTATCCTGCTACTATTATTTTATGTTGAATGTACTATGGACTGTTGTATATGTGAATAAAATGAGTGCTTTTTATAACTGAATAAAAGTAGTGGATAGAAAATCATCTTCTGCCCAGGCTCCCTGAAAGCATATTTAGAATGATTCCAGTGGCAGACAGGATGATGGGGATGATAAAGACTTGATTCTGTGCTCATATGGTTTTGACATTATTATCATCATTAACAACAATATTATTAATCATTAATATAATACCAATACTTAGTAATAGATACAATAGTTTGATTATTAATATTATTGATGGCTATTAATATTATTAATATTATTGATGATGATAACAATAAAACACCCTGTGAAGTAGGCAAAGCAGATATTTTATTTTTTTTTTTATGATGAGCAAACCAAGGCTGAGAGATAAGAAGAGTCACCTGAAGTCACACAGCAAATTAGTGTCAGAGCTGGGGCAAGAATCCTGGTCTCTTGACTCCTAACTCAGCACTCTTTCCTCTATACTCTTTCCTCTAGCACTGCCTGTATCCCCAGTCTAACATTTTGCCTTTTGTTACTGGTCAAATAGGAGATTTCCCCCTATCCACTGTTAGTCGCTACAGCTCCAATCCAGGGAACACTGACATTCAACCAAAGGGCCTCAGGGATGCTCTTGCCAGGAACCCCTACATCCAGACGGCTGTCCTCTCTTATATGACCATAGATTTAGAACTGGTTCTTCCTACCTTAGAAGTTATACACTTTAACTGTCTCATTTTATGGATAAAAAAAACTAGGCTTTGAGAGGCTACCCAGGTAGCAAGTACCAGTACTGGAGTTTGGACTCTACTTCCAAATCCAGTTCTAGCTCTTTCTGAGAATCTTTATGTGGACCTGGGTAAGTAATTTCATCTCTCTGGGCTTTAGTTTTATTCTCTATAAAAGAAGGACATTGGACTAGATCAACAATTCTCAAACTTTTTGGCCTTAGGACCAATTTACATACTTAAAAAGTATTGAGGATTTCAAAGAGCTTTGTTTATGAAGGTTCTATCTATAGATATTTGACATATTAAAATTAAAGCTGATAAAATTTTACATTAATTTGTTAAAAATAACAATAACAAACTCATTACATGTAACAAGTAATGTTTTAATGAAAAATAACTATATTTTCCAAAACAAAAAAATAATTAGTGAAAAGTGGCATCTTTTTACATTTTTTGCAAATCTCTTTAATGTCTGACTTAATTGAAGACAGCTGGATTCTCATAGCTGCTTCTGAACTCAATCTGTTGTAATGTGTTGTTTTGCTTGAAGTATATGAAGAAAATCCTACCTCACACAGATATGTAGTTGGAAAAGGAAGGAGCATTTCAATAATCTTTTCAGAGAATTGTGGATATTCTTTTTTGATTCCACATCAAAACTGGCTAAGTGGTAGGTTTCTTAAAGGTTAGTTGTAATGGGGAATCTGAAATCATACCAATGACCTATTTTAGCATTCTGTTATAGTAAAATCCATGGTCCAGTTGTTCTTGGATAAACTGTGAGATTTTAAAATGTTATTTGACACTTTGAATATTTCATCACCACTTATGTTCTATGTCTTTATGTTTATGATCTGCATTTTATCTTTCTGTCAAAGAAGGTAAATAAATAAACAAAGATCTTTGGTGATTAATTGGTACTAATAACTAATAGGGAACAGTTACATGGCACAGTGGATAGAACACTGGGCTTGGAGTCAGGAAGATTCATCTTTGTGAGTTTGAATGTGGCCTCAGACTCTTACTAATCATATGACCCTGGACAAGTCACTTACTCTTGTTTGCCTCAGTTTCCTCTTCTGTAAAATGAGCCAAAGAAGGAAATGGCAAATCACTCCAGCATTTTTGCCAAGAAAACCCCAAATGGGGTCATGAAGAGTAGGACACAAGTGAAAAACTACAAAACCAAATAACAGGAACAAAATGGTATGTTCAGTCATTATCTGTAGATTTGTCCATTTGTAAGGCAAAAGTACAATTCTGCAGAAAAGATTAACTCACTCTTCACGTTTGCAGCTAACTCCATCATATACTTACGAGAGAATGAGAGTGAAAAAGGCACATAATGTCTCAGCATTATTGTGAAAATAGTTTTGAGCTAGAGGAATCCCTGCAAGGGTCTCAGGGCGCCCCCTGCCCTAGGTCAGAGGACCACACTTTGAGACTAGATGATCCCCAAAGCACCTTCCAGTTATAAATCCTATGTCCCTTTGATCCCATGAGCATCCATCAGGCCTGAACTTAAACAGGGGGATATACTCCAACCCTCCTATTACCATTGAGTTGGATGGACTGTGAGCCTTAAATTTATATACAGCAGAGTTAATTACACTTTGGTGTAATGGAATGAGCACCAAACTTAGAATCAGAAAATCTGGGTTCAAAACCGAGCTCTGTCACTTATGACCTTGATCTAGTACCAGTCACTAGATTTTCTCTCTGATATTCAGTTTCCTCTACTATAAAATGAGAAAATTAGATAAATGACCTATAGGGTTCTTCAATGATCTATAAACAATGGAGATAACAATTCTGGAACCCTCTACCTCAAATATTTGTTGTGAGAAAGGGGCTGCTATAAATATAAAGTGCTCCATAAATGGGAAAAGTTATTATTATGGCTAATAATCATAATTATAGCTAACATCTACATGGCACTTGCTACATGCCAGGCACTGTGCTAAGCACTTAATAATTACTATCTCATTTAGTCCTCACAACATCCTTGGGAGGTAGATGCTATTATTATCCCCATTTTACAGATGAGGAAACTGAGACAAATCTGCCCAAGGTCATACAGCTAGCATCTGAGGGCTGGGTGTAAAGTTAGATCTTCCTGACTCCAGGCCCAGTGTTCTATCCACTGCACCACCTAGCTGCCCCATTCTATCTTTATAGATCCTACTTTATTTTTTTCAGTAAGTGATTAATAGATGCCTGTTGACTTGGCTTGACTTGACTTTACCTGGTCTAGGCTGATTAACTATTCATATGTTGATGGAGTTGATAAAAGCAATGAATCTCTCTTCCTCTCAGGAACTTTTGGTTATCATGAAATCATTTTCCTTACAATGTGTTGTTGTTGTTGTTGTTTAAGAAGTAGGGGAAAAAAAGTAGATAATCACTAGGCTTAGTCAGATATAGTTCTGCCTGAGCCAAAAGTGTCATAGAAGAGATTTCTGTCTTAGGTGGGGAAAATGGATCAAATCATCTTTAAGGTCCCCTTTTAGCTCTGAGCCTGATACCACAAACTTGACACCTGGAGTACTCTGTCAGACCTATAGTTCTAAGAACCCCAGAATAGATGCTACATGCCACAGGCTAGAGATAGCTGTGAAGGACAGAACAATCTCTCAGCAGTGTTTCCTACAACCCAAGGACTAAAAAGAGAGCATGGTGTAGAACACTGGATGTGGCATAGAACGCTAGTGTATAGAACACTGTACTCCAATAGAGTCAAGAAAACCTGGGGTTGAATCCCACCTCAGATACTTACTAGCTGTGTGATCCTGGGCAAATCAGTTAACCTCACTGAATAGCTTATAGACATCTCAAGCTCAACATGTACAAAACTGTACTTATTGTCTTTCCCTCCAAGCCTTCCCTTTCCCCTGTTCCTAACTTCCCTGCTACTGTGGAGGGTACCACCAACCTCCCAGTCATCTGGGGTCACAACCTAGATGCCGTCCTCATCTCCTCACTCTCTCACCCCTCGCCTTTATCCAAACAAGTCCTGTTATTTCTACCTTTGTAATATCTCTTCTATATGCCTTCAGGCCTTTATTATCTAACACTGCCCTATTGCAATATCTTGCTGGTGGACCTCCCTGCCTCAAGTCTCTCCCCACTCCCATCCACCCTACATTCAGCTGCCAAATTGATCTTCTTAAAGCACAGGTCTGACCATATTCCCTTCTGTCCCCATTCAATCAACACTAGTGGTTCCCAATATGGAGCCCATAAATTATAGGATCCAATTTAAAATCTTCTGTTTGACTTAGAAAGGCCTTCATACCTGGAGCCTTCCTACCTTTCAGCCTTCTTACACCTTACTCACCCTGGAGTGTTCTGCAATCCAAAGACACTGTCCTCCTCACTATTTTTTGTAAGTAACACTCCACATTCCATAAAAGAGGACAACTCCTATTTTCCAGCTGTCTCCCATGCCTCGAATTCTCTTCCCTCCTCACTTCAGCCTATCAGTTTTCCTGGTTTCCTTCAAGTCTCAGCTAAAGTGCCATCTCCGGTTTAAAAAAAAAGGGGGAGCTTTCCTGATTCCCCATAATCTTAGTGCTTTCTCTCTGAGACTACCACCAATTTATCCTACAGATATATCTTATTTGTACATAGTTGTTTACATGTTGCTTTTACCCATTAGATTGTGAACTCCCTGAGAACAGGGCCTGTCTTTTTGTCTTTTTTTTTATCCCTACTGTTAGCTTAGTGCCTGGAATATTAGTGCTTGATAAATGCTGGTTGACTGACTCTTTGGACCTCAGTTTCTTCATCTGTAAAATGAAGTGGACAGATTCTACATCTATGATCCTGTCCCTGTGGGAGAGGTGCTACTCTTCACAGAACTGGGCTTTAGGCCTCTCCTTTCTTTTCCTCTTGCCTCTGTGATTGAGCCAAGTTGCCTTATTATAAAACAATGACAATTCATAAGCAATGGTATTTGGACATGCTTGCTGGTATATTTTGGGTAGAAGGCTTAAGAAAATCCTATTGCAAAAGGATTTTCATTTTTTTTATTGTTAATTTTTATTTTACTTTTCATTATTTATTGCAATCTGATTTTCATTTCTAAAATGAAAAAAAATAGAGTTTTTGCATGTTTGTGTGTATGTGCCTAAGATCCAGAAAAACCAAAGTTCATTTTACATAAGGGAAAATTGAGGCTTAGAGAGATTAAATTAAGTGTCTAAGATCACATAGACAGCAAGTAACAGACTCAGGATCTGAGATCCTACTTCCAAATCTAGAAATCATTCTACTACCCCATATTGGGACACAGGTCCTGGGTTCTTCACAAATTAGGACTAGACCCTCACCTATTCAGCAGTTCCAGAAATAGCTTGCATGAGGTCTGATCTCATACTCCTGTCTCCCCCAAACAGCAGACATCCTATTGCACTGGGGCCTATTGCTGGGATTCTGGGTAGCCCTGGGCAGGGGGCGGGGAAAAGGGAGAGAGAGAGAGAGAGAGAGAGAGAGAGAGAGAGAGAGAGAGAGAGAGAGAGAGAGAGAGAGAGAGAGAGAGGCAGAGAGACAGAGACAGAGAGGCAGAGAGAGACAGAGAGGGAGATATATAGAGACAGACAGAGAGAGATAGAGACAGAGAGAAAGAGAGAGAGAGAGAGAGAGAGAGGAGAGAGAGATGATCGTGATGGCTCACACCTGTTCCTTCTTTTCTTCCTGGGGTCTGGAAGTGACTTTTGGCTCAGGCTCAAAGCCAGTGTGTCACCAGCCAGCAATGCTGGGGACAGAATGTTGCCTGTCATCTTGGGGCTGAAAATTTATCTTCCACTTGTTGCTGGAGAGCTCCCAGCCAAGCTTCTCTTCTTTTTGCTAGTACCACCCCACCCCCACTCCCACCCCTCAACTCCTAGGGATCAGCCAGGATCATAGGATTTAGAGCTGGAAAGAACCTCAAAGATCATGTAATCCAACAACCTCATTTTCCAAAGTAGGAAACTGGCCCAGATTCAGGATGAGGCTTGCACAGGGTCACACAGGTAGTAGGTAGCCAACCCAGTATCTGAGATCAGTTCTAACTACTAGGAGGGTAAAACTGAGGGTGGCCTCTATTCATGCGCCTCTAATCATATTAGTTCAAATTTCATAGCACTTCAAGGTTTATAAAGCAATTCTCACAACAACCCAATGAGGTGGGTAATATAAGTATTATTGTTCCCATTTCATAGATGAAATAATAACTTAGCTTCAGAGAAATTAATTGTTTTGCCCTTGGTCTCATAGTTTTGAAGTATCATAACCAGGAATGGAATCCAGAATTCCTGAATCCAAATCCAACGTTCTTTCCACCACAGCATGCTTTCTCCACTTTACATCTCCAAATTCTACCCGCCAAATCATAGAATCTCTGAGCTAAAAGGAACCCCAGAAGTTCATAGCATTTTACATCTGGAAGGACTCTGAGATCATCTAGCCCAATACTGTACTGTTACAGCTGAGGAAACTGAGGCTCAGATGCACTCAGATCACACAGAGTAAAGAGCAGTACCTGCAATCTCAGATTTGGAGATGGTCTAATGTAACCTTAACCTGATGCATAAATCCCCCTCTACGATAGCCTTGACATCTACTGATCCAGCTTCTGTCTGAATGACAGGGAGCTCACAAGCCCACAGGATGGCTTAGTCTATTGGGGACAGCTCTTATTGTTAGACAGTCCTTCCTTAGGATTAATCAAAATCTGCCTCTCTATTACTTCCACCCACTTCCTCTAGTTATAGCCCACAGCCATCCTTCAAGGCCCAGTTCAATTCCACCTCTTCTAGGAAGCGTTCCCTGACGTCCTCACCATCTCTTATCTCCCAGCTCTTGAAATTATATTCTGTACTCATTGGTAACTGTAGATTTGTATAGTTTTGTATTCCTGTCTAGACTATAAACTCATTCCTTGTAAATGCTTAACCCCTGTCAATGTAGCTTCCAGTATCAATCAGATGTAACCACCCTCTCCAAAGTTACCCCTTTATTAATTGCCCGACCCGATGGTCTTTTTTTCAGTCCTCCTCCTCAATGTCTCTGTGGCATTTGACACTGTCAACCCCATTCTCCCCCTGGATATTCTTTCCTCTCTGGATTTTCTTGGCATTGTTGTTCCTTTGTTCTCCACCTACCTCTCTGACTATTACCTCTCAGTCTCCTTTGTCACATCATCATCCATATCATACCCCCTAACTGTGGGTGTTCTCCAAGAATCTATCCTTAGCGTTTTTCTCTTCTCTTTCTACAGTCTCTCGGTGATCTCATAAACTCACACAGGTTGAAATATCATTTCTATGGAAATGATTCCTAGATCTGATTTCCCTATACCACAGGTCTGACTACACCACTCCCTTACTGAAAGTAACTCCATTCATTTATTCTTTATTATATTTAGGAGTAAACATAACCTCTTTTGTTCAGCATTCAAAGCCCTTTATAACCTGGCCTCAATCTACTTTTCCAGCCTCATTATATAAAACTTCTCTCCATGCACTCTTTGATTTAGTCAAACCTGGCCTTCTTACTGTTCCTCACATATGACACTCCTTCTTCCATCTCATATTTACATTGGCTATTGCCTATGCCTGGAATGTACTCTGTTCTTCCTTCTACCTCTTAAAATCTCCATTTTCCTTTAAGGCTCAGTTCAAAGGCTATCTACAAGAGGCATTTCCTGATTCTTCCAATTGGTAGTGACTCCTCTTTACAAAATTAATTTGCATTTATTCTGCATATATTTTTACATGTACATATTGTTGTACCCCCCAAGAATATAAGCTTCTAGAGGGCGGGAACTGTTTCATTTATGTCTTTATATCCCCAGCCTTGTACATAGTAGGCACTCAATAAATAATTGTTGACCAATTGATTGAGGGCGAGGATTATATTCTGGATCCCTCACAGGGCCTAGAACCAGGAGTGGGGAACCTGTGGCCTCAAGGCCACATGTAGCCCTCTAGGTCCTCAAGTGTGGTCCTTAGACTGAATCCAAACTTCACGGAACAATTTGTTCTGTAAAACTTGGACTCAGTCAAAAGGCTGCACCCAAGGACCTAGAAGGCCACATGTTGCCTCAAGACCACAGGTTCACCACCCCAGGGCCCTACACTATACTGGGAATATGGTAGATGCTCAATATATGCCCATTGTTGACTGGTTTACAATGATCATCTCAGCTCTCTACCCCTCAGTGACTTTGGCTGATCTTAGGTTTAGAGTCAGAAGGAATTTTAGAGGCCATCCAGTCCAGACTTCTCATTTTACAGATGAGGAAGTTGAAGCCCAGAGAGGTGAAAGGATTTCATCAAAGTCCCATGGTTAAATATAGCAGAGCTGGGATTTGAACCCAGTCCTATGACTTCAAAGTCAAAATTCTTTTCCCTATGCTATTCTGCCTCTGCAATGATCACGTGAGATGATGTATATAAGGTGATTTGCAAAGTGCCATATAAGTGAGAATTATGATAACAGTAACATAGCAGGCATACAAATAAGGTCTTCTCTCATTCACAGGAGGCTTCTAGAGCACATGGAAGTGTAAAAAATCTACTTCTATACATGAGAGAAGTGGACTGCGAGGAGAAGAAATGTAGAATATCAAACTGCAGGCAGAACCTGGAGAAAGGTTGGCATGTCTACAGCCTCTCCAGGGAAACATGTGCGCTAAGGCTTTGAGGACAAATGAATGGAGATTGCTGATCTGGCAATAGAACCAAAATGGAGAGTAGCAAATCCATAGTCTTTCTAATGCTAGAGACATCAATGCAGAAGATGTGCACCCCAACTTATCCCTTCACTGATACTGAGTCATATGGACTGTTTAGGTCTCCTAAGTAAAACTGGACATAAGAGAAAAGTGTTCCTTGATTCACTATGGACAGAGGAAGACCATTTTGCTGACAATCAGGGGGCTCAGTTATCAGCCCATTGTGACCACAGTTATCCCTTCCACATTGCAGGGATTAGGGGCATGATGCTCCCATGATTTGGAAAATCCACATAAAATTTTTTGACCCTGCTTTTATACAAGAGAAGAAGTCTGCATTGTTATGGTATTAAAAGATAAAATATGTTGATATTATACAATATTATACATATGTTTTATGTATTTCTGAGTTTCTAAACCTTTTCTGTGTCATCTGCTGGCCTTCACGTGTCATCTGTGGTTTCTGCAAAACTCCCCCCAAATTCCCATTTAATTTGTTATGCCGACTTGTGATCTATTGAAACCATGATGGGGAAAGTAGCAATGTGGAAGGGATAACTGTATTTAGTTTTTTATTCCTAGTTGTTTGGTTAAATAAAGCGTGTTATATAGTCAAAGTTTACTAGACTAAATATTTACAGAGGAGTTGAGGGTTCTTTTGCGGGGAGCAAACCAAGCCAGATATTGATTTTGCCAGGTATTTTTGTCTGGAGACGCAAATTACTGCGATTTTGTGAGAGACTTTCCAAAATTTTATCTGCTTATCATGTCAAAGGGCTAGAGCTCAATTGACATGCGTTATTATTACTGTTATTGTACAACTTCCCTTGGCAAAGGGGAGACTGGGTAGGATAGAGGAACCATGGATGGGATAGGTTCAAGCCCTGACTACTGGAAGGGGGAGCTTGCAGCCTGGCAGATCATCCAATACAATGTAAGCTCCTTGAGGGCAGGGACTGTGTCATTTTTTTCTGTCTTTGTCTTCCTAGCACTGTGCCTGACACACACAAGCGCTCAACAAATTCTCGTTGGTTTGTTGATTAGGCTTGACATTTCTCCTCCAAAGTTCTCAGTTTCTTCAACTGTGAGACAAGGGGATTAGACCAAGTGATTTCCAGGGACTCTTCCAGCTTTAATAAAGAACATATATTATACAACACTTCACAATTTAAAGAACCCTTTCCCCAAAAGTAAGAACAAATAATGTAAGTGTTTAACAGATGAGGCAACTGAGACGGAGGGAAAGGCAGTGATTTGCCCAGGGTCACACCATCAAAATCATAACCAGGACAGGAAGCTAGACTTTCTGACTCTGGGAACAAGGCTCTTTCTACTACATTACACTTCTTCTAACTTTCTGCCCCATCACGTTCATTTTTTAAATTAAATTTTTATTTTTTATTATTATGAATTTGAACAAAATCAACAAACACAAGCATTTCCTTATACAAGAAGAATAGAAAATGAGGGTTGTATAGTTTGGGTTTTTTTGTTTGTTTATTTATTTTTGCTTTGTGGTGAGGCAATCAGGGTTAAGTGACTTGCCCAGGGTCACACAACTAGTAAGTGTCAAGTGTCTGAGGTCAGATTTAAACTCAGGTCCTCCTGACTCCAGGGCTGTAGCTCTATCCATTGTGCCACCTAGCTGCCCCTAGTTTAGTTTTTTTAATGCATATTTTAAGTTTAAGACAGTGATTCTGACATAACTTGCTTGATTGTTTTCCCTTCTGATTTCCCTTTTGCTCTCTTTTGTGTATTTAAAAAAAAACTATTTCATTGACACTTTTATTTCTTTTCTTCTTTTGGTATTATTAAGTGCCCTCAAATTACCTTCCCAAAGTCTCTCTTTTAGCAAATAAATATAGTTAAGAAAAATTGTATATAGTTTGCTTGTACATAGTTGTTTGCATGTTGTCTCCTCATTAGATTGTAAGCTCCTTGAGGGCAGGGACTGTCTTTTGCCTTTGCATTGTATCCTCAGCACTTAGCACAGTGCCTGTCACAGAGTGCCCGGCACAATTTTTATTGACTGACTGACAGAGGAAAACAAATCTACACATTGAGAATTTTTATCTCATTAGGCACCTGAAGGTGTGGTTACCTCTCTACAAAGAACTAGGGGGAACATATATTCATCATAAGTGCTCTGGACTCACTATTGGCCATTGAACTGATCTTAAGTCTTGTTAAGCATTTTGTAGTCATTTTTGTTTATGATGTTGTAGTCATTACGTAAATTGTTCTCCTGGTTCTGCTTACTTTACTCTGCATCAAATTGTACAAGTCTTCCCAGGTGTCTTTGAATTTGTCTCTGTTGTCATTGCTTATAGCACAATATTATTCCATTACTTTTATATACTTCAATTTGTATCTTTTGTCCAATCATTTTTCAGTCATGTCCAACTCTTCATGAACTCATTTAGAGTCTCCTTGGCAAAGCTACTAGAGTGATTTGGCATTTCCTTCTCTAGTTCATTTTACAGATGAGGAAACTATGGGAACAGGATTATGTGATTCACCCAGGGTCATACAGCTAATAAGTGTCTGAGGCCAGATTTGAACTTAGCTGTAGCTTCTTGACTCCAGGCCTGGCACTCCAGCCACTGAGCACCTAGCTGCCCCTAATTCGTATAGCTATTCCCCAATTAATGGCCATCCCTTTGGTTTCCAGTTTTTTGCTCTAACAAAAACCCTATTCCATTGCTTGATTGCTTCTGAGGCTTGTGTTTATTAGAGATATGGGTCTATAGTTTCTTTCTCTCTTTCTTTTTCCTTGGTATAGGTATCAGGACCACATTTGCCTCATGGAAAATTTTTGCAGCAATTTATATAACATTAAAATTAATTTTTCTTTGAATGCCTCATGGAATCCACTTGTTAATCAATATGTTACTGGATTTTTCACTTTGAATTTCTTATTCAGTTTCCTTTTCTATAACTACCATTTAAATTTTATCTCTCTTAGTCTATTAACTTGGATAGTACATATTTTTATGTTTCTCCATTTCATTTAAATGAACAGTTGTGTTGTTCCTACAATTTTTATTTTGATCCACCAATACCTTAAGATTAAGTTATTTAATCTCCATTTAAGTTCGAATCTATGTAATGTTTGATACTGCCCTAAGATATGACATAATCCTATCCATGGTGAGACTAAATAGTGTTTTCCCTGAACTAACACCACCACTTTCAAAGTCCAGGGTCCATATCCCAGGTGGCAGCATTGTGGGTGTCCTCAGCAAATCTTTGGCCTTTAGTGAGCCATTACCCGACAGGTGAGAGAAAATCTAGACTTGCTCTGGTTTGGCACCCCTCCCCCTCTTAAGGGGGCCTAAGGGCATTATGCCAGCAGAGTCTTGTCCTCTCCCCTCAGTGCCATGCCCAGGGTACCCTATTTTTGTTCCCACAGGCTGAAGAGACACAAGTGTTTGTGCTTCCTATACCCCTTTTCCCCCTAGTTGGACTCTGAGTCTAAGGGACTTTACTTCATTTCCTCTAAAAAACCACAACCCTGGTTTATAAGAGTTAGGCCTCATCCCGTGTGAAAGATGTGTGTCAATGTCATTCGCCAGCCACGTGGCCCATATTGTACTGGTGGGCCCAGAGCAGGGGGCTGCAAACTTGTGTCCTGAGGTCCCTCCTAGCAGCGTAATGCATAGCTCCTAAGGAGAAGGGAACACCCGCTTCCTTCCTCTGTTCTGACTCCAAAACCAGGACTAGGCAGGATTGAGAAACCACCTGATGTCAGCAGGAGACAGTTTCTGTGCTTGTGACTCAAAAGGAAGTGGGTCTAGCAGATACATAGCCAGAAGTTCTGGCTGCAAATGTGCCTTGTGGTAGAAAGGTTTGATTCTGAGTGGCTGAGGAACTGGGGCTTATGTCAGATACCTGAACCTGGGCTTTCTTATAACTGTTGAGGTGGCTGAGCTCCTGTGTCCCTGTGATAAGACTAGACTCTGCCTGAGAGGCAGCCTGGTGTAATGGAAAGAGTGCTGAAGTTGGAGTCAAAGGTCCAGGGTTCAGATCCTGATTTTGCTACTTATCAGCTAGGTTACTTTGGGCAAATCACTAATTCTCTGAGCCTCAGTTTTCTCATCTGTAAAATGAAGATGATGGGGTAGAATCAGTAGCTGACCTCTTAGGTTTCTTCCAACACTAAATCCTGTAATCCCATGACCTATCAAACATTACCCTGGATCCTCTTTCCTCAGATCCTCACAGGCTGTTTGCATATCCTCATGCTGGGAACAAGGTTAAAATTGATTGCCCGTGTCACACTGGACCACAGCTCTGATCAGAACACTATGTCCAGCCCCATCAAGTTGCATCAGCAATTCTCAGGCAGGTGGGGCAATGGTGTGGCTTTGTTGGGTTTTTGTTTGTTTTAAAGTCTCAATGATGCTTTCCTTGCTGGGTGAAAGTTGTTTGTCTCTGGCCCTAACCTCCCCTTCTTACCTCATGTGTGTTTACTAGAACATTTCAAAGGAGTGAGATCCAGGCAACTCACTTGTCAGATTTCCTTCCCACTCACCGCCCAAGGTATGAGGACAAGTAACAAGCCCCGTTGCCTGATCCACCTGGGTCTCACTCTGCGGTTCACCTAGGGTGGCCTTGGCATGAGGTTGCTGCTGCATATAACAGGTGCTGGATGGTGAAGGGAGACAGGGAGAGCTTTGGCCTTTTTCAGGGCAGGAGGAGGAAATGAGAGACTGGGAATCTGGCTTTAGGCCAAGGCGAGTCTGGCTGTCTAGCCACAGATAATGGACTCATTCAAGACCTCTTCAATGGCCAGCCTGTCACACCTCATCTACTAGTGCTGAAGGGCAGGCATTGGCTAGAGTGCTCAGATCACAGCCAGACGGAGAAGGAAATACAGGAAGCTGCTTGTTCCATGTGCCAACCCTGAGTTAAGTGAATTTAATCTTCACTTACCCCTTGGGGGACCTGATTCACAGTATTATAGGATTTAGAGCTGGAAGGGATCATCCCATCCAGCTCTTTCATTTTAGAGATGAAGGCCTTGAAGTCCAAGGAAGTTAAGTGACTTACCCAAGGTCTCATGGTTAATAAGCAAAAGAACCCAATTTTCCTGATTCCAATACCTTATCCTTTTTCTACTATAATTCTTCAGGGTACAGTTGAATCTCACTCATTCCCAGGACAATACTGTCATCATGCACTTGAACACAGAACTCTATTCTTCAAAGCATTTTCATATCCATAATCTTATCTGAATTTGTCAGAGAAGGAAACCAAGGCCTAGATTGGTAAAATGACTTGTCTAAGGTCACATAGTAAATAAGGATGGAACTGGTATTAGAACTTATGTTTCCTGAACCCCCTCCAAGGCTTATTCTACCATGCAGCCATATTACTACACCATTGCTTCCCAGGGTATGTGTGAGCCTCAGTTTCCTCTTCCATAATAAAGTAATAATACTTGCACTACCTACTTCAACTGGTTGTCAAGAAAATATTTTGTAAACCTCAAAACACTGTGAGAAACAGTTTGGCATGGAGGCTAGAAAGCCAGCCTCTGAGTCAGCAAGACCTGTGTCTGATACATGCTGACTAAGGGACTTTGGGCAGGTTATTAAGCCTTTCAGCATCCTAGGAAAGTCTCTAAGCCTGTAAGTTGGAGAGCACATACGAACTTGCATTAGCAGATGAAATTTCCTCATCAGGACTTTTCAATTCCAATGAAATCACATCCGTTTTAAAGAAAAAAGCATTATAGGAATGTGAATTGTTACCCAAAATGAGACAATGTGGGGAAAATCCTTTGCAAATTTTAAAACACTTCATAATTGTTATAATATCATCATTATGATAAGCATAGCAAATAACCCTTACCAGTGAAGATCATAGAGTTGTGTTATAAGAGCCAAACAGGACCTCAGCTGTTGTCCAGTCCCAATTCCTGCATTTTACAGATGAAGAGATGGATTTTACATTTGAAGAAACTGAGGTGCAGAAAAAAAGATCAACTCAAGGTTGTGCACTAAATTAGTGGGAAAGCTAGTTCCTCTCATCCTTGCCTTTCTTTTCTGTGATGTTGCTATTATTGGCGTATTTCCTGTGTGTGTGTAGAAAGGAATCTGGAAAAATTGAATGGGCAGCCATTCCTACGGCCAGTCTTTGCTGCTTGTTAAACATGCCAACTCTCTGTCTCTTTGTCTCTCTGGCTAGCTCTGTCCATCTTTGTCCCTGTCTCTCTCTGTCTCCCTATCTCTGTCTATTTGTTGCTCTCTATGTCTGTCTTTGCCTCTCTGTCTCCTTGTCTCTGTTTCTCTCTGGGTCTCTGTCATTGTCTATAGGTCTGTCTGTCTCTGTCTCTTTCCCCACCTTCCTACAGTTACTTCTTTAGGGCATATTTTGCAGAAAAACTAAAAAGGGGTAGGGGAGAAGGAATGCAAGAAGTGGTTCCAAGTATTGCCTCTCCAAGTTACCTTAATGGAAAGGGGGAATGCCCTACAAGTAAATGCATTTGGAAGAAAAATCTGATGCCATGAGGAGAGTTGATAAAAAGCTTCGGGGACCACAAACATTTAAACATTTCCGTAGAGCCCTAGAAAACCAGAGTTTCTCTCTGTATTCATCAGCAAACTGAGAGATGGGAGCTGTTGCCCACTTCGGCAAAGGAAATAGTGAGATGGGAAATTCCATGTTTTAGGAGAGTAAGCTTTGGGAAAGCGGTCTGTACAGAAACACCAAGAACAAGAATATTCCTGGAAAACTTTGTTCTCCTTTAGGTGGTACTACCAGGAAGCAAAGTCCAATAGCTTTAGAGCATATCTAACGAGGAAAATGAGGATGAGAGAGGCCAGTGGACCTGCCCAAAGTCACATAGCTGACTCAATGACTCAAACCCGCGTCTTCAGACTTCAAGTTCCACGTGCTGTTACACCAGACTGTCTTCCCTACTAAGAAACCTCACAGAAAAAAATGACCAAGAAAAAACTCAGGAGAAAGAAGGCAATGACAATAAAACCAGCAAAGGCAGGGGAACACTGAGCTTCAGCAAGGTGAGTGTTTGAAGACCTGGGACCAGGCAAAAACTCCAGACAACCCAAACATGGAGACCTGGGAGGCATGTGAGGATTCTTTGCTCATTAACTTTCAGCATCATATTTCTGTTTCTATGGAATCTTCATTTTACCTGGATCTGCTGAGACCCAAAAGAATGAACAGAAAGGCAGGAAGAAGCTGGGAGTTTAAGAGCTTGCTCAGCTTCCCCAACAGAGAGGGCCAGATGACCCCTTGGCCCACTGAACTCCAGCAGCTGATGTGGGCCCCATCGGGCTCTTCCTTCCCCAGGCTTTATGAGCTGCTAAAGAGTTTTGTCCAGTGGTTGCTCAATCTCACTATGGACGGCCGCTTCCTCCTCATTATAAATTATGTCATGAATATAGCGACTCACATTATTAAACAGCAACAGAAGCCTTATCATCTGGTGCAAGTCCAACAGCAGAGTGACCCACTTCCCCACTGGATTTCAACACTGCCTCGTGTGTTTGTTTGAGTTTTCTAGGGAGAGTGTAAGATTTGCCTGAACTTCTGCTAAAAATAAAAACTAGAACTTGGGATTCTCCATCCTCCCCACTGACCGGCTGGACAAAAGTACCTCCAGTGGCTGCTGTGATGATAAATGAGATGCTCAGCCAGGCTACGTACTTCAAAACCTCTTCAAATAAATCACTAAGACAGATTGATGCACACAGTCACTGAAGAACCATGAACTGGACGAAACGTTAGACTGTAACCATAAAATATTAGAGCTGGAAAGGGAGCTTAGACTCTGGACTCTAGAATGTCAGAGATGGAAGAGACCTTAGAATATGAGGGCTGGAAAGGGCCTTAGAACACGGAACAACAGAAGAGGAAGGGAATTTAGAACACAGAATATTAGAGTTGGGGAGACATTTAGGATATTGACTCTTAGGGACAGAAAAAACTTTGGAGATGATCTGGTGTGGATATAGCACCTCCTCTGGGTTAGCCCCGCAAAGTAACTTGATGCTCAGACTTGCAGGTTGGGTACTCATTTGGGGGAATAACTAATCTTGGGATTCAAAGATGGACCTTGTGTGTTACCACCCTTTTAAAACTAGAGCTGACAAGCCTCTACCACTGTGCTTGCTGTTGAATTATCACATAGCAAATGTAATTGGCTCTTAATAATTATCACATAGGAAACATAATTGGCTCTTAGCAAAGGCTTTTACTAAGATGGTATGGTGAGGGAAAAGAGGGGCTGTAAAACATTCCTCCATGAACCTGGGGCACCTTCCCTATATGTACAAAAATATTTATAACAACTCTTTTTATAGCAGCAAAGAACTGAAAACAAAGGAGGTATTGTTCAGTCGGGGAATGGCTAAACAAATTAAGGCATATGCATATGATGGAATACTATTGTGCCATAAGAAATGATGAAAGCAACGGTTTCAGAGAAACCTGGGAAGACTTGTATGAACTGAAGAATAATTTATACAACAAAAATATTGTAGAAAGAAGCAACTTTGAAAGACTTAAGGACTCTGATCAACATAATGACCAGCCATTATTTCAGAGGATCCCATGATGAAGCATACTACCCATCTCCTGACAGAAAGGTAATAAATGGGGGCAGCTAGGTGGCGCAGTGGATAGAGATCCTGCCCTGGAGTCAGGAGGACCTGAGTTCAAATCCGGTCTCAGATAGTTGACACTTACTTAGCTGTGTGACCCTGGGCAAGTTACTTAACCCCAATTGCCTAAGCAAAAAACAACAACATTAAAAAAAAAACAGAAAGGTAATGTATGGCCTTAAGGAGCAAAATCAAAGAGTTGTGTTTTGAAGGTACCAATGTGGGAATAGGTTTTGCTTGTCTATGTCTATTTATTGGAAGCATTTTGTTTTTGTCTTTTTTTTTCCAATGAGGAGCGTGATAGAGAGATATGTGTATGTGTATTTATGTAGTTAAATGAAAAAAAGTTAAAAAGAGACAGACAAGAGGAACAATGTTGGGCATATGTTGATTTTAAATGTTGGATATGTCATACATAATAGAAATTCATAATGTCATATATAATCCTCCTTTTCTGTTCTTGGGATATGGAAATGTTCATGTTTGTGAATGTCAAATTCATAACAAAAATAGTTTTTTAAGTGGGAAAACTTCTAAAGTATAAGGTTTTATATACCATCGATTGCAATGATTCCTTCATGTCATTTTATTCAACTGTTGTAAAAAATGGAACATTGTGGGAGATTCATTTGGAAATACATTAGGGGCTTATATAATGTAGTGAAACAAAATTAATCAATAACAGTTTAAAAAGGAATAAAGTATGGTATGCTGAAAAAATCCGAGAGATCTTGGTTCTAGTCTCTACTCAGCCATTAATTTGCTGTGTGAGCTTGGACCAGTCATCTTCTGTCTCTGGTCTTTAATTTTCTCTTCTGTCAAAAAAGGCAGTTACACTAAATGATCTCTAAGATTGACTCCACCACAGCTGTTTGATGCTCCAAGGTCCTTTCCATGGCTAATGTTCTATGTCCTGTATTCTAAAGTCTTTTCTACTTCTAAGATTCTAGGATTATATCACACCCATTAGCCCCTTTGTCAGCTGGCCCCTTTACATCTCAGTGCTAGAACTCACCCCTATGTGACTGCTGGCCTGTCAATATCCTATTTGCCCCAAACTCCATGGTGCCCACAGTTTTTATACTAAAGCAGGAAAATGGGTTGAAACTTTTCAGAATTGTTTTTAACAACTAAGACTTGAAACAAAAAGGACTTCCTGGTTTAAAACCAGGAAAATTTATTTAACAAGAACCCCAGAACTGACTCCACTGACTCCACCCCTTAACCTCAACTTTCCAAGCATTATGGTTAACCAAGGGTTGATGATAATATACAATAATGATAGCACTAGAACCTTGTGCTTGGTATCTTGCTGTTTTGACCTGTGGGGGGTTTTCCCCAGTGTCAGCTCCCTGACTTATTTTGCAAAGTGTTTATTAGAGTGCTTCTCACATACTAAGTGCCTAAGAAACATTACTGCCCATCTGCCAGACTGATCTCACGGAATCCTAGAGCCAGAAGGGACCCTAGAACACTGACTCTAGAGTGTTAGAGTTGGAAGGGACCTTAGAACACAGACTGGCACAGCTAGAAGGGTCTTAAGAGATCATCTAGTTCAACCAGCACGTTTTACAAAGTAGGAAACTGAGGCCCAGAGAGGGGAAATGAGTCGTCTTCGGTTATACAGCTAGTGTAGTCAATAGCAAAGCCGCGAGTGAAGGCTTGACAAAACTTGTTCCCTTTAAAAGACCCAGGTGTCTTGAAGAAACAAAAAGGCTTTGTGCTCTACGTTCTGAAAATAAGTTTCAGAAGTCCCTTGAGCCATTTCTCATGACTAGAGTCTCCCTTCTTCCCCAGAATGCTTTTATAGCATAGGTACTTATCTTTCTCAGCATCCCACAAAAATAACACAAAGTATTTATGTGTGTGGTTTGGGTTCTGAAAGCCTGTGACATCAGATAAGTGTGATCTTCACTAACCTAATAACGTCTATGAGGGAGCAAAACAAGGCCAACTTATCATTTGGATTGATTCAAGACCCAGCTCAGCAGGAAGAGCATTCTGCATGCCTTAGTTTTCATTGTGGCTTTACATTCCTGATGCTGGATTACCATGGGAATACAAATACAACAAACATTTACATGCCTACAGACAGACAACATGTTACAGAAGACCTCGGTTCAATTCCTACCTTTGCCACTATTTGAGAAACTTTGGGCAGCTTACTTCTCCTAAACGCCTGGTTTCCTTATCTGTAAAAATGAGGAGGGTGTAAGCACATCAAAGATTTAGAACTGGAAAGACCATAGAAGTTGTCTGGTTCAACATCCTCATTTTACAGATGAGGAAACTGAGGCCCAGTGAGTTTAAATAACTTGCCTAAGGTAAGACAAATATTTCAGCTCTGAAGTCCTAACTTTCTCTAGTTAATTAACTAAGGGGGTTTAAGGGAAGTGGTAGGGATAATGATGTCCTGAAGTAGGGCCATTGTAACATTTTAAATACACAGAAGGAAGCAAAAGGAAGTTCAGAAGGAAGTAAAAACAAGTGTAATAGTTTTGAAAGTAATATGTAGAATTTATTTTATATTTGTTTCTTTAAAAAAAAATAGTGGACTCATAGATCCATATAGAATGTTTCCTTTTTGTTTTGCTGTGTATATAGAAAGGCTCTATTTTGGGGGGTTAAGTTCAGAATTTTGAAAATAGAATTATTATTTTAAAATTTGTATTTGTTTTTAACATTCACTTTCTAAGAACAGAATTAGCTTTAAAAAGACATAAATGAGATCACAAAACTTTAGATCTGGGAGAATCTATCTAACATAACCCTTAATTGAATAAGAATCTATGCTATATCATACTCCAAAAGTGGTTATCCAGACTTTGCTTGAAGACTTCCAGTAAGGGAAACCTCTTACTTTTAATGCATTTATTTATTTATTTATTTATTGGCTAGGTAATGGGGTTAAGTGACTTGCCCAAATTCACACAGCTAGCAAGTGTCAAGTGTCTGAGGCCGGATTTGAATTCAGGTCCTCCTGACTCCAGGGCCAGTGCTCTATCCACCGTACTACCTAGCTGCCCCCAACCCCTTGCTTTCTAAGGTGGCCCTTTCCACTTTGGCTGAACTCTAATTATTAGAAAAATTTTCCTTACATCAATTCTAAATCTGTTTTTCTGCAACTTCTATCCCTTGATTCTAGTTTTGCCCTCTGAGACCAATCTGAATATGTCTGATCCTTTTTTCATAAGATGAACATCATGTCTTCCACCGCCTGCATCTTCTCTTCTCCTAGATAAATATCTCTGGTTCTTATAACCAGGTCTCACATTGCATGAGTTGAGGTCCCATTCTAGTTGCTGTCCTCTGGACACACTAAAGTTCTTCAATGCTCTTCCTAAAATGTGATTCCCAGAACTTAACACTATATCCCAAAGGTGGCTTGATCAGGGCAGAGGACAATTACCTCCTTCCTTCTGCATGGCATACTTTTTCTAATGAAGTCTTACCATTGAATTGGGGTTTTGTTTGCCATAATAACTCTGTGGGCAAATACCAAGCTTGAGAGTATAATCCACTAAAACCAACATATAACATCTTTCTTTATATTTTTAGATATAGTAAATAGATACAGATATAGTAAAAGAGAAAGGGTCAGTAATTTAATGTCCACTGTAGACATGCCTATAAATTCTGGAGTCTTTAGACTTTTATTGGTTGATTCAAAAGTTAGAACAATGAAATCAGTCTTAAAGTTGGAAGGTGTCTCGGAAGCCATCTACACAACCCATATCTGAACAAGAATCCCTCCTACAACCTACCTGATGAGCTCTCATCCGTCCTTTGCTTGCAGATATTTAATGAGGGGGAACCCCTCCCCCAAGGCAGCTCATTTCATTTTTCCAGAGCTCCAAGTGTTAGGAAGTTTTCAAGCCACAATTTGCCTCTTTGCTATTCTTGTTCTTATCTCCTAGAGCTAAACAGATACCATTTTATGATGTGGTTTTTTGAGTCCAGCCCAGAAATGTTCCTTAGCTTTTCACTCAAAAAGTCCTTCCTTTTTTAGTTTGGGGCTTGATATCATATTTTAAATATAATGTTTTTCCTACTCTTGGTTTTGTAAGTCTTGCAATGGCCAAACAAAGCCATGCGGTTCTGATCAGACCCTTCCCAAGCTTCATCTCATCTGCATTTGTAGACTCACTAACTCAGAATTTTTTAGAAGAGATTGTAGAAAGATAAACCATTCATTACTTAATAGCTGACTAGTGCCAGGCACTATGCAAAGCACCGAGACAAATAAATACAAGCAAACAAGACAGTCAGTCCATGCCCTCAACGCGCTTGCATTCTAACAGAGGGAGATGATTTATGAAGAGCTAGAATGGGGGTGGAAGGAGAGTAAGCAGAGAGATTTGGAAACGGGGGTGGAAGGAGAGTAAGCAGAGATTTGAAAATGGAAGCTAGGAATTGCTGTGAAGGCCTAACTCCAAGTAAGATAAAGCTCTTGCCTATGAGAGCTCAGAGTGGTTCCAGAGGCAAAGAGTGAGGTTCCAGTGGTGGGGAGGTGAGAATGGCAACCTGATTACAGCACGGCTCATCTATTCCTAGCCCCAACAAAGGATAATCCAGACTTTTCATGGACTCCTTAGCAGCACTAAGCATTAATCCATTAACAAGCATTTATTAAGTACCTACTTCATGCCAGGCACTGTGCTTGGTGCTGGAGATACAAAGCTGGAAATGAAATAGTTTCTGCTTTTAAAGAATGTATAGCCTATCTAATAGATAACATGTATACATAACATAACAATAGGGACTGGACTTGTGATTTCATTCATTTAGAGTTCTCCTGTCAAACTCAAACCATACATAAGTATGCCTGCCAGTGGCACATTGCCTTAGAAAACCACATATTAACACAGTCTATGCTCCATTATATTTTTACTTCTGTTGTTAAATATTTCCCAGTTACATTTTAATTCTGTTTCAGGTGTACTTTTGGGTTTTTTGGGTTTTTTGGGGGGCTAGGCAATGGGGTTAAGTGACTTGCCCAGGGTCTCACAGCTAATAAATATCAAGTGTCAGAGGCTGGTAAACTCAAGTCCTCCTGACTCCAGGGCCAGTGCTCTATCCACTATACCACCTAGCCATTCCTGGGTTTTTTGTTTTTTGTTTTCAGGTGTACTCAGGAGTGTTGGGTTACACCTCTGGTTTAGGGCACTCCCAAATAAGAGGATTTCCCCTATGAATGCAAGTCAGCACTACTCCACATCTCATAGTTGTAGAGAGCTACATAGAGTGTTGAGAAGTTGTGACTCACCCGAAGTTGGATACAGCCAGGATATGTCAGAAATGGGACTTGAACCCAGGTCTTTCTATGTACTATGCTATACTTCTTGGGAGTGGCCAATAAGCATAGTCCTTACAAGAGTGCTCCGAGTGTAGCAGACTGACACAGTCCCCATGTGTGGTTAGTCCACTAATCCCGAATTGAAGGAACCTTTCTGAGGTCAATGTATGGCAGCTAGGTGTCAAAGTGGATAGAGTGCAGGGCCTGGAGTCAGGAAAACCTACGTTCAAACCCAGCCTCAGATGCACTGGACAAGACACTTAATTGCTGCCTGCCTCAGTTTTCTCAACTGTAAAAAAGGGATCTTAATAACACCTACTTTACAAAGCTGTTATGAGTGTCAAATGAGATATTTGTAAAGGGCTTAGTGCCGTGCCTGACGCATAGTAGGTGCTAATAAATGCTTGTTCCCTTTCCTCCCCTGGAATATAGGGCTAGGCGTTTTGCTTTGGCATTCGTTCTTTCATTTTAGCAGAAGATTGGAGGTTATGATCTTCCGAGTTTCGAAAGGTTGGAAGAGCAAACCACCAAGAGGGCAAGTTGAGTCCGTGCTGGATCTTACAGTCAACCCAGCTTTGGGGCCCTGAGGAATGAAGTATGACATTCCAAAGCCAGCCCTGTAGTAGCAGAGATAAGAGCTCATCTCGTAGTCATGTCACTTTTGGGCATAAATTTGAAAGGATCATTTCTCAGCAGAAACTTCATTAAATCTGAGCCCACTTTCCTCAGGGATCAAGATGGTATAGGGGAGAGTGTCCCCTCAGGTGCTTCAGGGAAATGTTTGTATTTTTGTCCTTGCTATATCTTCTAAATTAATATCCTTTTGTAAAAGCTAATTGGTGTTAATTGGTTAAATGGAACTGGGGTGCTAGTCACTAATGGCTAACATTGAAAGAACACACACAATAATCAAGCAGTTCTAGCAAAACAATAAAACACAATAAGCATTAATTAAGCACCTATTGTGTACAGAGCCCTGTGCTACAGTGGAGATCAATAGAATATCATCCTTTCCCTGCCAAGTTTGTCTAAGAATACAACCTACCCAAATCCCACTTCTTACGTGAAGACTTACCTGACCAACCCAGCCTATGAATCTTTTCCTACTGAATTATTCAATCAATCAACAAGCTTTATGAAACATTATGTGCCATGCACTCTGCTAGATACATGGAATACAAATACAAAAATAAAATAGTGCCTGCCCTCAAAGAGCTTACATTCTACTGGGAAGAAACAAAAGTCTTGTGCAAGTTAGATGGGTGGATGATAGATAGATAGGTAGAAAGACAGCCAATAGACAGACAGATAGACAATCAATAGCCAGGTAGATATAGACAGACAGACAGACAGACAGACAGACAGACAGACAGACAGATAGATAGATAGATAGATAGATAGATAGATAGATAGATAGATAGATAGATCTGAAGTGGGGGAGATGGGGGGAGATGGGGAATCCAGATCTGTTTTTTGTAGAGAACTCCACGAAAGGAGAATGTTTCTCTACCAATAAAGATCGCCATTTGTTCAGTCACCTAAGTATTCTCTCTCTTCTCTTCTCTCTGTGGGGTTGGGGGTGGGGTGGGGTGGGGTGGGAAGGGTAGGAGAAATAGTTTCCATAGTTTCCCATTGTAATTCTAAGTGAAATGAAACTAGGGGAGAAGTTCCTGCTAGAAAGTGAAGGGACTCTTTTTGACAGAGAAAACAAATAGCACCTCCTTGCCTTGGATCTGATTTAGCTTTTGAATGAAACAGACCTCCTTCAAGCCTAGTTAGTACTGATAGATTAACTGTAGTCAGAGCTTAGTTGGGTAATTCGAATATCCTGAATGCAGTTCAGAGCCCTAGAGTGTCTTCCAAGCTTCTGCCTTCTAGGCTTCCCCTCTGCTTTCATTTGAGTGGGATTTCAGTCAAAAGATGGGGGAGAAAGGGACTAGCTGCTTTGCCAGTGTGGAATTCAATCAATCTCCACCATTCTTGCCTTTTGAAAATCTCCCCATCCTTCAGAGCTCTGCTTAAATGCCTCTTTGAAGGTCCCTCTAGCTGAGGCAACAACGTGGTGAAATAGATAGATCACTACACCTGGAATAGGAAGGAACTGAGTTCAAATTTAGTCTCAGATCCTGATTAGCTTTGTGACCCTGGGTAAGCTGGCCTCTGTTTCTTTATCTGTAGAACGGAGCATAATTATAGTTTATACATCCTTGAGTTGTCATCAGGGTAAAATGAGATAAAATGTTTGTGAGATGTTTTGCAGACCATAAAGCACTTTATAAATGCTAACAATTGTTATCTAAGTAACCCAGGAAGAAGTGAATGCTCTTCCTTTTGAGTAATAATAATAACCCCCTATTTCTATACCACTTTAAGATTTGCAAAACCTTTTCACCAAAACAGCTTTATGATGTGGGGAGTACAAGAATGATTATTTCTATTTTATGAATATGAGGAGATGGAGACTTACAAAGACAAAGTGACTTCTCAAAGTTATAGTGCCAGTAAAATGTCAGAACTGGTTGTGGGGGGAGCTACATAGCTCAGTGGATTCAATGTTGGGCCTGGAGTCAGGAAGACCTGAGTTCAAAACTGGCCTTAGACACTTATTAGCTGTGTGACCCTGGGCTAGTCACTTAACCCTGTTTGCCTTAATCTACTGGACAAGGAGATGGCAAACCACCCCAGTGTCTTTGCCAAGAAAATGCCACAGACAGCATGGCCCATGGAATCATGAGGAGTCAGACGTGACTGAACAACAAATCAGAACTGGGATAGGTACCCAAGTATATAGTGAGGCTACATCTAGGATGTTTCCCCCCATGTCAAGTCCTGATTGGAGGTGTGAGAGATGATCTCTCAGAAGTGAAGCCTCCTCAGGGACTCAATGGTTCTTGTTAATAGTTCTTGATTTTTCCTTTCAAAACCCTCCCCGGCTCAGACCCATTTTTAAGTACTTAGCAGAAAGAATAGACTTGCCCCTAACCTGAACTGCTTGCCCTTGAAAGCTTCCCGCCTTTTCTTGTCTCTGGGCAAACTTGTGTCTCGGTGAGTAGATTGTACCCGCTGAAAGCCCAGCCAATGGGATAAGGGGAAAGGGTTTAGGGAGGAGGAGCTTGAGTTAGGGTATAAATAAAGCTTTACTTCTGTAAGGAACTCGTACTCTCCTGGCCCACAATGGCCACTAGGAGGGTACCCTTTCTCAAGAGAAAGCAATAAACTCCTTTCTGCTTTCAAGGTATCTAAGTCTTTGTTTTTATTTTTGCTGTCCCACACAGAGGGAACCTCTCTTTGCACCTCTCTGGGTACACTTATCCCATTCTGCCTTACATTAGAGTTATTACTCTACCAAACCAGACTGTAAATATCTTGAAGACAAAGATAATCTTGAATTCCCCACAGCATCTTTTGCCAGGCAGGTGCTTAGGAAGCATTTGATGAGAAAATGGGTCCATTGCATGGTAAAGTGCCTGGAATGTAACAGGTGTTTGATAAATGTTTGTTGATCAATCCCCATCCAATTAGTATTTATTAAGTGTCTAGTAGGTGCAAGGACTGTTGACAAAACAAAAAATAGTCTCTGTCCTGAAGGAACTTACGTTTTATTGTGGAATGAGTGAAAATGAAAGAATAAAGTTTTGGATGACTGAAAAAATGAGTGAATAAAATACTCAATATACTCAGTAAAAGAGAGATTTCATTTGAAATAAGAGAAGAGAAAAGGCTTCTGAATCAAATCCATTAGTCATTGTAACATTCTGGAGTTCCCTGCTAATGAACAATGGAGCCTCGGAATGAGCTGCCCAAAGTGGCTGACAAATGATAAAACAAATATCCAGGGTTTCCTCGAGGGGTAGGTGGGTCAAAAGACAACACAAGTCCTCGGTAAGACTTACAGGAAGAGGACTCTCCCTTACTCTCGCCGAGGAGGAGAGAATCCGCCTGTGTGGAGAACTGGAAAGACAGCAGAAATCTGCATGACACTTAGACGAGAGGAAGAGTCAGACACCCTAAGCAGGAAAGACTTGAGGAGATTTCTTCAGCCTGGAAAGGGGAAATAGGCTCTCCTCGTCTTTATCTGTAGAAAAAGATTTCATTACAAGGTTCAGCTCCAAAGCCACCTCCTCCATGAAGCCCTCCCTGTCTTATCACAGAAGGTAAAAATTAGCTTTCCCTTCCCAAATTTCTCAGAGCTCTGTTCCTGTCTCAGCTTTGCCCCTGTCACGTTTCCCTTGTATCATATTTATTTATGTACATTTTCTAAATGAACACTGGTCTAACCCAATGTCTATGCTCTTATTTTGATAGATCGTCTCTGCCCCACCCCCTCAAGACGTGTATGGAGAGTAGAAAGGACATTAAAAGTTTGAAGATTTAGATTTGCACCCTGGCTTTGGCATTTACTGGCTGTGTGATTTTAGGAAGGTCACTATCCCTCTCTGGTCTTTAGTCTCTTCCCTCGTAAAATGAAGGTGCTTGGATAGATTATCTCTAAAGTCCCTCTCTAAACCCAGTGTGCTGCTTTGAGATGAAACTGAGAGAGTGAATCTGGATAAAAGAAGCTCTGAAAGAGAGAAGACTGGCCAGAAAACTCCTGCCTAATATGCTCCTTTCTCTAGACAAAGAGACAGGATCCCTGGCAGGGAGTGAACTCATCTTTCTGAATGAATGAACAAATGAATCAATGACTGGGAAAAAGAGAAACAAAAACAAACAAAAAAAAACCCATTTGTTGAGTGCTTACTATGTCCCGGGCACTATCCCTGTCCTCAAGTCGCTTATGTTCTAATAGAGCAGCTATTCTCAAAATGTGGTCTGCAGACCCTGTAGGAGTCCCCAAGATCCTTTCAGAGGGGCCCCAAGGTCAAACCTATTTTCAAAATAATACTCTGATGTTATTTGCCTATTAAGATACTCCTCTCTTTTTCTGTGTAAATATCTGTTAGGCCAGATTTTCTTCATATTGCAACATATTTAATTCAGAAGCAGATAAGAGAATCTAGTTGTTTTCTGTTAAGCCAGGCATTATAGAGATTTGCACAAATATGTAAAATAATGCCACTTTCCTCACTAATTTTTTTGTTTTAGAAAATATATTTTCATAAAATATACTTATATAAACATGTAATGAGTTAATCATGATTATTTTTAAATGAATAAATATTTTAAAATTTTAATGTTTTAATTTCTAACATGGTAAATAACTATAGATATAAAACACATAAACAAAAACTCAATAATTTTTAAGAATGTAAAAGAGTACTGAAACCAAAAAGTTTGAGAATCCTTATAATGGAGGAAGGCAATAAACATAAGTGTTGCTCTGAGGAGGTGGAAAGGAGTGGGAGTAGGGGTGGAGAAGTCCCCAGACAGATGGTAAGATGGATGGATGGTAGATGGCTGGATGGTATGGGAAGTGGAAGTATGTTTAGATTACTGTTGAGGTTCTTAACTTGGGGTCCCTAGAGTCTGTGGATAAATGTCAGAGGGTCTGTGGCATTGGATGGGGAAAAATAATTACATGTTTATTTTCACTGATCTCTAATTGAAGTTCAGTATTTCCTCCAATTGTTTCAAAACATAATTCTGAGAATATGTCCACAGGCTTCACCATTTTTTTGTGTTTATGACACACACAAAAAGTTAAGAATCCCTGGGTTAGTGTCTAGTGTCAGACAGCTAATATAGTGGGCTAAATGAGCTGGTTTACACACACTCAGTCACCAATTAACTGGGAGTGGCCTAGGGCAAGGTGCTCCAAAGAAGAGGAGATTAATTTCTCTAGTTGCTGTGGAAATCTAGGTCTCAGGTCCAGCGTGAAGGGTGCTGATCCAGATGGGAAGGAGCTGCTCAAAGATGGTAGACAAAATGTTAAGGTAGCTGGTTGTATGACCGGACGGGATATGACATTTGCTCACGACCAAGAAGGAAAATTAATGAAACCCATTTCATCCAGGGATTATAAAACCATAGAATTAGAATGGTTAGAATTAGAAGAAAGCTCAGAAGGTCACCTGGGATAAGCCCCTACCTTAAGGGAAGGTTGTTTTTCAGATATTGACCATAGCTCACATGCCAATAGTTTCATAGTACACTTCCCTCATGATAATATTGTGAAGTAGTTTGTACACATATTATTATCCCTATCTTACAGATAAGGAAACTGAGGCCCAGGGACTTGAAGTATTTTGCCCAAGGTTACACAACAAAAAAGCAGCTGGGCAAAAATCCAAACCCAAGTCTTCAGCATTTTTTCTATTACATCAGGTTTCTGCCCTGCAGGTGAGACATGTGAGGCCTAGAGGGAGTAAGTGAAGTACCCAAAGTCATACGGTTAATAAGGATCTAAAACACAGTTCTTGACTCCTTGTGTAGTGGTCTTTCCATTCCTTGGTCTAGATGGACTCTGACTGCTTAAGTAGTGAACAATTCACTCTTCCTCCCTTACTTCTGCACTTTCATAGGCAGCTTGTAGTAAGAAAATCACTGAAGGGGTCAAGAGGTTAAGAAATATCCCTCTCTTCCCCCATCCCTGAGGCATACACATGCATTTGTCCTTATACTTCTTTCTTTGGCACCTTATGCTTCTGGGGCAGGTGTTTTCTGCATCTGCAGAAAGTGACCTTAGTGGACTCTAACCTTGTATATAACTTTACAGAATTGGATCAGATAGATGTTACAATCTTCAAAGACCCCTCCAATTCTAACATTCTAGGATGGTAGGCTACCGAAGTCTGTCAGGGGCATGCAGGTAAAATGATGAACACCTGGCTCTGCAAAAAGCAAGACACCCATTTAAGTTTAGTCTGCATTATTAGCATTTTCTCCCCACATATTCCAAAATATTTAGAGCAGCTTTTTTTTGTGATAGCTAAGAACCGGAAACAAAGTAGATGTCCACCAACTGGTGAATGACTAAAGTACGTGAACATAATGGAATACTGTTATGGTGTAAGAAATTATGTGTGTGATGAATACAGAGAGGGTCTGTATTCAAATTTTCTGGAAAGATCTATTTGAAGTGATGCAGAATGAAGAAAGCTGAGCCAAGAAAACATTATACACAGTAACTACAATCGTAGAAGTAGAAAGAACAACTACACACCAAACAATCAGAAGTATAACAAAATTACAAACACCAAGTGGCACTCTAAGGAAGAGATAAGAGAAGATACTCCTAACCTACCGCTTTGTGGAGGGGGGAAGATTCCTAAATGTTACAAAATTGCAGATGTTTTTGGACTCTTTCAATGTGTCAGTTGTGCTGACCTTTTTTCCAGTTTAAAAAATTAGTGTCCATCATATGGGATGGTTCTTGGGGAGGGAAAGAAGGAGATATACACGAAATACTATGGTGATGGAAGAAACAGAAAGTAGAAATAAAAAATTTATTTAAGAAAGAAAGGAAAAATTATTAGTGGAACAAGCACTGGCCAAAGTCCCCAAAACTCTGGCATCTTGACACTGATTTACTGTGAGACCTATGGTAAAGTCTTCCTTGGCCCTCAATTGTATTCTCTGTAAAATAAAGGGGTCAGACTAGATGATCTCTAGGGCCTTTAAGGCTCTTAATCCTATGAATTCCTTCACTACCGGAAGCCCTGTCAATCTCTATAATCAGGGGGCATCTCTCTTGAAAATCTGCACCTGACTCTAGGACCACCAGAGCAGTGGATAATAGATGTAGCCCTGGAGGGTAAGTTAGAGAACACTTCATTCACCCTCCTCATCTTGCAGATGAGAAATATAAGGCTCAGATTGGGGAAGGGTCTTACTAAAGGTAACATGAGCATACGTTTGGGCTTACAAGTCGAATCTTCTAATTTAAATCTGTTATTCATTCTTCTACACATAAGACTGTCTTTTTTTTTTTTAAACACTGAACATCCAAACTGTAATGAAATGAGCCTGCTAATGCCTGGCCCTTCCATGTCTGCTTTGCTCAGGCTGGGAAATGCTGTGTCCCCAGATGTGGGGTTCTCTCTGCCTGCCTGGCTGAAGGGGGTGGGAGAGTGCACCTGTGGACTGAGCAGACAGAGATCTGGGAGAGCAGAGTAAACAGCTTCCCATCACCATGGGCACTCTGGGTACAGCACGTCCTGGGTCTCCTTACTCTCAAAGTGCTGGGGAGTTATTTTTGGTCACGTTTGTTGATAGGAACAGTCAGGCTTTTGGGCATCCTTTGTGACTCCTGATTCAGATATAAAAACCTCGGGTCATCTGGCAATCTGGCTTCAGACACTCCCTCTCCTTCATTAGTCATCAATGGATCTCTTCATGTGAGCTTGAGGAAAAGGGGAGGGCTCAGAAACTGAGGCCATTAATAAAATCTCCCGCAACAAACAGATTTCTACAGCACTTTGGGGCTTACAAAGTTCTTCCTTCTCAACAAACCTTTAAGGTAGATGGTGCAATTGTTATTAATCCCCATTTTATAGATGAGGAAACTAAGATTCAAGTCAGGCCACATAGTTTAAAAGGGTAGGAGCCAGGATTCAAATGAAGGTTCCTAAGATTATAACATTTGAGACCTTTAGTTTTGCAGATAAGGAAACTGAGATCTTGAGTGATTTAAGTGACTGGCCCAATGTCACTCAGATTGTCTGAGTGAATGAATGAAAAAAGTATTTATTAAGTGCTTACTTTGGGCAAAGCACTGTGCCAGGTGCTGGAGTTAACCATAGAAAAGTGAAATAGTCCCTGTTCTTAAGAAGCTCACATTCTAATAGGGGAGATAACATACATAAGAGGTTTCAGCTGCAGGTCAGGTGGAAAGGCCCTGTGGTCCCTAGGATGCAATGGCAAAGCAGATGGTAATTCATGTTCTTGATTGTCATTTTCACTAATAAAATCACCTTTATCTAAGTTGTCGAACCATTCAAGGCACCAAGGACGTTTTTGGTGAGACCCTTCTTTTCTGGGTCTGTGGTTGTGGCTCCTGAAGAGCTAGAGGCTATAACACCTGTGGGAGCTGAGGCAGGCCACATCTCAGCGCGTAGATCACTCCCATAGATGTTGGCTTTGGAGGCTAGGCTGGAATCGGGATCAGTGGTTGAGAAGGAGAGGTGCTGCTTTTCTTGGTGTTCTTATGTTCACTGCCCATCAATCGTACCTGCTCTGTAGCTGTTGATGATGATGAGAGTAATGGGTCTTTTCTCCACAGGGGTCACTTCCCTCCTTGATGGTTGTGGGGGCTAGGCTGGAAGCATAAGTGTGGTTGGAGAGGCACTGCCATTGAGATCTTTGTCCCCAGGCTGCTTCCATGAGAGTACAAGATGGCAGTTATTTGGCCCACCTAGCACATACTGTCCCTTGTCTCTCCTTACCAATTTAGCTAATAAGCAGCAGAACCAGGATTTAAATCCAGGTTCTCTTCTGAGAGGTTCAAGGATGGTCAAAATCTAGGATGTCATGGTAGAACCGACTCCCTGCATAGAAATTCCTTCTACTGATGCATATCCACAACTTGACTGTAACTTAGAATTTGAGAGAGTTGCCTGGGGCCATATGCAGTTCACAACACTCTCCTGTGCTGCCAGAGCAGATTAAAATGTAATTGGGAAATATTTAACAGAATAAATAAAAAATACTGTAGAACACAGATAATGTTAATATGTGGTTTTCTAAGTCAATATGCTGCTGGCAGGGATCCTTATTGTGGTTTAGTGGTCTCCATTTCTATTCGAATTTGACACTTCTGCTCTGAAGGATAGGAGTTTCCGCTAAATGGACTGATTCAAATGAGCACAATTATTTAGAGAGGTACTGTGGTATAGCTGGGGCAGAGAAGTGGTGCAATGGATAGAATGCTGGGCCTGGATTCAGGAAGACCTGAGTTCAAATCTAGCCTCAGACACTTACTAGCCTGTGTGATCCTGGCCAAGTCTCTTAACCCTGTTTGCCTCAGTTTCCTCCTATGTAAAATGAGCTGGAGAAGGAAATGGCAAACCACTCCTTCACTCCCCAGATAGGGTCATGAAGAGTCAACAACAACAACAACAACAACAAAGTGTGGTATAGTTGATAGAACTGTGGACTTGGAGTGAGAAAGACCTATGTCAAAGTTCACCTTTGATCTCCAGTACCTGTGGGATCACTGACAAGTCATTTAACTCCTCTGAGGTTGAGGCAACTTTCTAATACTCTAAGTTACAGATAGGAGCAAGAGTGAGATCTCCCACAGGTAAAATCAGGACTGACAAAATTATTTGGAGGAGCAAGGTGGTGTGTTAGAAAGGGCGTTAGACTTTGAGTCAGGAGGCCAGGGTTCAAATCTCATATCTATTATTTTCTAGCTTGTAACCTTGGAAAAATCATTCCCCCCCCAGCCTCAGTTTCCCCATCTGTAAAAATAATCCTTGCACTACCTACCTTATAAGGTTGCTGGGAGGAACAAGTAATGAAAACCTCAAAGCACTAGGGAAGTGGGAATTAGTACCATTACCATCCTTTCCCTGCTTTCCTCATTGGACAAGCTAAGATGAACAAAATGAAGATGAAATAACTTTGTAAGCTACCTGATATGGGATCATAGAGCTTAGAGGCCATCAAGTCTAGCCTCCTCCTCATTTTACAGTTGGGGAAACTGAGGCTCAGAGGGTACCACTTGACTTGCTCAGAATCACACACAAGGTGTCAGAAATGGGCCTTGAACTCAGGTTTTCCTAACTCCAAGTCCATTGTTCTCCTCACTCTATCATGTGCCTCTCTCCTTCAAGCACAGTTTAGCTTGTAATTAGTTGTTGTTTTGCAAGAGGTTCAATCAATTCCATCTTCCTGTGATCTGGAAGGTGAGTCGATTCAGTCTTTCGGACTGCATGGGGCAAAGGTAACATCAGCATCCCTAGGTCATCACTGCCTGCTAGCTGGCAACACAGTTCACCTCAGATCAACCCATGAAACTGATCTCAGATGCTTTCACAGGAAAGGGAAAATTCAGCTCATGGGGTCACAAAGTCTTTTTTCTCCCCAAGGACATTTTCCGGAGAGGCAGGTCTCCATCCAAGGGAAGTTTTCCTTCTGGAAAATTCACTGGCAGAAAAACCAAATCACTGAATGATGCAAGAGTGCAGGAAAAACCTGATGGTGGGCTGGAGGTTAACATGTTTTGCATGTTAATGCACTGGAAAAGGGCCCACTTGAAGTGGATGATGGCATTCCCTGGAGTGTTGCTTGGGACCGACCAGCTGTTGCTGTTGATGTGGTATCACAGGCTTGCTAAAGTGGTTGAAGAGCTGCATTCAGTTTTGTTATTGTAGGTTTTAAAAGCTCCAAAAACACAACTAGACCTGAGTTCTGCTCCCAGCTCTGCCACTAATGAGCTGTGTGATCATGGTAGCTCCTTTCTGGACTGCTGTTATCCTATCTATAAAGTGATGGTCGCTCCGAGGCGCCTTTCAATGGTGACATTTGTTATTTCAAAGTTTCTCCCAATTCTGACTTTCTAAGTTCCAAAGGCCCTTCTGGCTCTCCTGTCTTCTAAGGTTGTGCATAGCTCTGGAGTCAGAAGAGATCTGAATTTAAATCCTGGTTCTGATTACTAGCTATAGAAACATAAACAAATCCCTTCATTTCTCTGTTTGTTCATCCACAAAATGAGCATGCTCATATTTGTACTACATACTTCCATAGGTTGTTGTGAGAGAAAGGTGCTTTGTAAATCTTAAAGCACCACAGAAATGGGAGCTGCTAATATGCTGTTCTAAGGTCAGTCTACTTCTGACATTCTATGACCTAAGGTCCCTTCTAGCTCAGACATTCTTTTACGTTCTTAGGCAATTAAGTGCTGTAGAGGATAGGGTATCAGCCTCGTAATCAGAAAGACCTGAGTTCATGTTGACCCAAGTCACTTAACTGCCCTCTGCCTCAGTTTCCTCACCTGTAAAATGGGGATATTAATAGAACCCCCCCCCTTCATAAAGTTGAGAGGATCAAATGAGATAATTATGCATAAAGTGTTTTGTAAACCTTTAAGCACTATGTAAATGCTAGCTATTATTATTAGCAACTCTGTTCTTTGTTATTATAGGGTCAAATCAGTATATTATATTGCTCCACTGATTCCCAAACAATCAGCTACCCTACTGATAAGTGATATGGGGAGAACTAAATTCCAAAGCCAATAGGAATTTTTTGACTAGGTCAATTAAGGGCATGGGTTTAAAAATATTTCAAGGCTCATCAGCTATTAGGCTGTTGGAGGTTTTGGAGCAACTTAGTAAAAGCCTCTGGAGAGAAGCCAAATGAAACCTTATCATCCCAACATTGTTCTATATGAACCCTAGAATACACGAAGGGGTCAGGCACAGCTCTTTTGTGTGGTGGGGGAGGGGCTGGCTCCAAAGGCTGCTCCCTCCTGCTCTGGAAAGGTCAGCGCTAAGTTTATAAGATGTATCATGTGACATGACATAATTTCTCATGATGGATTATATGGCATGCGGGAAGGCAAGGCTCTATTTTTCCCCCTGACACTCTCCAGCTGTCTGCCTCTTGGGTTAACAGGAAGGAAAGGGTTATGCTACAGCTCCTGGCCTTTCTATGGCTTCAAATGTACCGCATGTACATCGAGAGTCATTCATTAGGAATCATTCTCAGCAGATCAGGGTATTAGATGACACATCTTCCATAGGAAAAGCAGGTTCCCTAACATGACAGGGCCTGTTTTCTGAACTTTAGGACTGAATCAGATAAGACTTTTTCCCCCATCCCCTCCCCATCAGCACTAGATTTGGAGTCAGTCAATCAGCAAGATTGATTAAGCCCAGCAATATGCCAGGCACTCTTCCAGGCACTAGAGATGCAAACGACAACAACAAAAAAAGAAATAGTCCCTGCCCTCAAGGAGCTTACATTCTATAAGGGAAAACAATAAGCATACATATAAGTATAGAAAAAGGAGGTTCAAGATAAAGACAGGGTAATTTCAGGGGGAGGAGATGCTAGCAGCTGGGGGAATCATGCAATAGGTGGCATCCGATCTGAACTTTGAAGGAAACTAGGGATGTTAAGGAGTGGAGGTGAGAAGGGAGTGTATCTCAGGTATGGAGTAGTCTGTTTAAAGGTACAGAGATGGGTGATTGAATGCATGTATGATGAGCAGAAAGAAAGATGGTTTGGTTGGAAAAAAGAATGTGTGAAGGGGAATAACGCCTAACAAGCCTGGAAAAAATAGTCAAGTGCTTGGGTACTTGCTATCCTAACTATGTGATTTGAGGCAAGTTGCTTAACCCCTCGAAGCCTCATCTTCTTCACCTGTTTAAAAAAAATGGATTAGGGAATTAGGTTAGATTACCCCCACGGTCCCTTCCAGGTTCATGCTTGAGGGATTCTGTGGCCAGGCTGGCAAGCGCATGGCCGAACTGCAGGACTTTGGATATTTGGATTAAAAGTCAGCCAGTACAACACACAGAGACCTTGCTATACAGATGGATTTTGTGAAAAACAGTGACGTCAAACTTGCACTAGATCCAGGTTGGTGGAAAACTGGAGCCAAGTTGGACTACTCTAAAAACAAGCTGCAGAGATATGAAAAAATCCAGGCCTTCCAAATCCCAGCAACTCCCTTCTGTCTGCAATCAATGCATGGCAGCGTGCTTGTGTATGTGTGTATGTATGTGTTCGCATATGTGTGTATGCCTGCACTTGGATGCGTATCTATGTTTGCATATGTGTATTTCTCTGCTTGCACGTGTGTTTGTGTATTGCGTAAGTCTGTGCTTGCATGCGTGTGTGTGTGTTGTGTGTGTGTGTGTGTGTGTGTGTGTGTTTTAAAGCTCAAAGAAGCAGAAACAGACACATGTCCTCCAATCTTGGCTTTCACACTGGCCCTGTGACTTTGAGTAAGATACTTGACTTTTCTGGGTCTAAATTTCCTGCTTTATCAAGCAATGAAGATGTATTTGGATGAACTCTAAGGTCCCTCCCAGCTCTAACATTCGTTAGTCTGTGTTTTAGAGTTTCTTTGGGTTCTGCCATTCTATATTCCAAATATCCCTTCCACCTCTGTTGTCCCAGGTTCTATGTTCTAAAGTCCCTCCCAACTCTGATATTTGAAATTCTAAGGCCTCTTCTACCCCTTAGATACTATACTTACATAGAGATCACAGAGAGGTCCGTGGGAAATTAGAAGTACCTATATATTTCTTTTTTAAAAAAGCTGTTTTCTTACTCTCATTCTTTCCTAGCCAATTCCATTGGTTAGATCCTATTGGTTAGCTCTTCTCTCTCCCCTTGGGGGAAAAACTCTGTGTCTGTGTCTAAGACTGCATCACGTGTAAACTGACCAGGAGCCAAGGGAACTGTGTTTGGACAGGTTATCAGGTTTCGTGGTCAGCCACCTTCCCCTCTGACCAGAGATGGCTTTTCAAAACAGAACATTCAGTCACAGCCTGTTTCCAACAGTAAGTCAGAGAAACGTCCTCCTGCTGCTGACCTTGTTCCAGGCTGCTAGGGTTTGTCCAAGGTCCTTGTCTTTCACCAATCTCTGGGGAAGTTCACTAAAGCAGAGGAGTTGGAGAACAACCGAGCTTTGCAGCCTGAGGTCCCAGCAGGAGGAGGGAGCAAAGAAACCAATCTCCCAAGACCCTTACAGCGACGATCAGCTTGGATTTCCCTCTCCCGTTTGCCTACACCATAGCTTAGAACAGCTTTCTTTATTTAATTTTTGGATTGAGGCATTTTGTCCACGTAGTGACTATCCACCCCAGCACTTCACACTCAGAAATGCAAAGCGTCTGTTCAGCTTTAAACATAAATTGGGCATCACATCTTAGAGCCCCACGGTGAGGGAGACAGTGCTAAGGGATGACAGCTCACACCCAGAGAGTGCTTGCCATATAGGACTTTGTTTAGTCCTGGCACCCACCCAGTGAGGAGGTAGAATAGTGCAAATATCATTTATTTTGGAAGCTTTGTAACAAACGCACTTGAGCCATCAAGATGCACTTATTAAGCACGTACTATGTACAGATCAGGCATTGTGCTAAGCACTGGGGCATACAAAGGGAAAAATGAAAATAGTTCCTGACTTAGACAGACTGTAAGAATAAATAAATAATAGCTGATATTTAAATAGTGCTCTAAAGCTTGCAAAACACGAGATGTGTATATATATATATATATATATATATATATATATATATATGTTATCTCAAATACTCTCCCTCCTCATCTCTACTTCCTATCTTCTTTCAAGTTCCAGCTAAAATCCCACCTTCTAGGGAAGCCTTTCCCAAGCCACCTGAATTGTAGCACCTTCTTCTGTTCATTATTTCTGACTTATCCTGTGTATATCTTGTTTGTACGTAGTTGTTTACAGATTGTTTTCCCCATTAAATTGTGAGCCCTTGAGAACAGGGACCGTCTTTTATGCTTTTTAATATCTCCAGCTCTTGATACAATACATAGCACATTGTTTACTGTCTGACAAACCTGTGAGTTCACTGCTATTTCTATACCCATTTTATAAAAGAGGAATCTGAGGCTGTCTTAGTGTCTAAGAAAGCACTTGAACCCTAGTCTTTCTAACTACTCATCCATTGCACTGTTTACTATTTGATGCTGTCTCCCCTTTGTGCCTAATGACACAAGGTTACACTATGGGAAATTTTTTCACCCTCTTGGCTGACAAATAGACCCCGTCCAGAAAACCTGTGAAAATATATACATTGGCATAATAGCACCACCCAATTCTACAGCACTTTAAGGTTTATGAAATGATTACCTGACACCAACCCTGAAAGGTAGATAGTAAAAGTATATTTCTTTCCCATTTTACTGTTAAGAAAACTGCATCTCAGAGAGAGGTTAAAGAATATAGTCTCAGGCAAGATGAATTCTCCAGTTATTTGGTTCCATCTCCCTCATATAAGATGAAGGCAAAATCATCACACTCCTCCTCCTCTTCCCTTTCTCTGACGCTTACTTATTTTTCTTCTTTATTTTCCATCAGTTATCAGTCCCACTTATCACCTTGCATGTTCTTCAGTGGGTATCATTTATTTCATCCTACCCCATCTTTAGTTACTCAGTTATCACCAACGTTATCATCTTCTTCTTCATCATCATCCCCATTTTAAATATAAGGAAACTTGGGCTCAGGAAGACTACACTGATTTGACCAAGGTCACCCAACCAGTAAACAGCAGAGCTGGGACTCTTCTATTTACTTCTGATTTAGAGACCAGGAACTAGATCACAAGGCATAAACAGTAAAGCTGTGCCTTAATATATCATGTCAATGACATTTTAATTCTGAGAACTGAAGTACTTGGGACAAATGGATTAACAAAAACAATCTCATGTTATTAGTGGACCTTGGTTCAGTAGTGACCTCCAATAAAACAACCTGGGCAAAGTCCAATGGAAGCCAGGCACTAGGCAGAGTTTGCAAGGGCATGCTCCCTCCTGTCCAAAGTGGACAAAGGTCAAGTTATCACACAAATTACCAGTTGCCTGATCATCCTCTGCAGTAGCCTCACTCTGACCTTGATTAGTAGTGTCCATGCAAACAGGTCACATTAAGGAAAAAGTATCTGCTAACTTTGTATATGTCTGATGCCCAGTTTGAGACAGGCAAAAATCTGTTGGTTTCTTCTTCACAAAGTCACCATTTTAGAGAGGTAAAGAAGGCAGAGGACTAGAGAAAATAATAGTAACCAATAATTATATGATAGTTCAAGAATTGCAAAGCACTTAACATATATTATATCATTTTTGTTCCTAAAAACAAGTGAATTTGCGTAACATGAGATAAGCAGAACCAGGGGGACAATTTATCCAGCAACCACATTATAAAAGACAACTTTGAAAGACTTAAAAACTCTGATCAATGCAATGACCAATCTTGATTCCGGAGGATTGGTGATAAAGATTGCTACGCATCTCCTGATGGAGAGGTGATAAACTTAGGAAATAGAATGAGATACGTATTTTCAGACAGAGCCAATGTGGGAATTTGTTTTGCTTGATTAAACATTTTTCTTACAAGGTTGTTGTTTTTTTGTGGTGTTTTTTTTTTTTAAATTTCAATTTGGAGAAGGGAAGAGGGTATGGAGATAAAAGGGAGGGACCCAGTATTAGGTTATAAAAGAAACAAAAGAAAAGAGTGTCATTGAAGTTTTTTAAAAGCACAGAAGAGAACAGGAGGCAGACAAGCTGGAAAGCTTTGATAGTTGCATGTTGAATTTATCATTTATTTAAGACTCTGCCAGAGCAAGACTGGCTATATTTCCCCCTAAGGGTACCCACTGAGAGGTCAGGGAAGTCATTCTCTTATACTATAAGCTCAAGTCCCCATACTGGTATGGACCTTCCCTCCCCTCAACCACCAGTAATTAGTTCCCCAGTTTCATTTAATCAATTAAAATCAATCAGTTTTTTCAAAGGGATATATACAGTGAAAATGCAGAAAAGGAGAGAAATATAATCATTTCCCTTCAGCACTTGGGGCGAGGGCCCATGTAGGTGGAAAAAAATGGACTCAAATTTAATGTAATTTCTACATGACATCGGTCCCACCAAGTTCTCTTCCAAATGTGGCATGGCCAACGGACGAGTCTGCATCTGTATTACTGCTGGGCTAATTGCTCAGGACTTTGATTCATATCATCTGGCTTTGGGCAAAATCCTAGCATGGATTCCAGTTCCCACTCTGGGTGGCTTACTCTCCAGACCTTTCGAAGCTCACAAAGTCATAGCTATCTCTAGTATCCATCATCTAAAAGATGGAAAAAATAGATAAAACAGAGGCATAAGCAAGAGCAGGGCCATCTGCTAAGAGGCCACAGGGAACCAGTGGGCACATATGGGTCTGAGGGCTCTCTCCCCACCAAGGGCTTAGTCTTTGCTTTCTCCTTTGGACACAGCAGTGAGAAACAGCAGGTTTGGTTGATCCGTGCCTTTTGAAAGCACTCCAATGACACCTAGGCATACAATTAACAATCCTCTTCATCATGCAGTTATCAAACCCAAACCAGTTGTAGAAAAGGAGAAACAAGCCTTAATTAAGTGCCTAAGCACTCTACAAATATTCTCTAACTTGATCTTAGCAACCACCCTGAGAGGTAGGTGCTATTATCTCCATTTTATGGTTGAAGAAAATGAGGCAGATAGAGGTTAGGTGATTTGCCCAGGGTCACACAAGTTAGTAAGTTTCTGAGGCTGGATTGCTAACTCCACTCCTAGTGTACTATTCACTTCACCACCTTGCGTCTCCAGCTGATGTGCAGCATGTTTGCACATGTTCCAAGTCAGGAAGAGCACTTCTATTACATCTCAACAAAGCCTGTCTGGAACTGGCTCCCCAGCCTTTTCCACATGGAAATTACATCATCTCAGTTCACTGCACATGCTCACAAGTCAACCCCTCATACTTAAAAGTAAAAAGTATGCTATATATGCCAGATTCACAATTTCATGTCAAATACTCTTTCCATTCCAATTTGTATAAGAGGATGCTCATTTTATTTGGTATTTATTAAATTCAGAATTTAAAAAATACGTGATTGATGGTGCCATGAATTGGTCCAGCCATTCCAAAAAGCAATTTGGAACGATGCCCAAAAAATTACTAAATTGATACAGTGATACAATTACTAAGCCCATACCCCAAAGAGATAAAAGAAATAGAAAAAAGACGTTTACATATAAAATATTTGTAGAAACTCTTTTCACGGTGTCAAACAACTGGAAACTAAGGGTGGAGTGGGACGGCCTTCAACTGGGGAATTTCTGGACCAATTATGGTATACTACTGTAATGGAACATTGTGCCATAGGAGAAGATGAAAGGGACAGATTCAGAGAAATGTAAGAACACTTTTGTGAACTGATACACAATGAAGTGAGCAGAACCCAGGATAACAATTTATACCGTAATAACAATGTAAAAAAAAATGTTGAAGATCTAAGAATGCTGATCAATGAACCAACCAACCATGATTCTAGAGGAAGGGGAATAAATATTTATGTAGCACCTACTATGTACCAGGTACTGTGCTAGGCACTTTTTACCAATATTATCTCTTTTGATCCTCATAACCAACTTGCAAAGTAGGTGCTATTACAACTGAGGAAACTGAGGCAAAGAGAGGTTATACGACTTGCTTGGGTCACACAACTATTAAGCATCTGACGCTAGATTTGAACTCAGGCCTTCCTGACTCCAGGCTCAGAATTCTATCCACTGTGCCACCAGCAGCCTCTGATGAAGGCAGGACTGATAAGGAATCATGCTACTCACCTTCTGACAGTGAGATGATGGACTTAGCGTGCAGAATGAGACATACATTTTTGGACATGGCTAACATGGGAATTTGTTTGGGCTGATTATGCATATTTGTTGCAAGGGGTTTGTTTTCCTTTTCTTGTTCTCTATTTGAGGGAGATGAGAAGAGAAAATAAATGCTTATTAATTGAAAAATTAATTAATTTCTTAAAAGATTAGTGCGGAAACTTTGACCTACTCCATTTCTAACTTAGGCCAACTGGTCTTTCCTCAGGCATCCTGGTAACCTAATTTCTTAAAAGATTAGTGTGGAAACTTTGACCTACTCCATTTCTAACTTAGGCCAACTGGTCTTTCCTTAGGCATCCTGGTAACCCCTCACATATTGGTGACAGACTCAGTGTAGATGTTCAATTGGTTTAGTCCACTATAACTTGAAACTCTGTCAAGCAAGCCACCAGTCTCCAGCTCCTTGTAACAGGGCTTACAGATGTACACTGGAGGGAGGAAAAATCTAATTAAAACAAGAAAAAATGATGTTGGTAAGATTTTGATATGAGGAGATTTGGGAAAGAAGAAAATTGAAGAGTAGTAGAAGCCTCTGGGGAGAAACCTTATAAATTGCCCATCCTTACAACACACTGTAGAATGGTTGGGAAATCTTTAATATAAAAAATGAAATTGAGTTTTATATTTGACAGTTACTAAACCACAGGACATTTGAGTTGGAAGTTTCATTGGAACACTGTACATCAGAGCCAGGATGGACCTTAGAACTTAGGATGCCAGAGAGAGAAGGGACCTTGGAACCCAAGACACAGTAGAAGAATGGAAATTCCTAGAGAGTAGGTATTTGGCTATTTTTCATCTTTATATTTCCAGCACTTAGCATATTGCTTTACACATTTTGTTTGTTTATTCAAAGCTGAAAAGGTCCTTAAAAATCTGCGTGTCTCTCTCCCAACTCTAGTTTTATATCATAAATGCCTATTGAATTTTTTCACTTGGACATTCTGTAGGAATTTCAAATTCAACATATTGCAAACAGGACTTACTCTGTTTCTCCCCAAATCCCCCCTTCTTCATTTCCTTATTTCTTTAGAGAATACCACCATCTTTCCAGTCACCAGAGTTCACAATCTAAATGTCATCCTCAATTGGTCGCTCTCATTCACCCTTCTTCTATACCTAGTCAGTTGCCATGACGAAACAGCAGGTGCAGATACACCAGGAGCTGTAGTCACAACCCTGCACACAGGCGGCCTAGGCTGTAGGGGTGTCTTCTCACTAGACTGAAGCAGCAGTAGGATTCAGTAGCTCCCTGGGTATCCAAGCATCCTTTTTTAAGGACTGTACTGCTAACCACCTGGCATGAGGAAAGGACTAGAAAAGGTGCCTTTAAAAATCATCTACTTCACCCAATCCTGGCCTGCTTACAGTGGCAGGCGGGGATCCCACCCTGTAGTTGAAACACACACACAAAAAAAATCTAAAAAACTTTTGCAAAGATAATTCCACTCATGATCAGTACATGGAATGTGCCCACACTTATGAACAACATGAAATCTAGTAGACCTGAAAGACAAACAGCTCTTGTGAGAGAACTCAACAGATAATACATTCAAATAGCAGCTGAGTGAAACAAGGTTGGCAGATGAAAGCCAGCTTACTTGAAGTTGGAGCTGGATACACGTTTTTCTCAAGTGGCCATAGTGATGGGGAGCACCGTGAAGCTGGACTAGGTTTTGCAATTAAAACTAGTCAACTAGCTTGTATGCCTACCAAAAAGAGTGAATGACAGGCTCATAACAATGCGATTGACACTTGCAGGAAAGCACCATGCCACCATTATCAGTGCCTATGCTTCCACCATGACAAACCCTAATGAGGTCAAAGACAAATTTTATGAAGACTTGGATGTCTTCATCATCAATGTTCTGAAAGAGGGCAAGCTTATAATTCTGGGTGACTTTAATGTAAGAGTAGGCCTAGTCTATTAGACATGGCAGGGAGTCCTTGGGAGTAATGGAGTAGGAAACAGCAATAGCAATGATCACTTACTACTGAAATCTCATGCATCTCATGACTTTCTCATCACTAACACTATCTTCCATTTACCTAAATACAATAAAACTTCATGGATGCACCCTCACAGCAAACATTCGCGTTGAACAAACTTTGTCATTGTAAGGAGAAGAGATAGACAGGATATGAGAGTGACAAAAGAGATGTGTGGTGCCGAATGCTGGACTGATCATAGGCTTATCCTTTCCAAGCTAAATATTCACATTTGGCAAAAGCAGTGGCCCCAAGACAAGATGACTACCAGAAGATTTAATGTCCACAGATTACAACACTTCTCCCAGGAGAGAAAGCTGAGCTAACACACAGTTGGCAACAGTGGAGCAGAAAAGGAGTGGCCAGTTTTCAGAGATTTGGTGTACAAATACCTCATTTACTCATCTCAGCCAGAATACTCACAGACATCAAGATTGGCTTGATGAAAATGATGGAGAAATTCAGAAGCTATTAAACAAAAAACAAGAACTCCACAGGGTTTACCAGCAGGATAGTTTATCCATTTCTAAGAGGGCAGTGTTTAATTCCATCAAAAGTATAAGCAAAGCTTAGAGAGATGTGGGGTTCTTGGCTCAGTAAGAAGGCAGATGAAATTCAGTTTTATGCTGATGATAATAATCTAAAGTGCTTTTATAATGCCCTGTAGGCTATTTATGGGCCAAAGACATATGGTGCATCCCAACTACTCAGTGATGATGGAGTCATATTAATTAGTGATAAGGATATGATCCTGGAGAGATGGGCTGAACACTTCCACAGTGTTCTCAACAGACCATCATCAATCAATGCTGAGGCCATTCAGGTTGAAGTCAATCCCTCCTTGGCTGAACTTCCAAGTAAAAAAGTTTTGAATGCCATTAGGGTCCTTTCAGGTGGCAAAGCACCTAGTGCTGATTCTATTCCAGCTGAGATTTCCAAGGCAAGGGGTCCACTGTTCTTACAAAAGTTGACTGAAATTTTTCAGGTTATATGGAAAGAGGAGGCTATCCCCCAGGAGTTCAAGAATGCCTCCATAAAGGCAAAGGAAATAGGTTGCCCAGTGACAATAACAAGGGGTCATTTTCTTAGTCATTGCTGGCAGTATTCTTGCCAGAGTCCTCCTTAATATGCTGATCCTTCAGCTGGAAGATGGTCATCTACCTGAGAGCCAACGTGGCTTCAAAAAGTGCCAAGGAATGGTTGATATGGTGTTTGCTGCCTGATAACTCCAGGAGAAATGCCAGGAGCAGAACAGAGGTCTATACATAATGTTCATCAATTTGACCAAGGCCTTTGACACTGTTAGTTGTAGAAAATTATGGCACAATTTGGTTGCCCAGAGAAGTTCATCATTGTATGTCAGTTTTCATGATGGCGTGCTTGCACAAGTGCTGGATAATGGATGATGATGCTCTTACACTTTCCCAGCCACTAATGGAGTGAAACAAGGCCATGTGCTTGCTTCCATGGCTTTTAGCATGATGTTTTTAGCAATGTTCTTGGACACCTTCAAAGAGGACAAAAAACAGCATCAAGGTTGGCTACTGCACTGACGGTAAATTATTTAACTTGAAAAGGCTGCAAGCCAAGACTAAAGTAGATGGAAGGTTGGTGCATGATTTTTTTGTTCACAGATGATTGTGCACTCAATGCAGCCTCTGAAGCTGAGATGCAACAGAGTATGGATCAATTTTTTGCTACTTGTGCTAATTTTGGCCTAACAACTAACACCAAGAAAACAGAGGTTCTCCACACTATTCATTCATACAACCATCTTACAACAAATGGAGAAATATTGAATGCTGTGGATAAGTTCACTTATCTTGGCAGTATACTTTCCAGGGATGTACACATAGATGATGAGGTTGACACATGAATTGCCAGAGCTAGTTCAGTGTTTGGGAGGCTCTGAAGGAAAAGTGTGGGAGAAAAGAGATATTAGACTGCTTACCAAACTGAAGTTCTACAGAACCACTGCACTGATTTCATTGTTGTATGCCTGGGCAACCTGGACAGTATACTAGCGCCATGCCAGGAAACTGAATTTCTTCCATTTGAATTGTCTTAGAAAGATTCTGAAGATCATCTGGCAGGATATGATACCCAACACTGGGGTCCTTTCTTGAGCTAAACTGACAAATATTCAAACTATTCTATAGAAAACACAGCTCCAATGGGCTGGCCACATTGTTCAGATGCCAAACATACATTTGCCTAAAAGACTATTTTATACAGAATTCACACATGCACTCACATGGAGGTCAGAAGAAACAACACAAGGACACTCACATGGTCTCTCTGAAGAACTTTGAAATTGATTGCATGAAAAAAAAATTTTAATTAAAAAAATAATAAAATAAAATGCAAAAAAAAAAAAAAGAAATTGATTGCATGATATGGGAGAGACTGGCAAAAGACTGCCCACCATGGTGTTCTAGTATCAAAGAATGCACTGTACTTCTACATGCAAAGCAGAATTGCAGTCGCTCAAGGCTGCTAAGTGGCACAGTGGATAGAGCACTGGCTCTGAAGTCAGGAGGACCTGAGTTCAAATCTGGCCTCAGCCCAAACACTTGACACTTACCAGCTGTGTGACCCTGGGCAAGTCACTTAACCCCAATTGCCTAAATAAACAAACAGACAGAATTACAGTAGCTCAAAAGAAACATGAAATGTGAAAATTTAGAGATACCTCCACTCCAAATATTCATGTGGATATTTGTGCCTGACCTGTGATAGAGCATTCTAAGCTCGCCTGGATCTGATCAGCCACAGTTGAACACAATCTACCTTGACTCCAACGTAGGGGATCATCTTGGTCCTCTTCGAGAATGGAGGACAACAACCAACCAGGGTGTACTTATTATCTTTTCTTTCTTTCTTTTCTTTCTTTATTATGTCTACAGGAGCCTCCAAAGCCAGTAGCAGCCTGTGCTGCTTTAGCACTTCATCGTGCCTTTGATATGTGAAGTCCTTTATTTTCCCCCCAACAATGTGGAAAGGTACAAAGAGTTGAGAACCACTGAAGTGGTTTGCCATTTTCTTCTCCAGAGGCAAACAGAGGTTAAATGACTTGCCTAGGGTCACACAGCTAGTTAATGTCTGAGATTGGATTTGAACTTGGATTTCCCTGACTCTAGGCCCAACACTCCATCCACTGAGTTATCTCGCCAAAAGTGGAATAAGCTGCCTCTGGTGAATTCCCCCTGTAGGAAGTCTTCAGGTAAAGGCTGGATGATCACATATTAGGCTTCTTGTAGATGGGATTTTTGTTCAGGTACAGATGGCCTCTGGGGTCCCTTCCAAATCTGAGATTCTATGATTTGGTGATTATAATGTAACTCTTAGCCTTATCTCAACTCCCAAACTTACTGATGAATCAGATTTTCAGAGGAAGACAATATATCCTCTTCTAAGATATGGGGATACCCCATGAGAATTCAAGGGGACCTCCTTAATGCTACCAGCTCTAACCTCCATTCTGATGTGTCTTCCTCAATATCAGTCACCAGTCTCATTTAAACACATCAATTGGCTTTTACAGAAGGACATTTGCTGGACAGAAGTTCGAAAGAATTTCCTCCCTGCATGGGAGTGATGTGACAGCCTCCTATTTAATCACCTCACTTCCTGGGAAGAGTAGACTGAAGCTTAAAGCAGTTGCTACAAAGCATGCATCACCAACATTGTTTCTAAATGTGGTATGACTGATGGAGAAGCAATTGTTCATTACTGCTTCCTACTCGTGGGCTGGATCAAGTAGGTCACCCTTCAAAGCCTCAACTGACATCTCAGTTATGCCTGGCTTCCGGCAAATCCCAGCACGGACTACAGTTTCTATACTTTGGGTTCTCACCATTCCAACCTTTTGAAGCTTATAAGGTCATAGCCATCTCCAGAACTTTTCCACCTAAAAGCAGCAAGAATCGGCCTATCAGAGACAGAAGTAACATCATGGTCTTTGTGTACTCACGGGCCACATGGTAGCAGCCTGATTAGAGAGCCTCTCTCTCCACCAAGGGCTTACCACAGTCCTTGCTTCCTCATTCGAACACAGCCAGGAGGAAAAAGAGAAAGAGGTTCACCTTGGCTTCATAGTTCCTTTTGATTCTAATTCAGGTCGACTTACCAGTTCTTCTCTTCACCAAATGGGTAGAGGACCAGAATCAGAGTAGTTTGCATATGCTCCAAAATCCATGTGGGAACTACGTCAGTGGCACCTGCTTGCAAGGACTGGGTATAGATATACCTCTTTTTTTTTGCATATTTTATTAATTTATTTTAATTTATCAACAATCACTTCCATATGCTTTTGAGTTTAAAATTTTTCTCCCCCTTCCTCCCCCCCACCCTCCCCAAAATGGTGCACAATCTGATATAGGCTATACATTTACATTCCTATTAAACATATTTTCATATTAGTGAAGTTGTAAATAAAAATTAAACCAATAGGAGGAACCATCAGAAAGAGGAAACAAAACTCAACAGAAGAGAAAAAAAAAAGATAGCAATTAACTTTCACAGTTATGATTACTATCTGTGTCTTTTTCTCCATCCTTTTCCCCCCGTTTATGCTTTTCTTTCTCCTCTCTCCCTTCCCCCCCTCACCAGTACTTTGCTTTTGACCACCACCTCCTTCAGTCTCTCTTCCCTTCTATTTTCCCCCTCCCCCTTTAGCCTTACTGCTTCTTCCCTTCCTTCCATCCCCCCTCCCTTTTCTTTCCCCTTTTCCCTCCTACTGCCCATAGGGCAAGTTAGATTTCCATACCTAACTGATTATGTTATTCCCTTCTTGAGCCAAATCTGATGAGAGCAAGGTTCAAACAATGCTCACCCCCTCCCTTCTTTCCCTCTGCTGTAATAGGATTTTCTGTCTTTTCCTGTAATGTAATTTACCCTTGTCTGCCTCCTCCTTTCTCAGTACATTTTCTAAGATCAGACTAATCCACTTACTTGGATCCATTTAACCCACTTGATTAGATTTTTTTTTATCATTACATCAAAGTCAACTAATATCCACCCCCTTTATGTATACTCCTTTAACATGGTGAATAACAATACAGTTCTCAAGAGTTGCAAGTGTCATCTTCCCTTGTAGGGATGTAAACAGTCCACCCTTATTAACAACATTTTGTATCTTTCTGTCCCATTTACCTTTTTATGTCTTTCTTGAATCTTGACTTGAAGATCAAATTTTTTGTTGAGCTCTGGTCTTTTTATGAGGAAGGTTTGGAAGTCCCCTATTTCATTGAATATCCATCTTCTCCCTTGAAAAATCATGCTCATTTTTGCAGGGTAGTTGATCCTTGGCTGCAATCCAAGCTCCTTTGCCTTGCAGAATATCATGTTCCACGCCCTGTGGTCTTTTAATGTAGAAGCTGCAAGGTCCTGTGTAATCCTGACTGTGGTTCCATGATATTTAAATTGTTTCTTTCTGGCTGCTTGCAGCACCTTCTCTTTCATCTGGTAATTTTGGAATTTTGCTATATATTTCCTTGGCTTGTCAATTTGGGATCTCTTTCAGGTGTGTGAGTGTGTATTCTTTCTATGGTTATTTTACCTTCTGGTTCTAGGACTTCGGGCAGTTTTCCTTTATGATTTCCTCAAAGACACTGTCCAAGCTCTTTTTTCCATCATGATTTTCAGGTAGTCCAGTGATTTTTAAATTGTCTCTCCTGGATCGATTTTCCAGGTCAGTTGTTTTACCAATGAGGTATTTTAAGTTTTCATCCATTTTTTTCCTTTTTTTGTTTCTGTTTGACTGATTCTTGCATAGAGTCATTAGTTTCCATTTGTCCAATTCTAGTTTTTAACAGATTGTTTTCTTCTGTTAGTTTTTGTACTTCCTTCTTCAGTTGGCCAATTGTATTTTTAAGGGATTTGTTTTCTTCAGTGTACTTTTTTGCCAGCTTGCCAATTGTGTTCTTTAGGGGCTTGTTTTCTTCAGTGTACTTTTTTTCCAATTGGTCAATTGTATTTTTTAAGGACTCTTCTACCTTTCTCATTACATTTTAAAAATCCTTCTTGAGCTCTTCTAAGAAGGCTTTTTGGGCTTCAGACCAGTTCATATTCCCTTTTGATATTGCAGATGTGGGTTTGTTGACAACGTTGTCCTCTTCAGAATTTCTGTCTTGATCTTCACTCTTCTCATAATATGAATCTATGGTATGTTTCTTTTTACTCATGGTTTCTTTATTCCCTGGTCTTTAAAGAGATTGAGCTCTCCTTCTGGGGGACAGAGGGCACTGACCCAAGCTTCTTGTGTTGGGAGCCTAGGTCTTGGTCACTGGCTTTGTGTGCTGGGGCCTTTTATGTTGGCAATTGGAGGCTGTAGGGTTTTGGCAGTGTACCTCGTGTTGGACTGGAATCAGCAAGGCTTGGACTTTAGGAAGACTTTAGGTTGCTTTCTTCAGCTCTTCTCAGATGAATGCTGTAGGGTACTTATTAGCCTGAGGCCTTTTGTAGTGCTGCTTCCCTTATTTTTGCTGAGGCACTGAGAGACCCATTTGTGGGTCTCTCAGGTGTGCCACGGTTTTTTTCCAGGGTGATATTTTCTGGGTTTTCAGAGGTTGATAGGGGAGAGTGAGAGCAACTATCTTTCTAGTCCTCCATCTTGGCTCCAGAAGCGGAAGTCTAGATATACCTCTTATACTGGAATGGTGGAGAAATGTTGAAAAATGGCTGCCTCACAATCATTAATGACAAAAGATCAGCAAGAAGCACTAGAAAATATTATGGAAAACTCTTTCTGGGTTCATAAGGGACTGCAAGAAACCTGCTTCCTGGATATGCATAAATTTCAAATGTTACCACTTTGGTTCACCTCTAGCCTTCATTAGATCCTTAGCACACCATCTCTTGAAATATAAAACACCTGGACTTGGGTCCTTGTTGCAGACCAACTGGAGATCTTTTGGTAGGAAGCACAATATACAGAATAGAATTGAATCCTTACTGATGTCTCTGAATGGTCTCCTGGAAAAGACACTGTTCCAGGAAACACTAGGATTTCCCCAGAAGCCTTCTTGAAGTGTCTAAGGCTATTTCACAAGTGGCAATAAGTTCCAAATGCTTCTGAGAAATTACAGGCTTTAAAAACTGTTTTAAGTTTGTGTGAGGATATTACGTCTCAAACCAAGCCATGACTGGAGCTCTAGCTCCATTCTCTGCTGGGAGATTGGTACATGAAGTGGAGAAACTGACCCTGAGGAAAGATAGTCTCTATAGAGAGGCCATAGCATTTTAGTGAATGGAGAGCTTCAAAGTAAGGAAAATGTTTGCTCAAATCCTGTCTCGGACTCTTACTGGCTGTGTGACCCTGGCAAGTCACTTAACTTCTCAGTGTCTTCAAGCATCTCTCTAAGACTGTAAATTGCAACACCAGATGCCAACTTGCTCTGGTAAATGGAGGTATCTCATCAGCAGTTTCTATATTCATGAAATCACGTCTGGTCAAAATAATATTGTTTTCCTAAACCCAGTTCCTTTCTCTCTTTCTGACTCTAGGTAATATTCTCATTTTCACCCAGTAGTGGTGCGTTTGTTCCCAAGTGAAGTCATTAGTTTATAGATAATCAGAGCTTGAATGGTCCTTAGAGATCGTGTAGTCTGACCCTCACTTTATAACTAGGTAAACTGAGGCTCAGAAAGGTGAGAGGATTTACTAAGATGGCAAGGCAGGAATGGCAGAGCCAGGTACTCTGACTCCAAATCCTGGACTCATTCCCTATAGACGCTCAATCAACAACTAATCCAGAAAATTGGTGCAAGTTCATGGAATCATAGAATTCTAGAGCTGACAGGGCTTCTAGAAGTCACACAAGAAACAAACACCACAGCTGCAAAAAAAAAATACAAGGTCATATAGTCTGACCACCTCCTAGATGTGTGATGTGCTAGATGTACGAGATGTTCCACATCTTTAACAAGTGGGCCACTGGGTTCTGCTTGAAGAAGTGCACATGAGAGACTCTCATGAGACAATTCATACCATTTGGAGACAGCTCTATTATTAGCAACATTTGCCAACTACAGGCAGAAAGGGCATTGCATTTGTTTGACTGCAGTCTGGAGAAAGAATACTATTTAAAAAGGACAGGAAAAACTTTTATTACCAGCTCTATTCTCCACTCTACTATCTAAATATTTATTTCATGACCAATTAATCAATAAACATTTATTAAGTACCTACTATGTACCAGGGATTGTGCTAAGTGCTGGAGATACAAAAAAATGGGGCAAAAAGACAGTCCTTGTAAGATGATGATGATGATGATGATGATGATTTCAGATCCTCATTAAATATTGATCACTGACCATAAACCAGTAAAAATTTTGTGCTATTATTATTTATGGTCTAACTCTGCATCCTTTGCTGCACAGTGGAAATAGTGCTATACCTGGAATCCAAAGAGACCCTTCTTGGAACTCAATACTTATTAGCTACATGAGAAAGGGTAAGTCACTTTCTCTGTCTAGGGAAAGCCTCAGTTTTCCATACAAAAAATGGGAATAACAATACTTATTCCATCTACCTCATAGAATTGTGGAGAAGGTAAATGTTAACCTTTGAGCTATGGGAATGAGTTCATACTACTCTTATCCTGGATTCTTGAAGGCTCTGTCAATGAAGTACAAGTCATACCTGGAAAGACTTTGTGCACAGGACCAGTGATGGACTAAGGATCTATTAGTATTAGGCAAGCATTTATTTAGCACTTACTATGTGCTTGGTGTCCAAGGGCTAGTTTAGCTAAGTAAATCAGAGAAATTAGTTACAAGGTTGGTCACAATGTGATAAACTCTTCAACCACAGCATTTCTTGAAGCCTATTTATTAGTGTATGAAATGACCTCTATCTGCATCAGTGGAGGGAGCATCCATGTGGGTAGGATCTCCAATCCTTGAATTATTGAAATAAGTATTATTTGTGGTAGAGAAGAAAGAGCATTAGAGTCAAGAGGCCTGCATCCAAGTCCCAACTCTGCCATTAACTCTCTGTGTGACTTCAGGCAAGTAATTTCACATCCCTGGGCCTTAGTTTCCCCATCTATAAAATAAAGATATTGGAAAACAAATGCCCGTTGATTAGAAAACTGCTAAATAAATGGTGATATATAAATGTAATGGAATATTGCTATTTTGTAAGAAACAATGCATATAATGAATACAGAGAAGCACAGGAAATATCATGTGAAGTGATGTAAAATAAATAGAACCAGACAAACAGTGTGCTACAACGTATGACTATAGCCACGTAAATGGAAAGAACCACAAAGATGACCAAAACTCAATGCTGTGAAGTTATAATGACCAAGTTTGGATCCACAGAAGACAGATAGGGATTCACTTCTCTTGTTTTACAGAGGGGATGGATGGAGGTGAGGAATTAGGAAGTGGAACATTGCATAGGTGGTGTGTTGGTTAGCTTTGCTGAACTTTTTTTTCTGACTCTCTGGGAAAAGAGGGGAAGGAGTATCCTGGGAAATATAGGCGACATTAAAAAAGATAGGACTATTTTTTAAATGAGGTGGTAGGACTAGATGATCTTTAAATTTTCTTTCAGCTTAAAAAGTCTATTAATTATCAATTATTAAATCATAAGCGCTTGGCCAAGATTCTGGTGATTTTTAAAATCTGAATTTAAGGGTTCAAGGACTTTAAAAACATTTGGAAAACTGTGACCTACAGAAAGCTGATGATTAAGTTATTCAAATTTCCCATGTGCCCTAAGTACCTTGGGAAAAATACTATCTCAGAAATATGCAATGAATTATGGACTGTCTTAGAAAACAAACATGGAACATGATTAACGAATTGAACTGACAACATAAAGGGGAGGGGAAAGGATTGAAGGACTTCCCAAACGGGTTATTAGGGGTAGTAGGTCATTCTCACAAATTAACTTTTATCAGATTTAGAGAGTGCTGGCCTAGAAGTGAGAAGATTTGAGCTGAGTAGTGCCTCTGTTGCTTGTTAACTGTGTGACCAAGGGCAAGTCACTTAACCACTCTGATCTGATTTCCACATCTGTAAAATTAAAGAGTTGGACTAGCCAGGGGTGGGGAACCTGTGGCCTGGAGGCCACGTGTGTGGCCCTGGACTAGACAATCCCTGAAGCCCCTCAAGTCTCAACATTTTATTATTCTTTAAAGCACGTCATACTAATAGGGCCTGTGCAGAAAGATTCACAGACACAGACCTTGTCCTCCTAGTGCCTGGCATTGAAGACAGTAAACAATAATGAAGATAAATAGAGTGAGGATGCATAGAGGACAACATCTGGCAGTAATGGAGTCAAGGGACCTGGTTAGAGTCCTGGGTTTGATATCGATTAGCCCTCGTCTCCTTCCTGAGTCCCGGGCTCATCATCTCTAAAATAGGGCACTGTGGTACAATGGAAACCTCTTTTGGCTTAAAGTCAGGACAGACCTGATTTCTAATCTTGTCTTTGATATTTAGTTGTGTGATCTTACACAAACCACCTCTCTTCCTGCTGCCTCACTTGCTTCTTGTGAAGAAAGTTCTTTGCAAATTGTAAACCCTATAGACGTATGAGTTATTATTATAAAATATGGATAATAAATTCCAGTCCTTTGGAGCTTATTGTGAGGATCAAATCAGGTAATGTACATAGAAAGCGCTTAGTAGACTGTGAAGAGCTATTCTGGTATAGAATATGATTATTTGAATAAACAAGGCCTGGTTACATACTGACATTACATGACAAGGGTAAATTCGAAACTGTCTTTGCAACTTGGGCTTCTGGATGCTAATGATATTTCCTTCTTCTGATACCATTCTAAATATCATTCCCAGCAATCCAAACCAGATCAACTAGCCAGTTCCAAGCCTTTCTCTATACTCTCTTCACACTTTGGTTGCTTAAGGCCTGTTCACACATCAGTCCTCTGAGCTAACAGACTAAAAAAAATTCTTCCCACTGAAACCACTTCCATCAAAAAGCTCAATTCTGTAAATGATCCAAGAGAGGGAGCAGAGCACTACAATGTGGATTGAAAGTCCATTCATTCATTCCTTCCCAGCAACATTCCTTGGCCCCTGGCCAGTTACCATTTGACGTCATGTGTCTTACCAGGAACATAATGTACTGGCAATGGGACAAGAGTTTACTATGGAAAAACACAGCAACAAGTCGAAACATGAGGAGAGAGAGAGAGAAAGGAGAGAGAGAGAGAGAGAGAGAGAGAGAGAGAGAGAGAGAGAGAGAGAGAGAATGCATGAGCAGGGGAGAGGAGAGTGAATGGGAGAAATACAGCAAGAAGACAAAGAGTAAATAAAAAGAGATGAGAAGAATAGAAGAAAAGGATAGGCAAAGAGACAGATTTAAGGGAGGGAAGAGAGAATAAAAGAAAAAGGATAGGGAGAGTGGGGAAGAGAATGAAAGAAAAGACAGATAAAAGGGAGATGGTACAGAGAGATAGGAACAAAAAGGAAGAGAGAAGGAACATAGAGTGAAGAGGAGAGAGAGAACAGAATGAGAGGGCACACAAATAGAAAGAGGAAGAAAGAAGAACAGGAGGCGAATTAGTGACCAGATTGGTCAAGTATAAACTGAAGAGTGCATCTTAACCTCCTTATAGCTCTGATTTCCTTGCCTTTCCTGCCATCTCATCTCTCCTCTCCTCTTGTCTCTTGAGGACAAGCATAAATTCCTAAGTCCTAGGACTTTCTGTGTAGGAGCTGGAGGAGCAGATCTTGCAGCTAACGAAGAACGTGCCTGTTCCTTTCCCCCTTTCCGCCTTCCATGTTCACAGAGCTACTTGAGATGGTCATGCTCTCAGCTTCCCAGCCTCCACAGCAGTGCCCAAGCTAAATACTCCAGCAGGCTTTCTGGCTTCCCATTTTGGTTTCCAAGTACAGCTTCTATTCATTCAAGTTAAATATTAAAGAGGCCTTCATGCGCCGAGTGTATTCACTCACCTGAAACTGTGAGGAGTCAATTTTCCATAAGCGAAATTGTTCTTACTCACAGAAGAGGGAAAACAAACACAGTGGCTTTCTTAGTTCTAGGGGACAGGGTGGGGTATATCTGTCCATCAGCCCCAGGCTCAGCCCCAGTCCCTAACCTCTACCCTGTGTAGGTCCTGCTTACTCCTAGGGTCTGACTGTTTTCTTCCTTAGAGGATTTACCCTTTGTAGGCTCTTTCCTCTTCTCACAATATGCCCTCCCCTTTAGGGTTTACCTACTTCTGCGCTTGTTTGCTCCATAGGGTCTGCTTCCACAATAGGACCTTTCCATCCATCATCATAGGATCTGTGTCCCTCCATAGGGTCTATCTACCTTTATGACAGTATCTGTTCATCCATTCAAAATATCCTCCCTCCTCTCTCCCACGTTCTCTCAAATATAAGCATTTTCTCCATGGGTGTAAATTATTATAGATTGAATGCTCATATGTACAAGGGACACAGAATAAAAGAATGATCAAAAGGATGGGCGGTGGTGGGTGGAGTTAATCCAGGTGAGTCTTCTTGTATATAGGTCTGATACCTATCCCTTTCACAAGGTCCATCTTTCCTCATCAGATCCAGCTACTCTACAGGCTTGGTCTCCACAGGAGGGTTTATTCCTTGTCCATAAACCTTCAGCCTCTTGCCTTCTCAGCTGTATCAGTTGTCAAACAAAATGTTCTATCCTATGTATTTGCACATACCATCCCCTATGCCTGGAATGCCCTCTGACCTCAACTTTGGCTTTCTGAATTTTTGTCTTCCTTCAAGGTCATCTCAGGTGTCACCTCCTCTTGGAAGCCTTTCCTGATCCTCCTAGTTCTTATTAGTCTTTCCCTCCTCCATTCATATTGTACTGTGCTTCTCTGCGTATTGCATGCTACAAGCTAGGTTCAGACTGGGCCTACTGGCTGTGTGACCCTGGGTGAGTTACCTAACAATCTGCTAGCCCAGGCAACTCATGATAAAACTATAAGTTGTAAATTCGCATCAGTTGAGGGAGTCTCCTGTCTGGGAGTCTACTCTCTCAGTAAAATCACAGGCTCCAGGCCATGCTTTTCAGTGTATGTGTTCTATCTCTCCAATAGAAATCTAAGCTCTTGGAAGTCAAGGACTATTTCATTTGTGCATTTATATCCTTAGAGCCTAGCACAGTGCCTTCCTCCTAGTAAGCACTCAACAAATATTTGTTGAATTGAGTTATATAGTCCCAGAAGTCCTGCCCTTTATTTATCTTGTTTGTACATAATTGTTTCCGTGTTGTCTCCAACACTTAGCATAGTGCCTGGAATGTAATGGAGGCTAATAAATTCTTGGTATTATTAAAAAAATATAAAGAAAAAAATGCTTGTTGACTGACCAACTAACTGATCGTGATGGAGTCTATGTCTCCCCCAACAGGGTCGTTCCATTTAACGTAGGGCATGTTCACCCCATGTGTATAAGCAGCAGCAAACAAACAAGAGAGCCAAACGGCCACATGTAGGAACAATTCATGAAGAGAAATAGTGAAGATATTATAAGTGAGAGGCTAGTCAGGTCTTACCTTGCCTTTCATTCACCACTTCCTTCAGATCCTTCTTGGGCCCTTAAGAACACAGCTTATGCTGAGTGAAGTGAGCAGAACCAAGAGGACTTTGTACACAATAGTAGCCACGTTATGCAATGACTAAGAATGTTACACTGAACCCTTCTCAGCATTACGAGGATCCAAGACATCTCCAGAGGCCTTGGGATGGAAAATGCTGTCCACATCCAAAGAAAGAACTATGGAAGTAGAATCGTTCTCACTTATTTTTACCTTCTGTTGAGTTTTGTTTCATCTTTCTGATGGTTCCTCCTATTGGTTTTAATTTTTACTTACAACTTCACTAATGTGAAAATATGTTTAATGGGTATGTAAATGTAAAGCCTATGTCAGATTGTGTGCTGTCTTGGGGAGGGTGGGGGGGAGAAAAAGGGAGAAAAATTTTCAACTCAAAAGCATATGGAAAAAAAAATTAATAAAAATTAAAAAAAAAAAGAACACAGCTTATAGGGGCAGCTAGGTGGCTCAGTGGATAGAGCACTGGTCCTGAAGTAAGGAGGACCCAAGTTCAAATCCAGCCTCAGATCAAACACTTGACACTTACTAGCTGTGTGACCTTGGGCAAGTCCCTTAACCCCAATTGCCTAAAAAAAAAAAAAGAACACAGCTTATTCCTCTCAGTATGATTGTCAGATTTACTGACTTCTCTTTCAAAGATATAGTAAATAAGGTCTATATCTCCTGTCTTTTAGCTCAAAAACACACTACCTACAAGAAGACTCACCTGGATTAACTCCACCACCACCCATCATTTTGATCATTCTTTTATTCTGTGTCCCTTCTACATATAAGCATTCAATCTATAATAACTTACACCCATAGAGAAAACGCCTACATTTGAGAGAACATCAGTTCACGTATATATTGAACTGCATTTATTATTTTTCAGCTTGATGTGTAGTGGGAGAGAGCACTGCACTTTGAGCAGGAGGACCTGGGTCCAGCTCCTGGCTCTGCCATGTACTACCTGTGCAGCCCTGAGCAAGTCTCATCCCCTCTTTGGATTTCAGTTTCATCATCTGTAAAATGGGGATAAAGTTATTTTCAGCACTCCATTAAAGTCCTCCTCCAGGCCTCCTCATTGTGTGGAAGTGACCTGGGTTTTTGAAGGCTATGATAGTGGAGCACAACTATGGAAAGGCTTAGAGTACAAGTTGGTGATAGGCTGCATTGGTTATCCAGGATTAGCCTGGCTAAGTCCAGAGACATTCATCTCTAGAAGTTTAGCCACAAAAGAATGAAGCTTTTGGCTAAAGTAACTCATTAAGAAGTCTGCTAAAGTGTGGAAGGGCCATGATCTAATCAGGAAAGGCATGACCTACACCAATAATAATAATTATTATTATCATTTATATAATGCTTTAATGTTTACAGAGCCTTTTACAAATATTATCTCTTTTTATCTTCACAACAGCTCCAGGAAGTAGGTGTTATTACTATCCTCATTTTATAGAAAAGAAAACAGGCAAGCAGGTTAAGTGATTCATCCAAGGTTGCACAGCTATTAAGTGTCTTGAGGATGCATTTGAACTCAGGTCTTAACTCCATGTCTACTGCTCTACGTACCACATCACCTAGCTACCTCAAGGAATTCTCAATCCTTGATGTATTGAAGTAAATCATACTTGCACCACCTCTCAGATAAGATGATGTAGTAAAAGAACTTTGTAGCCATAGAGCATTTGTTCATTACACATATGCTCGATTGGGCATTATGTTATTATTAATGTGAAATTCATGGCACAATGGAATTAATGTGAAATGCATGGCCGAGAGCAAAGAGAGCTTGCCTTCAATTTTCAGAACAAGATTCAGAACTAAGCAATGGTTCTACCACTTGGGCAAGCTACTTCTTTTGTCTGAGCCTCAGTTTCCTCATCTGCAAAATGAAGATAATCTTTATACCACTTACCACACAGGGCTATTCAATTCAATTCAACAAACATTTAGCAAGCATGGAGAAGACAATATGGTATGGTAGAAAGGTCACTGGCTCCAGGGTCAAAGAACCTGGTTTTAAATCCAGCCTCTGACACTTACTACCTATATGACCTCAAAGTTTTCTCATGAGAGTGTACTAAGGGCAATGACATTGGATATATATTGTGGTGCTGTGGAGATTCACACGTGCTCCAGCTCAGCTCTGGGCATTTTCACTAGCTGTCCCCCATGCCTGGAATGCTGTCCCTCTTTATCTTCTCCTTCTGGCTTCCTTCAAGTTCCAGCTAAAATCCTACCTTCTATAGGAAACCTTTCCCTATCCTTAATTCTAGCCCTCTGCTCTATTGATTATTTCCAATTTATCCTGCATTTAGACTGTATATAGTTTGCTTGCTATCTCCCTCATTCGATTGTGAGCTCCTCAAGGGCAGGGCTGTCTTTTGCCTTTCTTTGTATGCCAGGCATATAGTTCCTGGCACAAAATAGATGCTTGATAAGTGCTTATTAACTGACTGACATTACTGAAAGATAATGCACTTTGAGGTGACAACAGAAATCCTTTATTGGTCTCTGTGACTTGGGCCAAGGTCAAAGAGAATTGGCAGCTGAACCAGGAAGACCCACCCATTCTAGGAGTTGTAAGAAGTGAGGAGGTAGCTTCCACTCTCTTTTGAAATGGTCTCTCTTTTGAATGTGTCACTTGGACTCAGGCAACCTTTTCCCAAGACTTCTGGAAAAAAGAGGAGGATTTCTCATCTCTACCCCCTACCCTGTCCTAGTGGCCATGGCAGGTACAAACACAGTGCAGCAAACACATGTACTTGAAGAGGTGAGCCTCAGTCTGTGCCTCATATCCCTGGTTCCCTCTTCTATTCTGCGCTTCCTTCTCTAAGCTCAGGTCACAAATAGCAGTATTGAGAAATGGATGTTTCCAGATCTAGTGGTAACCTCATGAGCTCAATAATTCAGTAATTCCTGAGTCAGTGTCCATTGCCCAGAAGGAGATGCTTCCTGCAATTACACCACTTCTCTAACATATTGGGTGACAGGCAGGATCCACAAAGCTCTTGACAAGCTAGAATATTAGTCTGAATTAAATAAGATGAAATTTAATAGGAATAAATGTAAAGTCTTACACTTGGGTTCAAAAAATCACCATCACAAGTAAAAAGGTGGGGAAAATGTGATTAGACAGCATTTTGTCAGAAGAAAAATCTGGGGTGGGGGGGAGGTAGTGAACTGAAAGCTCATTATGAGTCAGCAGTGTGATATGGCAGCCAAAGAAGCATTAATGTAATCTTGGACTACATTAAGTCATAGTTTCCTGGAATGAGGAATCCTACTATATTTTGCTGTGGTCCCACCACATCTTTAGTACTTTATTTAGTTCTGTAAGTCACATTTTAAATGGAATACTGATTAGCTGGAAAATGCCCAAAAGTGAGTAAGTAGGATAGTGAAGGACCTTGAGTCAATGCCATATGAAACTTAGTTGAAGAAACTGGGAATGTTTAGCCTAGACAAGTGAAGACTCAGGAGAAGACATAATAGTGATATTTAAGTATTTCAAGTGCTGTCCTATGGAAGAATGAACATAAGTTCATAGATTAAGAGCAAGAAGGGAACTTAGAGACAATTAGTACAACTTGCACTTTATAGATATGGAAATAAAAGCCCAGAGAAGTTAAATTACTTGCCCAAGGTCACACAGGTAATAAGGATTAGGCTGGTTCTGTTTGGCCCCTTAGGGATAAATTAAGAGTAATGGGCAGAAGTTGCCAAGCAAATTTAGTTTCAATGCCAGGAAAACCTTCCTAACAATTAGAACTATATCAAAATGAAATAGGCTGCCTTGGGAGGTAGATACCATGTCCTACTCTAACGCGCGCGTACACACACACACACACACACACACACACACACACAGAGCTTTTAAATAAAGACGGACGACCACTTGTGTTTGCTACAGAAGGGATTCTTATTCAGGTACACGTTAGAGGACCACTGAGGTCTTTTCCAATTCTGAAGTTCTAAGACTAAGTTTGTGAGTCTGTGCTTCTGTGGAGCTCATAATACTTCATATCTACCACTCTTATGCCACTACCTATTCTACTTGTATTGTAATTTGAAAATTCAACAATTTTTAAAAATTAAATGTTATGTTCTTTTCAAGTCCATATTCTCTTTCTCTCACTTCTCCTTCCTTCCCTTTTCCCCATTGAGAAAGCAAGAAAAAACAAAATTCATTATAAACATGTATAGCCAAACAAAACAAATTCCTGCATTGGCTATGTCTGGAAAAATATGTCTTAATCTACACTCTGAGTCTATCATCTATCAAGGATAGGTAGCTGGGTACAATGTTTCATCATAAGTCCTTTGGAATTGTGGTTAGTCATTGATTCAATAATTTTTTAAGTACCTAGAGAGCTCTGTCCTAGGTACTGAGAGAAATACAAAGTTTGTGTAAGATACCTACCCTCATATAGTTCAGAATCTACTGGGGGATAAGACAAACACAGATAGTTATGCACATGTTAGTATTTCGAGGACCTATGATTTTGTCTGTGTCAGTACTCCCTTCACCAACACAGATCCTAGCCCCTCCATGTCTCAGTTGATGATTCTTGTGAATTTTGCAGTGGACGAAAAGAAGTCATCACAGTACTGGAATGTAATAGAACATTACTGCATTGTAAGAAAGGATGAATATGCTGGATATAGGGATGCATGGCAAAACTTAAATGAATTGATGTAAAGTGAAGTAATCAAAAGCAAGAGAATAACTTGTATAATGACTATGACAATGAAAATATTTAAAAAAGAGCCAAGCAAATGAAACTCGATGTTATGAAATTATAATGATTGAACTCGAGCTCAAAGAAGAATTTCCCCTCTCCTTTCTTTGCTGAGGTAGACTTTAGATGTGGAACATTAATTACAACACTAGCAGATTTAGATGATGCATTGGTTAGTTTTGCGGAACTTTTTCTTCTATTTTTTTATTCTTTTTTCATAAAAGACAGCTCTTTGGGTGAGGGAAAGGGAGAGAGATGCTGGGAATGTAGGTGATATTAAAAACAAAAGATACTAACAAATTTGTTTCTGAAAAGAAAGAAAAGTTCACCACTCTGAAATCAATGTGGTGATGAGTATATCCTCACAGAGCTCAGCTAGTCCTTGAGTGACAGACACATATTTCATCACAGAGTCCATGCACAAACATTTTTCAGCTTAATAGGATCTGTTGAAGTTCAGACCTCACTGGAATAGCCATAAAGAACTGTAATACACAAAATTATATGATAGATGCATTAAAGTATTGCCAAATAAACTACCATGTAAAGTCTGAGGGAGAAAGTTGTTTCCAATCAGATCAATAAAGTCTTCCTTTGAGGGATGACATGCAAAGAGGGGTTTTAAAGGATGGATAGGAATTCAACAAATGAAAAGGGAAAAGGTGAGGGTTCTAGACATAGGAAGCAGGGTTGATGAAGGTATAAAAACATGAGAGTTCAGGATATATTTGGGAAGTAAAGAGATCTTAATTTATGTTATAACATAAAGACTGTAAAAACAAACAGTTCTCAAGAATTTAAGGGCTGATTAATTCAAAATTAACCATGATTCCAGAAGAATACTGGTTACTTCCATGACATGCTAATTTGCAGAGTGAGGCAGACATTTTTGGGTATGACTGGTGTGGGAATTTTTTTGCTTGACCATGCTTATATGATAGAAGAATACTCTCATGCTCTCCCTTCCCTCCTTTCTTTTTTCTTTCTCTTTTCCCCTCCCTCTTTCCTTCCCTTTCTTCTTTTGTCTTTCTTTTCTTCTGTCTTTCTTCCTTTTTTCCTCCTCCTCTCCTCCTCCTCCTCCTCCTCCTCCTTCTTCTTCTTCTTCTTCTTCTTCTTCTTCTTCTTCTTCTTCTCTTCTTCTTCTTCTTCTTCTTCTTCTTCTTCTCTCTCTCTCTCTCTCTCTCTCTCTCTCTCTCTCTCTCTCTCTCTCTCTCTCTCTCTCTCTCTCTCTCTCTCTTTCTCCCAGTGGGTGGGAAGGGGTGAGAGGGAGAAAAAAATTAGAGATATTTAAAATTTTTTTTATGAAAAAAATCAAAGGATCAGCTGGTTACATATTGTGAGCAGCAAGAAACCTTAGAGATCACTTAATTCAACTCTTTTATTTTATAAATGAGCAAACCAAGGTCCAGAGAAGTTGTCGCAGAGGTAGCAAGTGGTAGAGCCATGACTTGAACCCACATCATCTGATTCCATCCCTGACAATCTTTCTATTGCATCACACCTTCTTAGTCCAGCTAGCTCATAGAATTGTGGAGAGGAGAATTTTATGAAATGAGGTTGGAAATACATTTGTGTACATGTCTTCTTCCAATGTCGTCCTCCAATGCCTTTTCATGGTATGGAGCTTATCCTTGGTTCTTTAAGGTTATGCCAGCAGACTTCAAACTGTAAAAGGTCCTTACCACGCAGGAAAGGTTGCTAAGTACAGGTCCAGAAACAGTCTGCATATCTGTCATCTGAGAATATGTTTGGAGAAGCTCATTGCCAGGTTATCCACAAAATGATGAAAGTTTTGGACACAGCAGGTTGTAAAGGCTGCCCACTAAAGGAGAAGGAAAAAAACAACAACAACACGGCAAAACTTTTCCTGTGTGTTGTGAGAAAAAGTAACCACCCTCATTAAATCATTGATCTTGAAGCACTGTCACTTTGTAGAAGTGCATGTGTCTTTATGTCCTTAGTAGATTCTAATAGGTGGGAATTGGATCTTTTTATCTCTGTATCTTCTGTGGTGCTTAGCACAGTGCCTTGTATATAGCAGCTGTAGAATAGTTAAGGCTATACTCTCAGCCAGAGAAAGACACAGATGGGCATGTCAAGTCAAGTTGGCAAGCATTTATTAAGTGCCTACTGTGTGCTAGGCACTGTGTTAAACACTGGAAAGGCAATTGGTGATGCTTCCTTAGTGTAGAGTTGGATTTGACTTATAGGTTGACAGTGGCATAGAAAACACTCCCTATAGTCAAGTCTTTGGAAAGTGAGGCAGATCATCAAAATTATTTGGTACTAGTTTAAAAAAAGAGAGGTTAATCAGTGGGGCAGATTAGTTAAAAAAAAACATATGAAGCAAGCAAACATAGTAGACACAGCTAAGTGAATCAGTGGGTAGAGGCTGTGCCTGGAGTCAAGAAGACCTGAATTTAAATTCTCTCTCATAGACACGATAACTGTATGACCCTGGGAAAGTCACTTAATCTCTCTTTGCCTCAGTTTCCTCATCTGTAAAATGGGGGTCATAATAGTATCTGTGTGCCAGAGTTGTTATGAATATAAAATAAGGCAGTATTTGTGAAGGACTGTATAAATGTCAGCTATTATTATTATAGTAACATAGTGTTCAATATGGAGAAGGAAATGGTAAACCACTCCAGTATCTTTGCCAAGAAAACTCCCAATGGGGTCACGAAGAGTTAGATGTGACTGGAACAACCAAACAACAAGTGTTCAATGAACCAAAAGCCCACAACTACTAGGTTATGAACTCACTATTTGACAAAATCTTTGGGCAAACTGGAAAATGGTTTAGAAGACATTAGGTGCAGATCAACATCTCATACCACATAGCAAGAAAAGTTCTAAAATGGCTATATGCTGCAGACATAAAAAGATCACATCATTGACAAATTTGAGGAACAAGGAAGGAAATACTTCCATAAGTCTGGATGAGAGAAGAGTTCTTTACCACACAAGAGATTAAAAGGATCATGGAAGATAACATGGACAATTTTATTTACGCAAGTTTAAGTTTTCACACAAATTGAACCAATGCAATTAATATTAGAAGGGAAATAATCTGAGAAAAAAGTCTTTGCAGTAAATCTCTCTGACAAAGATCTGATATCCAAGACATATAAAGGAACTGATTCAAATTTATAATAAAAATAGGTATTCCCTAATAAGAAATGGTCAAAGATTAGGAATAAGCAGTTCTCAAAAAAAGAAGTACAAGTTATCTGTAGTCATATGAAAAAATGTTCCAAATCACTAATCATTAGAGAAATGTAAATTAAATACAACTCTGAGATTCTACCTCATACCAATCAGATTGGCAAAGATGACAAATAAGGAAAATGATGATTGTTGCAGGGGTTTCAGGAAGATGGGCATATTAATGCATGGAGCTGTACATTAATGGTTGAGCTATGAATTTGTTCCATCATTCTGGAAAGCAATTTGAAACTATACCCAAAAAATCGTTGAACTATTATTCATTAAATCCAACTATCCCACTACTAGGCTTATACCCCAAAGATATCAAAGAGAAGAAAAGGACCAAAAATAAAAATATACATTCTTACATATATATACACACACATATATGCATATTATAGCAACTCCAAAAAACTATAAGATTTGAGGGGAGGAACCATAAATTGTGAAATAGCTGACTAGGTTGTGGCATAAAAATATAAGGGAATATTATAACACCATAAGAAACTATGAAGTAAAGGTTTCTGAGATACTCAGAAAAATATGCATGAATTAATACAAAATGAAGTTTGCAAAACCAGAACAATTTATACAATAACTTTATGAAGAAAAACAACTTAAACTTAAGAATTCTGATCAACACAATGACCAACTACAATTGCAGAGATTGGTGATGGAGCATGCTACCCACACAAGGTGCAGAATGAAACATGAGATACATTTTTAGGCATAACCAAAATTGGAGTTTGTTTTGCTTGATTATGGGTACTTGTTACAAGGATTTGATTTTTCTTTCTTTTTCAATTTGTGAAGGGGATTTGCAAAAAAAGAAAAAGAAAAGAAGGTCATTGAAGCATTTTTTTTTAATGCACAAAAGAGAACAGAAGGAAGGACAGAAGAAAACACAAACAGGACTGTTTTGAAAGTGACAAGTTGAATTTATTATATTTAAAAGGAAAAGCAACCTGTATGCAATAAAGAGGCAAAATTTTATGTATAGTCCTTTTTCTTTTATGTTTTATATTATGGAAATGCTTGTTTTATTTTCAGAATTTTAAGTTCAGAATTTTTTAGGTTCAGAATTTTTTTTTTAATTTTGTCTTTTTTTTTTTTTAAGAAAAGAAAGCAGAATTGGGCCTTGGAGAGAAAATGATAGCTTGAGCTCTGCCTTTCTCCCAGCTGCTGCTGGCATTAGATTTGTGACAGGCAAAATAGGTTTGTTTTTGTTTTTGTTTTTGTTTTCAGTAGTACCCTCATTTCAATCCTTGGGAAGTGAAGAAAGAGACAGGATCAAATTATGTTGAATTCTGAAAATTCAGGCGAGCAATTGAGGGAGTAAACTTGATCTTATCTTCTTATGCTGGTGTGATCATGAAAGTTACCACAGTGATCTCATCCCACTGTAAACAATCAATAAAGAATTAACTGCATGCAGCCAGCTAGGTGGTATAATGGATAGTGTGCTGGACCTGGAGTCAGGAAGATCTGAGTTCAAATTCAGTATTAGCTACTTACTAGCTGTCTGACCCTGGAAAGTTGCTTAACTACTGTCTGCCTCAGTCTTTACTCATCTCTTTTGAAAAATGGGAATAATAATAGCACTGCACTCCCAAGGTTGTTGTGAGGATGAGATGAATTCACATTTGTAAAGAATTTGCAAACCCCAAAGTGCTATATAAATGCTAGCTATTATCCCTTTTATGTAGAGGTAGGAAATCTAAAGACAGCCAACTCTCTCATATGCCCTGGGCTAGAAATGTGTGTGTGTGTGTGTGTGTGTGTGTGTGTGTGTGTGTGTGTGAGACAGACAGACAGACAGAGAAAGGGAGAGACAGAGAGCCAAAAACAGAAAAGCTGAGAGACTATTTTTCTACCCTGGGAGATCAAATGGAGTACAGGTTGTGGTACATGTCAGTAATGCTTTTATTAGCCTTCTATCTAATCCAATTAAACTGCTTAGTAAGATAATGATGCTTTTGTTGAGACATTTGATTAAAAGTATATTTGAAAGGAAAGGAAGTGGCCAGTAGTTGGAGTTGGAGAGATTGACTAACATACATACTTCTAGATGATTTAAGAGTCACATAGGAGTTAAACCAGTGAATAATTGATAGCATATATCTTGGCTCTACTGGTGGCTTTGTAGGGATTCTTAACTTTTAAGGGTCACATACCCTATTTGGCAGTCTGTTAAAGCTTGCAGATCCCTTCTCAGAATAATGTTTTTAAATGTACAAAATAAACTATGTGAGATTACTAAGGGAACTATGTATACTGTTACTGAAATATTAAAAAAAAACCCAAAAACTCATAGACCCCAGATTATGAATGCATGCATTAGAGGAACAGGCAGCCTGTTGTACACTCCCACAGCACCACCTAGTGGTTACATGTGTAGCTTTTTTTTCTGGGTTGCTTTCATTAGTGATGTGTCCCAGGTACTACATGTGTGTTCAATCAAAACCATATCTTACAAGCCCCCATTAACAGGTCAATTTTACTAGTCAGTCAGATTGACACTATTAGTTTAAAGCAAAAGCATTTAGCACTCTTTCCCATAAATACACACGCTATCAGTGGGAAGAATAGACATGCTTAGGAAACATTCATGGAAAGGGGCATATGTGGCCTGTGCACAAATGTGGCAGGGTATACATGTAGAGAACATGCATGCTCAGAAACAGCTCATGCCTACAGTGTTGCTTACATTTATGGATTGGGTATAAAATGTCTCCCTCCTCAAAGTCTGCTATTCCTGAATGGCAGTTTGGTTAAACCATATGAACAGGAAAATATCAGCTTCACTTCCCGCTTATCTCCACATTGTTAACTTCCTTTGGGGCTTAACTCTGAATCTGCAGTCAGAAAATCAGTTTGAATCCTGGTTCTTCAATTCATTCCATCTGTGGCCTTGAATAATTTCTCTTTTCCTCATATGTCAAATAAGAGTAACAGAGCAGATAATCCCTAAAGTCCTTTCAATCCCTAACAACATACAATGAATCCTAGCTCCTGGAAATCTTTCCATTAGATTCTGTCATCTCTCAATCAGTCAATAAGCATTTATTAAGCACCTTCTATGTGCCAGGCATGGTGCTAAGCACTGGACATACAAAGAAAAGCAAAAGACAGTCCTTGCCCTCAAGGATCTCACAGTCTAGGGGGGGATACAACATACCAGCCACTACATACAAACAACTCATATATAGGATAAACAGGAAATAAACAACAGAGAGAAGGAATTAGAATTAAGAACAATTGGGAAACACTTCCTATAAAGCATGGCATTTTAGATTTGACTTGATGGAAGCTAGGAAAGCCAGGAGACAGAGATGAGGAAGAAGAGTTTTCTGGGCACAGGTGACAGCCAGAGAAAATGTCCAGGGCTGAAAGATGAAGTGTCTTATTCAGGGAACAGCAAGGAGATCAGTGCCGCTGGATGGAAGAGCACATGGAGGAGGGTATATGGTATAAGAAGACTGGAAAGACAGGAGAAGGCTAGGTTATGGAGGATTTTGAATGCCAAACAGAAGATTTTGTATTTGATTATGAAAGTGAGAGGGAGCCACTGCAGCTTATTGTGTCTGCTTGTGTGTGTGTCTGTATGTGTGTGTTTGTGTGTGTGTGTGTGTGTGTGTGTGTGTGTGTGTGTGTGTGTGTGAGAGAGAGAGAGAGAGAGAGAGAGAGAGAGAGAGAGAGAGAGAGAGAGAGAGAGAGAGAGTGTATATGTAGTCCTGAAATGTGGTCATGGTCAGATGTGTACTTTGGCAGCTGAATGAAGGGTGGATGGGAATGTAGTGGGCAACCAGTAGGCTATTGCTAACCTGTCTTCTCTATTCTTCCATCCTTTTCTCTCTCTCCTTTCTCTCTGGATTTTCATAGGATCTGAGATCTAAAGATGGAGAGAACCTCTGAGGTTATATTATTCAAACCCCTCATTTCACAGATAAGGAGGCTAAGCCTAAGGAGGTAAAACGGCTCCCCCAAGATCACATTAGCACCAAGTAGCAGAGCTGAGATTTGAACTCAAGGAAGTGCTTTGACTCAAAAGTCGGCCTTCTTTCCACTGTACCACATTGCTTAATTCAGCTTCCTCTTTATTCCCTCTCTACTCTGTGTTCTCTTATTTCTCCTTCTTTCCATTTCACTCACTCACCCATAACTCTCCTATTTCTGATGCCTTTTCCCCTCTTCCTTAGCCTCTCTCCCTCCCCACTGCCCATGCACATGTGTGTTCAGGTTCCTAATCTAACTGCTTCCTAGAAGCTACCTCTTCATCTCAGAAACCGCCTCCATGTTCCAATTCAGGTCAGGCCTCAGAACGCCCAGTTCCTAGCCTATTGTAGCGGGCATTCATGGTCACTAGACAAAAGCACTCTGTGGAAACCTGGAGCCACTTAAGTTTTAAATTAGATCTGTGTGGGTTGATAAGAATCCATTATGCTCTCTCTCTTCTATAGAGCAGGTTAACAGAAAGCAAACAGCTAAAGAAGCAGGCATCAGAAAGAATTCCGGGTACACTGTTCCCATGTCATCTACTAGCTAGAAATAACAAAACCTGTATACAGTTAGCCTGTATTAGATGATGCAATCATCCAGTCTTTCATTCAACCATTTAAAAGCACCAAGTATATGACTATGGTCAAAACAGATTTCATTGTCTTCCCCACTAAACCTAGCTTCCCTCCTAATATCTCTAAGCATTCATATGGCACTATAAGACTTGCATTGTGCTTTACAAATACTATTTCATTTTATCCTCACAACCACCTTGGGACATAGGTATTATTATTATCCCCATTTTAAAGAAGATGAAACTGAGGCCAACAGAGGTTAAGTGATTTGTCCAAGGTCACAATAAGAGCCTGAGGCTGGATTTGAACTTAGATTTTTCTAGCTCCAGAGCTCTATCTCCTGTAACACCTGACAACCTCACCAATAACTTCCCTTCAGATTCAAATCCTGTGGTCAAATGGAAAAAGCAGTGGATTCAAATTCTGATTCTGTTACTAGTGTGTGGAACCTTGGGCCAAGTCATTTCACTTTATTCACCTAAATTGATAGGCTTTGGCAGTGAATTAACTGTGAAGAATGATGGAGGACAAAGCATAAAAAGTCATTCCACAGGATTTCAAGGTTTGACTAGATTGTCTTTCACAATCTTTCCAGTTTGAAATTTTCTTTTAGATATTTGGGGCATGGGTCTAGTAGTGGTATCATTGGGCTAACAGTTGTAACTTTGGGGGTCTAGTTACAAATTGCTTTCCAGAATGGCTGGACCAGGGGTGGGGAAACTATTTGTTCTGCCAAGTTTGGATTCAGTCAAAGGGGCGCACTTAAGGACCTAGAGGACCACATGTAGCCTCGAGGCCACAAGTTCTCCACCCCTGGCTCCTGGACCAATTCACAACTCCAACAACAATGCATCAAACATGCCTGTTTCATCACAGCTCAGCCAACAATTGTCATTTTCTTTTTTTGTCAATTCTGCTAGTCTGATAGGTATAAAGTAGAACCTCAGAATTGCTTTAATTTGCATTTCTCTAATTATTAATGATTTAGAGCACCTGCATTACACTTACTAAAGTACACACCACAGCCCACTCTTTCCCCTTCAAAGCCTGAAGACTTGGGTTCAAGTTATGACTCTGACACAGACTAGCTGGGTGATCTTGACCAGTCCTTTTAATTGCTAGATTCTATAAATAACTTTCCAAGACTAAAAAGTTGCAGAGAAGGGGCTGACCTCCATTGGTCCCCTCATCTGGGATTTCCCTGTAACAGTGAAATCACAGGTCCGGTCACCATCCCCATTCAAATTTGTTGGGAGTTGGCAGCAATGGCCTTAATTTCTGATATTTCCACGTAGGAGGCAATGTGGTATACTCGAAAGGATTCGGGGTTGAAATCCTGACTCTACCATTTACTACCTGTGAGGCATTGGGAAATTCACTTAATCTCCGTAGGCCTTAGTTTTCTTATCTGTAAAATGAGGGGATTGGACCAAATGAACTTTGAGGTACCTTCTAGGGTCATGATCCTATGAACTTTATTCCAGATATCAGCACAGAGCTAATTTTTTTCTATTTCTTCATTCCTCTTTTGGCAACAATATCTTTTTCTCCTCTGACTTTTGCCTTTCACTTCTCCACTTTAATTCCACTCTAAAATCTCCTCCAAATGATCACTTTATGGATCAAACAGAAATGTCCGTGTGACATTTCTTACAACTATATTTAAAGTGTTCAAGTCAGGGGGTAGAGGGGCGGGGGAGGTGCTCACTTGCCAGTGATGTTCCAGAGGGAATTCATGTTTTGGATAAAAGTTGGACCACATGACCTCTAAAGTCATTTTCAACCCTGAGAATCTCTGAATCTATAACAGCCCAGTGCCAATCACAAGCAATGGATACAAGGAAGTAGAAGACAATCTGTGCCTTAAAAGAGTTTGGGACACGTGTTTCTGACTTTTCTGTGGTTTGCCTAATCATGGGTCAACTACGTTACAAGATGTCATTCTGATCTGAAGGGCTAAGGACTTGGTATGACTCATTTCCTTCTCTTCAACCATCATCACCTCTAACCTCATCCTCATACAAAACCTGGGATATGCTGACCTTTAAGAGAGAGAAAAGGCATCAGTTCTTAGCTTGTCTACTCCTTTCATTTTACAGAGGAAGAAAATGAGGATCAAGGAAGAAAAGGCCTTCCCAAGGCCACAGAGCAAGTTAATGGTTTAAAAGCAAAGTCTGCCCGTTGGCCAATTCATCATTCTTTCCACTGTGCAGCGCTACCTCTAGAAAAAGTTTGAAATAGAATGACCAATTTGGTAACTTTTAAGTCTAGACCCATTTTAATCCAATCATGAATGCCCTTTTTCTATTCCAATCACTTTTGGTCCCTGGTTGCATATATAAATCCAAAAAGCCAGTGCCCTGAAGACAGGCAGTGAGTCCCTATATCAAGAGATACATTTCTTATTCTTGCTTAAATTATAATAAATGCTGACAAAAGCCTCATGTCTTTGAGGACACACAAGTATACATGATCATTTCCTACCTGGGTGCAGAAAGATTTTTAGCTCACTCCATATGGAATGAGGACTGTTTTATGTGGGCTCCCACTAGGACATATGGGTTCCTTCTGAATCCTAGGGTCAGTTCTGTAAATACAAAGTCTCTGCACATGGCATGGAAGACTTTTTGAGCTATTCCTGTGATATGGCCTTTCCAAACAGAAGAATATAGGAAGTAATGCAACAAAAAAGTGCTAGGTTGGGAATCAGGAGACCTGGGCTCTAATTCTGACTCCGCCACCAACCCATGTGACATTGGAAGAGTTGCTTCTCCCTCTGAGTTTCAATTTTTTCATCTGTAAAATGATGAAGTTTAACCAAACTATTTCTAATGTCTCTTATAGTTGTTAACAGTCTGTGTTGTTATGTTCTATGGTCCTTTTCTGCTCTAATGTTATACTTATGTCTGTGTGTTTCTGTTGGTGGGAAACAAAAGAAAACATTTCCCTCTGAATTGAAGAGAGTATCTAACAGCCTACTGTGACTTAATCGGAGCCTTGAACCCAATAAATATTAATTCATGATAACAATAATGTTAATGAGTCCTCTCCACCTACCTTGCCACAGAGAAAGGTGGAATGTTCCAACAGAGAGAGAGACAGAGAGAGAGACAGAGAGAGAGAGAGAGAGAGAGAGAGAGAGAGAGAGAGAGAGAGAGAAGAAGAAGAAGAAGAAGAACAAGAACAAGAACAAGAACAAGAACAAGAAGAACAAGAATAAAAAGAACAAGAAGAAGGAGGAGGAGGAAGAGGAGGGAGAGGAAGGAGGGAGAGAAAGGAAGGAGAGGAAGGAGAGAGGGAAAATGAGACAAAAAAAGAAGGAGGGAGGGAGGAAGGGAGGGAGAGAGAGAGAGAGAGGGAGAGAGAGAGAGGGAGAGTAAGCTTGGGACCCAAAGTCAGGACCACTCATTTTAATTTCTGAGTTTGTAAATGCCTTGACCCAAGCATAATTCTTTCACCTTTATTCTTTGGCTTCCCTATTTACCTAAGAAGGCTACTTGCTAATACCTGCTATTTACCTATTCCCCAAGAGTGGTGAGAGGATTAATTAGTTAAAATTAATGGATTTCTTTGATATCTGTAGATGAAAGGGGTAGTTTAAACCTAATGTGTGATATTAGTGAACCTCCTTGACTACACATGCCCATTCTTAGTGGGGGGTATATCTATGTTAAAGGGAAAACTTTATGCCATTATCAGGGGCTCTACACTAAAATCTATCTGCTCTGGATATTTGGTTAATAGGTACATGCCCACGCAGAAGACTTGTGATTGGACTTCCCTCTTTAAATAACTGAAGCATTTGCATGTGGAAGAGGTGGAAGATTTTTTTGACGACTCTATAGATTAGGATGCAGACTGATGGGGAACATTCCAAAGAAGCAGATTTAGGTTCCACGTAAGGAAGAATTTCCTATAAATCGGAGCCCTTCAGGCAGATACTGGGGTAGCACCTGGTCAGTGGTCTCTAGAAGGGATTCCCAGCTTCTTTTGCTGTTCAGCACATCAAGGTTTTCAAAGCACTTTCCTTCTAATGGTCTTTTTACAGATGAGGGAACTAAGGCTTTGAGAGGTAAAGGGATTGACTGGAACCAAACAGCTTTGTAAGTACTTGAGCCAGGATTCAAACTCAGATCTCCTGATTCCAAAGTCAGTGCTTTTTTTTCTTTTTTTTACTGCACCACGCTGGCTTCTCTGTTTAGCTTTGGGTTGGACTAGAAGAACACTGAAATTTTACAACAATAAAATCCTGGCCTTTTTTCTCTTCCATCCCCCCCAAGTCCAGAAAATTCAGCTCTAGAATGGTGGCTAGAGAACCCAATCTCAACTTCCTAAACATCTTTTCCTTAGTCAGGGAAAGGTTGGGCAAGTCTGCTACCTGCAATTACAGCTATTAACTAGCAAATGATGTTGTTTGCCTCCCCAGGGGCAAACTGAACCCTGAGCACAGGCTTTGCTGCTCAAGTAGCTGAACTGGATGAGTTGTTAAGGAAATGGAGGGCCAGAACGAAGCCAGAATCCAGCATTTGCCTACTAATCCCTAGGATATGGCATATACAGGCTAGTGGCATAGCTGGACTGAACCGCAGACCTGTTCAGCCAGACATCAAATAAGCCCAAAGACAAAAGGATTGGTTGCTAAAATAAGTCCCAGGGGATTCACTCTAAGTCAAAGACTTACTTGAAGTTTCTGTTATTTGGTCATGTAGGACGCTTCATGACCCCATATGGTGTTTTCTTGACAAAGATACTGGAGCCATTTGCCATTTCCTTCTCCAGCACATTTTCCAAATGAGGAAACTCAGGCAAATAGGGTTAAGTAACTTGTCCAGGGTCACAGGGTCAGTAAGTATCTGAGGCCATATTTGAACTCGGGTTTTCCTGACTCCAGGTCCCAGCTCTTTCCACTGTGCCCCATAGATGCCCCAAGTGACTTGAAGATGGGCTCTCAAATCAGTTTAATTCATGGATAACTTTTATCTTAGAAAACAGAGGCAATTGAAAACTGTACTGGCCCAGAAGTTAGGGGATGTAGTAAAAAGAGCCACTCTGGTTCAAAAACCTGGATCTAGTTAAAAAAAAAAAAAAGACTGGTTTAAATATCAGCTCTGCTAGTTAGCCATGCAATGATGGATAAGCCCCTTATCTAGTCTAATCCCCTCAAACCTTTTAGGGGTCATGGTCCTCTTTGGCAGTCTGGTAAAACCTATGAACCCCCTTCTCAGAATGTTGTTTTTAATTGCATAAAAATATAATACATAGGATTACCAAGGAAACTGATTATATCAAAACACAGTTATCAAAATGTTTTTTTTTTAAATAAGTTCATGGACCCCAGGTTAAGGACCTTTGTACTATATTATATCTAAGGTGTTTTCCAGCTCAGAAGTCTTATGTCCTAGGTTCTCTATTCTTGGGTCTGGCATTAACTCACTGTGTGACCTTGGATAAGTCACAGTGCCAGAGAATTTAAGAGCTAATGAACTGTGAAGATCATCTAGACCAGGGGTAGGGAACCTGTGGCCTTGAGGACACATGTGGCCCTCTAGATCCTCAGGTGTGGCCCTTTGACTGAATCCAAACTTCACAGAACAAATCCCCTTGATAACCCCTGATCTAGACCAAACCCCTAATTTTAGAGCTAGGGAAAAAGGACCAGAGAAGGGAAGGGATCTGTCCAAGGTCACACACACAGTATGTTAGTGGAAGAGGTAGAAATAGAATGAAGCTCCTTGGGTCTTGATTTCCCTACCTAGAAAATGTGGGGCTTGACTTAGAAGATCTCTAAGCTTCAAAATTCCAGGATCTATACTATTCATCTGGCATGACTGCTCTGATTATTGAGACTCTGTCTGCATCTGCAATGCCCTTACCACATGTTTCATCACACTGTATACGTTCATTTTCCAGGAATAGCCCAGGCAGAGAATGAGAGAGGCAAAAAGGCTAGGTCCCTTAAACAAGCAAAAACACACACAGTAAACGAGGGATTCTGTGAATCTTCATTACAAGCAGATTCGAGGAAAGCACATCAAATATTTCTCCCGAATTAGCAACTTTTAATTTTAATCAGCTATTCTCCTACTGTTTCTATCTGAGTCTCATTTGGTCACTTTCTGGAGGGAAGGAAATTCAGAAATACAGCTGTGCAGCTCCCTTCACCAGAGATATTTGACTTGCCATTGGAATTCAGCCAGATCTGGCATAAACCAGAAAAGCAGAATAGAATCTAATGGGAAGTCCTGGGGAAAAGCTCAAGTTTTATCCCCTAGGTCTCTTTGACTCTTTCAGCACTTAGAGAGATGCTCCAACCCTACAATAACTCTTCCTCAGTTGAGTGGTGGAGCTCCTGGTCACAGAGAATCACCTGGTTGGAAGGGAGCTCTGAGATCATCTGTTTTAGCCAATACCTGAACTAAAGCAGAAACCTGGCATGGCAGAGTGAGCATTGGACTAAGCATCAGGAGATGAGGATTTAAGTCCTGGTTCTGCCACCAAATAGATATCTTTACTAGCTATGCAATCTTGAGCAAGTCACTTCACTAATCAGAGCCTCAGCTTCCATATCTGTAAAATGGTTATAAAATATGATATATTACCTTCCTCCAAATTGTTTTGAGGAAAGCACTAAGCCTTAGCTATAGACAGGGACTGGATCTGTGGTTTCACTGATATAGAGAACTACATAAAGAAATTCCCTTTAACCATGCAGCTTAGTAACTTTTCCACAGCTTATCTTCTTTGTGAGTTGTCTGGAAGTATTGGGAAGTTAAATGACTGAGCAAGTATATGTTAAAAGCAGGACTCGAACCCAGACCTTTCTGCCTTGAGGTCATTTCCCTGTCTGCTAAGCTATGCTGCATCTCTGACGGGGCTAGCTAGACAGAGTGTATCCTTCTTCCCTCATGTTATCCCTCACCATATGCGTCCCTCTTAAAGCTGTACACTTGTCAGATAATCTTCCCTGATAGAGGCATCTGACCTTTGGACAAAGGCATATAAGGAGCTGAGCTGCTCCTTGTTGGAACAGAACTTAAGGCACCATAGAAATGTGAGCTGGTACTAACATTAATCCTCTCTATAACATCCCCGGCAAACAGTCATCCAGTCTCTGCTTGAAGACCTCTAAAGACAGGGAACTCATTACCTCTTGAGGTAGCCAATTCTGCATTTTGAGGTACAATTGGATAATCTGGGTTCCAACAGGGATGCAAAGATAAATAAGACATGACCTTTGCCCTCCAGGAGATCAATCTAGTAGGGGAGATGTGATTCATGTATAAATAGTTATAATACAGGTATGAACAGGAGAAGCCCAAAGTTCTAGGAAATCAGAGACCACTTGGGAAGGGGAGGGTGGAAGTGGGAGGAAGCAGATATCTCGGGAGAGGAAGCATGGTGGTCAATGGATCACTGGACTTCAAGTCAGGAGACAGCTAGGGACAAATGTCAACTATGCCACCAACTCTACGTGGGACCTTTGGCAAGGCGATCTTCTCTGTGTACCTGTTTCCTCTTCTTCACAGACACAAGGTTGTTGGATCAATTAACTTTGTTTCTTAGGTGTTTCATTGCAACTTCATCTCTAGCTAGCAATCAAAGCTGTAGTTCAGATTTTACCACTGACTCTATGTATAACCTTAAACAAGACATTTCCTGCATTCATCTGGATCTGGATCTCAAGGAACTTCAGAAACGCAGTCCCAGCTATCACTAATCTCCCTACTGAGTTTTTTAATAGTATGCAAACCACTGGTCACATACACAAACAGACATACAAAAGGATACAAGGAGACATGTGCTTCCAACTCAGTGCCACTCCTGAGTCATGGTCATGATCTTGTTCTGGTTCTAGGAAATGAAGCAACATGAATAATAAAAATGAAGAAATCTGCTCAGTCCAGAACTGGAAAGAAAGTTGGTAAGCAGCCAGACTCTTTTACAAATATGCCAGTCTAGATTAAGCAGATGCCCAGTCATGAGGTACCAGTCATGAGTAGAATGTATAGAGGAGTTATTGGAATTCTTTTGGTGTCAAGGGATGATGCCCTTTGGGATTGTTCAGTCATCCTAGCTATTTCTCTCTACTTGTCACCCTTCCTCCTTCTGGAGGAAATGGTCTAGACTAACTGTCTTGCATCATTTCCCTTTTCTGTATCTCAGTGTCCTCCTCTGTAAAAAGAGAGGTCAGATTGAGAGACCGACAAGGTCCCTTCCAATTCTAATGTTCTTAGCTGCCTAGACAAGACTCTATCAGAAGCAGACTGCTATAAATACATTTATATTATAAATTTTAATCATTTTTGTGCAGTGAATTATCTGGAAACCTCTAGGACATATGGCATGTAGACAGCAATAGAAATTTTGGCGAGATAAAAACCGGAAAAAGAAAGCCTAGGATAGCAAATTGGAAAAAAAAAATGAATTGGGCTTGGAGTCTGAGAACCAAAGTTCTTGGCCATCTTCTGCCATTCATTGGCTCTGTGACTTTCAGCAATTCAGTTTATTTCCTATGAGCCTCAGTTTCCTTATATGTAAAATGGGGACAATAATACCTTTTCTTATTTGATTGAAATAAATTATTCATGTCAGGAATATATTCATTGAGTCAACTAGCAGTCAATTAGCATTTATAGAGTACCTACTCTGTGCCTGGCACAGTGCTAAGCATAAGGATACAAGGTAAGACTTAAGGTACAGTCCCTTCTCTCACAACCAAAGAAGCTCAAAATCTAATGGGGGAGACAACATGCAAACAACATAAAGATAAACACAAGAACAAGATAAACACCAAGCAAATAAGGGTAGAAAGGGGCCGAGTTATAAAGGACTTTGAAAGCCAAACAGAAGATTTTACTTTGGATGGGAACTGCGAGATCTTACTGAATGGATTGGAGCTATGTTTAGGAAGATCATTTTGATAACTGAGTGGAGGATCTTTTTTGTGGTAGGGTAAGATAGGTCCCTCTGTGCATGGAGATATTTTGGTTCATAAAGGTCTACATATGCAATTGTCCATACCTAGTAAGAAGGTTGCATATGTAAGCCTAGTCTGCCCTTCAGAGGCCTGGGTTAGGATACTTGGATTCTCTTTGGTAACCCAGATGCTAAGAAACCTTAGGCATATTATCTAATCTCTGTGCCCCAGCTTTCCCATCTGTTTCGTTACTGAGGCAGCTAGGTGGCTAAAAGGCTAGACTTGTAATCACAGAAGATTTGAGTTCAAATCCTGCCTCAGACATTTTACTAGCTGTGTGAAACTGGGCAAGCTACTTAACCTTTATCTGCCTCAGTTTCTGCATCTGTAAAATTGGGATAATAATAGCATTTACCTCGCAGGATTGATGTGAGAATAAAATGAGAAAATATATGTAAAGACCTTGAAACTTTAAAGCACTTTATAAAATTTGGAAGATGATGGTAAGGGAGCAAATGTTTATTATTTATTGTTATTATCATCATTGTCATTATTACTACTAATATTACATCAATGGATCTTTAATCTCACTGACATAGGTACTTCTTTCATCAGCACCTATCAAAATTTCTCTATGCCTTTTCATCCTGGGTAATGTTTGCTCATATTGTTATGCAAATCCTCCCTAGAGAATTCACCCAATGATCTAGTGGATTTCTTCTAGTTTTATTTTAAATAATGGAATTATGCTTTTGAGTGATGAGACTCTTTCTGACCCTCTGTTATAGTTGTTAAATTTAACTCTATGCTATTAACAATAATGATGTGCATATCCAGTTGTACTTTTTTCAACTCAGCTTACTGAGGGATAGAGAAACCTTTCTGGATTTGGGGCCCAGTACATCATAAGGCTACATGACCTACCTATTTATCGCATCGTTAAATACACCTTCCTTCCTTATAAAAGCTGAGCATGTAAATGCCCTCCATGCCTCAGCCTACAAGTGTTAGTTGCTAATCTGGTTTGCAGGTTTTGGTTGCTGGGGTACTTTGGAGTTGTTAGCCATAGCCCTGATGTGCACTTGCCTGTGGCCATCCTGATTGTATCCTTCCGTTGTAGCACCTCCCCCTATATTTCTGCCTTGGTATATTTCTATTAGCTAAGCTTTCCTTTGTATTAATTAAAGTACTCCATAGTAAAGACCTAAAACTTAAAAAATGACTAAAATGTTTATGTTCTTTTTCACAGAGATTTCACTGCCAGGAATAAGCCCATATACACCAAAGAATTCATAAAAACACTGTTGTGTGGTATCAAAGCAAAGTAGATGCTCATCAGTTAGGGAAGAAGTAACAAACTGTGGTACATGGCTATCATAAAAATTTTACTGTGCCATAAGAAATAGTTAAAATGAGGTGTTCAAAGAAGGAAGGACTTATGTGAACTGATGCAAAATGAATTGAGCAGAACAAGTAAAATAATGTATTCACAATGACTATAAGAATAAAAATGGAAAGAATAAAAAGGAAGAGGAGAGGAGAGGAGAGGAGAGGAGAGGAGAGGAGAGGAGAGGAGAGGAGAGGAGAGGAGAGGAGAGGAGAGGAGGGAGAGGAGAGGAGAGGAGAGGAGAGGAGAGGAGAGGAGAGGAGAGGAGAGGAGAGGAGGAGAGAGGAGAGGAGAGAGAGGAGAGGAGAGGAGAGGAGAGGAGAGGAGAGAGAGAGAGGAGAGAAGAGAGAAGAGAAGAGAAGAGAAGAGAAGAGAAGAGAAGAGAAGAGAAGAGAGAGAAGAGAAGAGAAGAGAAGAGAAGAGAAGAGAAGAGAAGAGAAGAGAAGAGAAGAGAAGAGAAGAGAAGAGAAGAGAAGAGAAGAGAAACTGGACACTGCAACTGTAATGATCAAACTGATGCCTGGAAAAGAGATAAGAAAATGTATGTTGCGCCTTTTTTTTTTTCAAATGTGAAACACTATCATATGAAAAAATGCTCTAAATCACTATTTAGAGAAATGCAAATCAAAACAGCTCTGAGGTACCGTATCACACCTAATCAGACTGGCCAACACGACAAAACAGGAAAATGATAAATGTTGGAGAAAAGGTGGTAAAATTGGAACACTAATGCATTATTAGTGGAGTTGTGAATTGATCCAACCATTTTGGAGAGCAATTTGGAACTATGCCCAAAGGGCTATAAAAATGTGCATACCCTTTGACCCAGCAATAGCACTTCTAGGGCTGTATCCCAAAGAGATCATAAAAATGAGAAAAGGACCCACATGTACAAAAATATTCATAGCAGCTCTTTTTGTGGTGGCAAAGAATTGGAAATTAAGGGGATGCCCATCAATTGGGGAATGGCTGAACAAGTTGTAGTATATGATGTAATGGAATACTATTGTGCTATAAGAAATGATGAGCAGAAAAACCTAGAAAGACTTGTATGGGCTGATGCTGAGTGAAGTGAGCAGAACCAGGAAAACGCTGTATGCAGTAACAGCCCAGATGTGCAATGACTAACTTTGATAGACTTAGCCCTTCTCAGCAATGCAAGGATCTAAGACATGTCCAAAGGTCTCATGATGGAAAATGCTATCCACATCCAGAGAAAGAATTATGGAGTTTAAATGCAGATAGAAGCATACTATTTGTTCTTTTTTTCTTTCTGTTTTGTTTTGTTTCCTCTTTCTTGTGGTTCCTCCTATCGATTCTAATTCTTACTTACAACATCAGTGATGTGAAAATGCTTAATAGGAATGTATATGTGTAGCCTATATCAGGATTATGTGCCATCTTGGGAAGGGAGACGGGGAGGGAGGGGGATAAAAATTTAAAACTCAAAAGCTTATGGAAGTAATTGTTGATAAGTCAAAATAAATGAATTTAAATTTTTTGTTGGATAGTTCAATGTAGGAAAGGTTCTATGCTGAAATAAATGTGAAGTAAAAATAAAAGATGGCTTCAATTTGCCACCTGCAAAACAGGGAGATTGTACTAAACGGCTTTGATGAAACCTTCTAGCTCTAAATCTAGAATCCTATGAACCTATGATCTCTTGGTTAATAAATTTTCAAAATAGAATTCAAAGTAAAGAAACAAATAAATTATTATATAATGCTCCGAGGCTTACAAAGCTTTTTTCTATCCCACGAACTTCAGTGCAGCATTTCTGCTGTGCACCTCCAATTCCTTATTCTCACTACATGAGAGGCCCACCTCCTTTTCCAATCATCCATGTCACTGATGGTGTCTGTAGCAACAGACAGTTAATAATATATATCTTCCAGGAGTGTAATGAGGCATGCCTAATTAAGGTGTGTGTAAAGTGCTTTGAGATCTAAAGATGAAAGATTCTGTAAAGGAGGAAAGCATTGCTTGTTCAGAGTCACATAGTGGATGAGTACCATGGCTGGGAACTAGGCCCATAAATGTTGAGTCTGAGCCCTCTTTTCTCACCACTGCAGTGGGGCTATCCTTGCTTTCTGTGTTATAAATGAAATTTATAGGCAGTGCAGAGTACACATTGCCAAGGGAGATGCTTCAAGGGGAAGGAGACTGAGTTGCCTTGAAACAAAGGGGAATTGAATTTTGCTTTTGGGTCTTTGTTTCTTTGCAAATAAACTTTATATCTTAACCTGTCAATTTCACCTCAAGTGCATATGGTTTTTAGAGATTCGGGTTTTTTTTTTCCTGTTTTAGAATGAGACCAGATGGAGGACAGGGACTGTGTTTTTTTATGCCATATACAATTGGTACTTTAAAACTCCTAAATTTTACCTGGTAAGTCAGAACATGGAATGCAAGAGTTGGAAGGGACCTTAGAGATTGAGTCTAACCATTTCATCTCACACTTAGAGAAACTTTGACCCAAACAAAGCAAAAGTAACTTGCCCTTCCCCAAGGTCATGAGAAGCAGAAACCACTACTTGACCTCGAGGCTCTTGCCTCTCAATCCACTAGACCAAGCAGCAACTATCAGAGTATTTTCATATCTTTGTAGATCGGATTCTTGGAGCAATTATTTTAATGTAGTCTCAAGCTGTATGATCATAGTGAAAGAAGACAGATGTTTAACAGTAATTCTTTACTGAAAAACAGCAGGCTACTGTTTGTTGATTGATTAATTGTTTGATTAAATAAATCACTTGAAAAAGAAATTCTGGAAACTATGGAGAGTGATGGAGTGATTTTTGCTACAGCTGGTTAATTTTTTAAATTAATGTTCTTTATTAAAACATAATCACAATTCATACAGCTGCAGTATGCACATTTACATTTAGTATGTGGCAAAATGAACAAATATTTATTTGTTACTTGCCTAATTATTATAACTTGTCTTATTCCTCCATGATGCCCTACTTTGATTCTTCATGGTGGCATTGAGCTTAGAGTTCTCCAAGCCTATGTCAATGGGATATAAGCTCTAGTGGGTTCCCCCATGGCTTCAAGGATGGTCCCAGCAGTAATTTGTATCCATTTTCTGAGGACCAGTCTAACACTTTCCAAATAAAAATTGCGTATGCTTTCATGATCTTTAATAGTATCTTTAATGCGAAAGTTGGTGAAGAGGAGGATGAAGTAAAATGACTGGGAAATATGGTCCTAGAGAAATAAGTGAGAGGTCAAAGCTCATAGACCACCTAGAAGCTTTACACACACACACACACACACACACACACACACCACACACACCCCATTCTTCACCATCTTTCTCTTCCTTGATTCTCTCTCTGCCCTCATGCTTTCCTTTGGACCTATTTGACTGCTCCTTCTCAGTTTCATTTGAGAGGACGATAATTCTTTTTTTTTGGTGAGGCAACTGGGTTAAGTGACTTGCCCAGGGTCAAGTGTCTGAGGCTGGATTTGAACTCAGGTCCTCCTGACTCCAAGGCCAGAGCTCTATCTACTGTGCCTCCTAGCTGCCCTTATGATAATCATTTTAAATTTCATTAATTACAGTTATAACACAAGGCTCTTTACTGCTCTTTTTCTTTCTACATGCTCTCACCTCATCAGCTACCATGGGTTAAATCATCATCTTATGTAGATGAGAGCTTCCAGATCTCTACATATCCAGTCCTAGTCTCTCTCCTAAGTTCCAGTCTCTCATCACTATCTGTCTGCTGGCCACTTCAAACTGGATGTCCCATCAGCATCTTAAATTCAATGTGTCCAAAACAGTACTCATTATCTTTTCCCCATAATCCACCATTTAAAAAAAAATTTCCCTAGTTCTGCCAAGAGCATCTTCTTCTAGGTCACTAGAAGACTTCGGGTCACTTGGGTTTAAAATGTTGGAATCAACTTCATCTCCTTGTTCTCTTTCACCCCACATACACAATCAATTGTCAAGTCTTATTTCTCTGCAACGGTATCTCTAGCAAGTGTCCCTTGTCCTCCACTCATGTAGCCACCAGCCTAGATCAAGTTTTCATTACATCTTGCCTCTATTATAATAACTTCCTAATTCAAGTCTCTCGCCACTCCGTTCCATCCTCCACATAGCCCCTAGAGTGATTTCACAAAAGCACAAGTCTGACCATATCAACACCTTACTCAATTACCTTTAGGATCAAACGTAAACTTTTCTATTTGATGTTAAAACTCCTCACAACCTGGCCCCATACTATTTTTCCAGCCTTATTACTCTCCTGATACACTCTACCATACAGCCATCCTGGCATCTTGTTAATCCTCACACATGATTCTCCATCTCCCACCTCTGTGACTTTGCACTGTTTTTCCCTCTTCATTTCCACCTCTTGGAATTGCTAATTTCATTCAAGACTCGGTTTAAGAACCACTTTCTTCATGATGCCTTTTCTGGTCTCCCTTCCCACCCACCCACTCCAATTGCCAATGTCTTTCCCACAAAGGTTAGCATATCTTCTCTGTATATGTTTTGTATACACCTCTATGTGTATGTGCATATGCATATGATCTCCCTCATTAGAATGTCAGCTCTTGAAGACCAGGCCTATTCTGTTTCTGTCTTTATAATGTCTAGCACAATATCTGGAACATGACAGCTGCTTAGTGAATACTTGCCAATTGATTGGTTAATTAATCCAAAGGACAATGGAACCACTACATTTGGACTTTAAGGCAACAGTTTAATATGGACATGTCTGTGGGAGTCAAAGATGGGAGCACTGGATGGACTATATCATGTATACAGAGGGAAGGTCAGTATTGGGGTCAGAACAATTTTGAGAATTTTGGGAGATCGATTCTCAAGAGACATGAAAGAGAAAAATCTGGGGGCAAAAATCTCATATCTCAATATTAACCCCAAAAGATGACCAAGAGACTATTGATATCTATCAACCAATGTATGCCAATTTTCCCCCTTACATAAAATGTTTATGAGAATTATTGAAATACACACCAAGGGCCACCTAAATCATGTTTTTCAGGGTAGAGGGTGTTTGTTTTTTTTAAAGTATCTCTTTTAATGTTTCATTTATGTGCTTTTTAAAACCATCACTATCATTTCTCAATGCCTTCTCTCACCACTCCTTAAATCTTTCCTTGTAATTAATAGCAATAATAACAAATAATCAAAACAAACCAACACTTTTCAGCCATCTGAAACTGCATTCCTCATTTCACACCTTTTGCCACCACCTCTTTACCAATAAGTGGGAGGCATTCTTAGCCACTTGATGAAGTTATAAAAAGGGAACAATTAGGCTTTCACAAATGACATTTCAATGACAGATAACATCTTTACTGTCATATGGTTGATTGAAAGGTATATGAGATCCCAAGATGTGTATTGTTTGTGGACTATTTTTAAAATTAATTTATTTTAAACTTAAATATACAAGAAAAAAGAAACATATAAACTTAAATACGAAATAGGAAAAGACAAAAAGCATTGTCATGTGCACAGCAAAACATAAAAGAGGATTTAAAATATACAGCAATAAATTTCCATTTCAAGAAAGCCTATATAATAAATACTACACATTGTGTTCAGAGAGTTCCATCTTTTCTTTGCTTCCTTGTGAGTTTTTTGTTCTCTGCTGTGTACTTTTTACTTTGTTCTTTTTTCCCCCTTTCTCACTCCTGTCCCCCAAGAAGGCTACAATTAAGCATGGATATTATAAATATTTATGTATATACATGTAAATATACACATATAAATACATACATACTTATACATACATATGTATATTACATATTCATGCACATATCAACATACATACATATACTTATATACGTGCATATACTTAGATATTTATAATCATGTTCATATATAGATTATACATTCATATGCATCTATGTAAAACAGTGCTAAATTTGTTTGTCTTCTGTTTCTTTGAGGATGGATAACATCTTCCTTCATAAGCCCAAGTCTTTCCATATTTTTCTAAGTCCACCAACTCAACATTTTTATGCCACAGCAATACTCCAATCTTATACTATCTAGTTATTTTAAATAGTCTAAAACAATATTGATTAATATGGCTGACATATAGTATAGTTTCCTAATTTTTTTCTTTTGATTAAATCTATTTTAGCTTTAACTTTGTCTGAGATCATGATTACTATCACTGTTTTTTCACTAATAAATTCTACTCCTATCTTTCTTTTATGTTTGTGTATATCCCTTATTTCCTATCCCTCCTGACTCCTCTACCATAGACTATTCTTTAAAAAAAATTATTTGCTTTCATTCAGGAAAGAGGAAAAGGGAATAAGCACATGCCAGGCATTGTGTTAAGTGTTTTACAAATATAATCTCATTTGATCCTCACAACAATCCTGCAAAGTAGGTGATGTTATTATTCCTACTTTACAATTGAGGAAACTGAAACAAACAGAGGTTCAGTGATTAGCCCAGGGTCACACAGCTAGTAAGTATCCAAGACTAAATTTGAACTCAGGTGTTCCTGATTCCAGACCCAGCATTCTGTCCACTGTGCCACTTAGCTGTGAAATGCCACCTTCTGATTAACATTATATGTGTGTGTGTGAGTGTGTGAAATATGTGTATGTATCCTCTATATACATATACACAAGTGAGTCATAAAACAGAGACAGACAAACACTAGCCAAATGAGTCTGCCACTATTATGAAAGACACCCAGCATAAAGTCTACACTGACGAGAGATTTCCTATGGATGAAGAGGGTCTTCCATATGCCCCCATTTATGGATGACATTATGCTGATTGCATCAAGCCCTGGGGCATAGTAGAGGTTCCTAAATGAGATTCATGATCTCTCATAAGATCATAGAAGGGACATGAGAGTTCACTGAATCCAGCTGCCTTATTTTACTGATGAGAAAACAGGTACAGAGAGATTAAGTGATTTTCCCAGGGTCACACAGTTAGTAAGTGCCTGAGGCAGGATTCAAAACCAGTTCTTCCTGATTCCAAACCCAGGGGAGAGTCCACTACTCCATATTGCCTCCCAGCTCAAAAGAGTTCAACACAACTACCAGAAAAATCAAATGGATGAAGAATGTCCACTGCCTGTTTTTATAACATGCAGTTAAAGAGATAATTAATAGAGCTTGTCCATTGGTAGATAGTCAGGCAGACAGATGATAGTGTATGTATTATAGACAGTTATAGTATATATGTATATATGTATAGTATATGTATACATATAGTACATATATATGCAATATATATACTATATATAAGGAGTGTGTGTATATGTGTATATACACAAAAAAGTGTGTCCAGAATTAAGCAGAAGGAAGAAAGCAGGCTGAATTGCCATAGGGAAATTGTATAGTTCTCTTATTGATCCCAAGTTTCTCTCTGAAACATAACCCTTTTTTTATATTAACATTAATATTAATAATATAATAATATAATTTATATTAACAATAATATAATAATATGGCTGCAACATACAGCCTGTCCTGGACTTAGAGTGAAAAAAAACTGGATTTAAAACCCACTTTATACCTTTCTGATCTGTGTGACCCTGGGCAAGTCACTTAACCTCTGTTTAGTTCAGTTTCTTGTCCCACAAAATGAGGCAGTTGGATTAAAGAGTTTTTAAGATTCCTTCTACCTCTCGATCTGAGATCCCTATAGTTTTCAAATGCAGCATGATAATCCTGGCTCTGGAGTGAGAGGGCCTTGGCTCAAATCCTCCTTTTGGCATTTAATACCTGTGTGATGTTTAGCAAATCCTTTAATCTCAGTTTCCTCTAAGATCTAATGGAAAGGCATATGAGTGAGTATGAGGAACTTCTATCACGGCATCTCTAGTATATTTCCCCCCTAATATTGTAAATGAGAAATTATGCAGGAGAAACAGTGTAAAGAGGGTCATCAGAAAAATACATGATCAGAAGACAAGACAGTTCAGTCACTTCCTGAGGTGTGCATGTGCGGGTGGAGCCCTTGATATCTCAGCCAACAATAGTCTCATACTAGAGCTGAAGCACTGCTGACTAGAATGGAATTTGTTGGCTTGTAGAAATCCTTGGTTTAGATTGTTTAAATGATAATGACGACTTACATTTATAGAACACTTGACAGTTGGAACTGCTTAATGAATGTTAAGTCATTTGACCCCAACAATGGTTCTGTTGGGTTCAAAATATAAAATGGCGACTGTCACCCCCATTTACAGGTGAAGAAACTTAAGCTCAGAGAGGCATTCACATACCATGAGCTGTGAGAGTTGGAAGGGACCTTGAGATAGTTCAACTCCATCATTTTGCAGATGAGAAAAATGAGGCCTAGGGTGGTTAATGGCTTGCCTTATTGTCTTAGTTGAAACAGGTCACTCCAACTACAATTTTTGCTGGAGCACTGTCTAGATTCTTCCATCATCCCCATCACTCTTTACCTAATATATACATATAGCTATACATATACATACACACTTACATACATACTTACATATATATACTATATATACACACACATATATACATATATATGTATATGTAACACATGTATTTTCCCTTCCCTTCTCCACAGTAGAATATAAGGTCTCTTGAGTGTAGGAACTCTGTCTTTTTTTTTTAAACTTTATCCCTAGCACTGAGCATAGAGCAGTCATTTAATAAGTGTGTTGAATAGAATAGAATTGACTAAAGTCACACAGCTTTGAAGTGCTAGGGGCTGAATTTGACTCTAGGTCAAGTACTTTCCCCACTATGTTATGCCAGTTTTCCAAAGGTCACCCAGCAGATTAATGAAAGACCCAGAACTGTGGCCCAGGTCTCTAGACTTCTCATCCAGTGCTCTTTTTATTGAGTTTCATCATCCCCTTATTCAACTGGCTCCTCAGTATGGAGAAAGAAATCAGAACAATGCTTAGCCTAAATATATCCAATCCTATTCCTCTTATCATTTTCTCCCTTTTCTGTGTATCTTTTCCAGTTTTCCCACATTCTTTTAAAATTTTTGGTGACCATAAATGGACATAAGAGTTTTTATAAAAGAGTCTGATTCATGCAGAGTATAGCGGAAAAGTAAGCATCCCAATAGCCTCATGTCATCTTTGTTTTACAACATCCCAGCATCATTTGAACGCCTCACAACATAATCATCTTGTGGTTAATACTGACACCAAGATCTCTTTCAGTTGTACTTATCTATACTTCACTCGTGACACCCACCCCTACTCCTTGATCTCTTCCTATCTATTGGCTCCTTCACCACTATCTACAAACATGCCCAGATTGTTCCTCTAATCTTCGGCTGATCCTGTTATCCCTTCAAATCAACACAAAATATTTCTTCCCCCTTTCACAGACAAAATTCTTGGATAAAAGTAATTCATACTCTTTCTTCCACTGCCTTGCCTCCCACTCGCTTCTCAACTTGTTTCAAGATGCAACTGAAATAATTCACTCCACACGCACACCAGCCCCCTTTTCATTGATAAATTTGATGTTCAGTACTAAATCCTCATCCTATTTATCCACCCTGCAGTTTTCAATACTGTGGACTACTCCCTTCCTCTTAAACATTCTCTTCTCCCTTGGAATCTATAGTTCTGCTTTTTCTTGGTTCTCATGGTACTTGACTAATCACTCCTCAGTTTGCTTTGCTGGATCATCCCCTATCCTCTGACTCTTAAATGTGGGATTCCCCCACAGCTATGTCCTGTTTTGTTTTTTCTTTTCTCCATCTATCTACACTCTCTTTCTTGATGATCTCATGTTTTCTAATAGGTACAATTATCATTTCTATATAGACAATTCCCAAATCCATATATCCAGCTCTAGTCTCCCCCAATCTCACGTTACCATGCTAGACATTTCTATTGGACATTACATTAGCATCTCAGATTTAATTATACCCTAAACAGAACTCATTATCTTCCTGGCTAAACCCACTTGCTCCCCTCCAGACTTTCCCCTTTCTATTGAAAGTACTACCATTGTTGGGGCAGCTAGGTGGTGCAGTGGATAGAGCTGCGGCCTTGGAGTTAGGAGGACCTGAGTTCAAATCTGGCCTCAGACACTTGACACTTACTAGCTGTGTGACTCTGGCCAAGTCACTTAATTCCAATTGCCGAGAGAAAGAAAGAAAAAAAGAAAGAAAGAAAGGAAGGAAGGAAGGAAGGAAGGAAGGAAGGAAGGAAGGAAGGAAGGAAGAGAGAGAGAGAAAGACAGACAGACAGAGAGAAAGAAAGAAAGAAAGTACTACCATTCTTCCAGTTACCCAGGCTTCCAACTTCGGAGTTATCCTTGACTCCTTTCCCTTCCCTTACACCACACCCCCATAGCCAATCAATTGTCAAGTCTTTCACTTGTTAATTCAACAAGCATTTATTAAGACCTACTAAGTGGCAGAAATTGCTCTAGCAAATAAAGAAGGTGGCCAGGTCACATGGTAAGATGAAGGGATAAGGGGTAAACAAATCCTACTTGCTTCATTGGCAGGCTCCCAACATCAAGAGAACTAGAAGGCTTCTGGTATGTTGGGAGGTCCCCCTGTGTTGAATTTATGGAAGGCCATGGAAGAGATTACCATAAGATGGGCATGTCCCAGATTGGTTGTTATCTCCATCATGGTAAGGGAGACCCACATTGATGGAATTAGAGATCAATCAGAATGTTGGCGTATATATTGTATTTCTCTATTACTCCAGCAGAATGTAAACTCCTTGTGGGAAGGAACTATTTTCACCTGTTTTCATTTTATACTCAGCACCCAGCTCAATACTTGGTACAGATTGCAGATTTAGAGCTAGAAGGGACTTCAGAGGTCATCTAGTCTAAGACCCTCAAAGGAACTGAGGCCCAGAGAGGTTAGGTGACTTTCCTAAGATCAAGAGTCAATAAACATTTATTAGGTGCCTACCATCTGCCAAGCAATATGTTTAGTGATGGGAATACACACCACACACATGCACGCACACACACACACACACACACACACACACACACACACACACACACACGTGCATACCCCAAACCCTACCCTCCAGCAGTTTATAATCTAATGGGGGAAGACAGTACACAAAAGGAAACTAAAAGGGCAGGAAGAGGTACCCAGCACAGGGGCATGGTGGAGAAGTCAGTGAAAGAAGTCCCAAGGTAGTGCAGCCAGGTGAGAAATGAGGAGATGTCTGAGCTGAGCTCTCTCATTAAATGGAGGTTTGGAGTTCATGGCCCCTCCCTCCAATAAGAGAGACAGAGGGTAGTGATGAAGTGGAAAACCAAGGCTGATTAGATCTTGTAGCATGATGACGCTATCCCAATAATGAATTTCCTGGAGCATGGTGCAGAAGGAAGTCAAGAGAAATCCCAAAGTAGTCCAACCAGGTGAAAAATGAGAAGATCACCCAAGTAGAAGGGAATCTAAGTCTCACATCATGAAATTGAGTATTCTTTCTACTCCTCTATTCTGTTTCTCACATAGAATATAGTTAATAAATCTGATTATTGATTGTTTGATTACCCTCATGTACTACCATGCCCTCATCCTATTATATTTCATTCTGTCTCTGTTCTTTTTTACTTTATTGAGGACATTTAAAATATTATTTTTAATATTTAATTATTTTAATATTTAATTACTTTGTATAAATGTATATTTACTCACTGTATGATTATGTTGTGTGTGTTTTTACCTATTGTCTCCACCATTAGAACATAAATTCCTTGTAACTGAGGCTTGAGTCATCATTAGTACTTGTATCCCCAGCACCTAGCCCAGTCCTTGGCACAAAATAGGCTCTTAATGCTTACTTTTTTGAACAACAGATCTTCCACAGTATTTGCAACCACACTTAATTTGTTATCATCAGACAATCTGTTTTATAGTATGCATAGAGCCTCTGTGGCATATATAGAGGTAGCCCTGTTGCCAGAAGACTTGAGTTTAAATCCCACCAATGGTGCTGACTGGCTGAATGAGCTGGGCCAAATACCTTACCCTCTCAGCTCTCTGAGCAATTTCCATGACTAGAAGCTGCAGAGAAGATGACAACTTCCTTGTATTGGTAGAGGGAGTTCCCAATAGTAGTGAATTCATTAATCCAGTCCCTATTCCTATGTAGCCCATCACAGTTCACAAAACAAGTTCCTTTTTACAACAACTCTGTAAAATAAGTAGTGCAAACATTATTACCCCGCTTTGTAGATTATAAAACTGAGGCTCAAAGGTCAAGTGATTTGCCCACGCTCTCATTACTAGCAGAGCTAGGACTCAAATCCAGGTCCATTGATCCTTTCACCATTCAGCACAATTATCCTCATAAAGATAACTTGCATTAGTGGAAACTTTTGAAGGGTTGGGAGGTGTTCTGTACACATTATTTCAATCAATCAACTAGTATTTATTAAGTACTTAACATATATCAGGCACTGTGTTAGGCAATAGAGATACAAAGCACAAAACAATCCATTCTTTCAATGAATTTGTATCCTAAAGGGGGATACAGACAACAAATACATATGAAAATACATATAAAAATATGATGCTAACAAGTATATACATACAAGTATACATGTATGTGTGCATATATATAGTATATAGTATATATAGCATAGTACATAGTATATGTGTATGTGTGAACATACATATTATATACACATACACACACATACTACACACACACACACACACACACATATACACAAAACAGTTGGGTAGAAAGTGGTTTGGGAGTCAACAGGTCCTCCACTTGGCATTTCAAGTCCTTCATAACCTCACTTCCTCCTACCTTCCAGGCTTCTTACACCTTACTTCCAGACATGTACACTTCAATCCCATGACACTGGCCTCCTGGCAGTTCCACAAACTAAATGCTCCATCTATAGGCTCCAAGCATTTTCTCTGATTTCCTCCATGCCTGGAATGCTCTTCCTCCTCACCTCCTCATCTGGTGTCCTTTAAGTCCCAACTAAAATCCCATATTTTACAGGAAGTCTTTCCCAACCCCTCTTAATTCTAATGCTGTTTCTCTGTTAATTATTTCCTATTTATCCTGTATATGACCTGTTTGTACATATTTGTTTATATGTTGTCTCCTCGATTAGACTGTGTTGACTTCAGCAAACATGTATTAAGTGCCTACTATGTGCCAGGAATTGTGCCAAGCTCTTAGAATACAAAGAAAGGCAAAAACAGGCCCTGCCCTCAAGGAAATCAAAGTCTAAGGGGGTTGGGAGAGGGAACAACATGCAAACAATTATGCAGAAATAAATACAATGGAAACCAGGGATGCTAGGGGGTAGACATGAAGAGGTAGAGAATTGAAGACATGAAGGACAGCCATAGTTGGGAGATAGAGTATGGAGCCAAGGAAGAGGAAGGCCATGTATCATAGAGTCATATCTATGTCAATATATCATAGAATATACATGGAGGAGGAGTAGGATACAAGAAGACTGGAAAAGTGGAAAAGGGCTTGGTTATGAAGGGTTTTGAAAGCCAAATAGAAGGAAAGCACTAGCATTTGGGAGATCAGGAACACTTTCATGTCAAAGATGGTGCCTGAGCTGCACTTTAAAGGAAGAGAGGAACCCTGTTAGGAGAAGGGAGGAAGGAAGGGAATGCATTCTAGACATAGGGGGATGATTGGTTGGTGCAAAGGAACAGAAATGGGAGATGGAATGTTCTGAGTGATGAACAGATAGAGTCAAACTTATTAACACCCAGGACAATGGAGTCACCACACTTGAAATTTAACATCACAGTGCCAGGTGTGCCTAGAGAAAGATACAAATAGCATTAAAGGGAATAAAGACCCCAAAAGTCACTAACCTATGTAAACTTTGACTCCAATGATGCTACCATTAAGCATATAGATCAAAGACAGAGAGGAAGGATATACATGTACAAAAATATTTATAGGAGCACTTTCTGTTGTTGCAAAGAACTAAAAATAAAGTAGGTGTCTATCAACTGAGGCATGGCTGAGCAAATTATAGTAAATGGATGTAATCAGATATTACTATACTGTAAGAAATGATGAACAGATTCAGAGAAACCTGGAAGATGATTATGAACTGATACAGTTACATGAGCAGAGCCAGGACTACATGACTATAGTAAAATAAAGGAAAACGGCTTTGAAAGACTTAAGAATTTTCTTCAGTGCATTGACCAATCATGACTCCAGAAAAAATAATAGTGTAGCATTTTTCAAAGGTGCTGAATGAGACACATTATCAATAAAGGCCAATATGTGGATTTATTTTGCTTGACTATACTTACTTGTTCCAGGAGACGGTTTTTACTTGGGGGAGGGAAGGTTGTACATGGGAGGAAGTGAGTCAGTAGTGACAGTTATGCAAAGAAAGAAAAATACAAGGAAAATCATGTCAATGAAACATTTGAAGAACACAAAGAAGAAAGCAGAAGCAAGTTTATAAGAGGACATAGAAAACAAGGCGGTTTGGTATTACTTCGATAAATTAAATATGCACTTTAAAAAAAAGCTGTATGTAATAGAAATTTGGAGAAACACATACAATCAGCTTTTCTCTTCTTTATACATGTAAGTGCTCATATGTTTTGATGTATGTTAAGTGAAAAATTTAAAAATTTAAACATGGAAAATAAAAGAGAAAAATAAAAAAAGTAACTGGTTTATACTACATGTACATAAAGGATACTCGCATCGAAGACAACACAATTGTGATGGCATTGAAAGACTGATTCACAAGTTATCTGAAGAAGTGAAAGATACTAATGACAAAGAAAAAACTCTCAGAACTTATTATTACCTCAAAACAGCAAGTGGCAGAAGTCAGCTACTAATTGTTCTGCCTATTTTTCCATCTACATTAAATGTTTATGAGAAGAATCAACACATATATTGTGGAAAGATTAAGGGGAATTTATTAAAAATAGAGGGAAGTTTTAGAGGGTGCAGTGGAAATGAATAGAAGAACAAAGGGGGATAGAGACTGGAGAGATCCAGGGAAGACTTTACATTGGAAGGGGGTGTTGGCCCTCCCCTCTTGCACCCTCATCCCTTCCATCCCAGGGAAAGATGGCATATGTTGTTAGACTAAGAAGTAGGAACAAGGTAATCCCCTTACCCAACTATGTCTGAGATAGAGGCATATTGGACCCAGAGATCTTAGGTGGAGGTTGCCTTGAGCAAGACACTTAATCCCTTTGGGCCTCAGTTTCCTTATCTATAAAATAAGGGGATAGATTAGATGACCTCTAAGATCCCTTCCAGCTCCAAACCTTATGACCACTCAAAGCCTGTTTCCAAATTCATAAAATGGGAATGATACCATCTTTAGTGCTGACCTTATGGGTTTTTGTAAGGATCACATAAGATAATGTACAAAAGTGACTTTCAAATTTTAAAGCACTAGCTAAATGCCAGTGATTATGATTATTACCTCATTCTCATCTGTTTCCAGGGTTTCAAATAGAAGTAGTTCTGGGTATAGTCAGTACTCTATTATTCTTATATGTTTAACATTCTATTGACTATTGCACAGAGAAGCAAAATAACTGCTTCTTTGAAACTGAATAAAAGTAGTCAGATGTCAACTCATACTCTATACACTCACTGAAAGCATCCTCAGTACAAATCCAGAACAAACAGAACAGGGATGTCATGTACCTTACCCCATTCCCACATGATTTTGATCTGCTCTGCTATATCTGTATATTTGAAAGGGTTTTTTTGTTTCTTGCAGCTTAGAAATTGCGAGTTATTGGAATGGCAATGCCTATAAAAACATTGTTCTTACATTTGGATGGAATGATGTTATTCCCAGGTGATTTGGGGCAGCAGTAATGGTCCAGTTCCAGTATAGTTTATTGGTTGAGTTCTCAGCCATGTATTTTTTGGAGATCTGTAATTGTAGTGTGGGATTCATTGCGTGTCAGTCTATGAATGAACGATAATGAGCTTCTGGTGTATACTTCTATTCTCTAGGTCATAGCTTTGCTGGATGCTAAATTTTTACAGCCTGCAGTGATGTGCTGCACGATTTCTACCATTTCCTTATATAATTTTTATTGGTTTATTTCCCAGTCATCTCTTCACCATACTGCTTTCATTCTGGGCATCACTCAGCTTCACTCCACTCCAGTGTTGAACTGTATCCTTGGGGTACCTGGCTCTTGCAGGTGAACTTTCATATTTTCTTGTTAGTAACCATAGCTCCATTCCACTTCCAAATTATCCCTTTGCTATTTTGCTTACACTCAGGCCATCATCTTCATGTTCCCACTACCACAATTTTTGACTCTGCACTGGATCGCCTAGCACTCACCTTATCTTAGCCAAAACCAGGCTTCCATACTACTTCCGGGATATCTCTTCACCAGTGTGCCTACACATCAACCACCATCCTGTAATCTTGGACTCTATCCTCAGTTCTCTGACTCAAATAGGTGAGCTTTTTTCCTTCTCTTGCCCAGTACCCAACCTCCATGCCACTCTCTGGCTCTCTACACACTATGCCATGGCCTGCATGTTTCTGACCCTTTCCTAGTTCCCTTTTATGTATTGTCTTTCCTCATTAAAATATAAGGTCCCTATAACATACATGCTCAATTGGGCATGGAAATCTATCTTACCCTACAGGAAAATAGCGGGGAAGGGGACAAGAGATCAGGGGGATGATAGAGAGGAAGGCAGACTCGGGGAGGGAATAATCAGAAGCAAGCACTTCTAAGGAGGGACAGGGTCAAAAGAAAGAATAGAATAAATGGGGGGTGGGATAGGATTAAGGGAAATATACTTAGTTTTTCATAATATGACTACTATGGAAGTGTTTTGCAGGACTACACACGTATAACCAGGACAGAGTTGTTTGCCTTCTCAATGAGGGTGAGTGGGGAGGGAGGAAGGGAGAAAATTTGGAACCCAAAGTTTTAAAAACAAATGTTAAAAATTGTTTTCACATGCAACTGGGAAATAAGATATACAAGGAAATGGGATATAGAAATCTATCCTGCCCTACAGGAAAATTGAAAGGGAAGGTGATAAGAGAAGGGGGGAGATAGAAGGGAGGGCAGATTGGGGTGGGGGGAGGGACAAGATGGGGAGAAAATTTGGAACTCAAAATACTATGGAAGTGAATGTTGACAACTAAAATAAATAAATTAATAAAAGGTCTTTGGTAACTCTCTCTCTCTCTCTCCATATATATATATATATATATATATATATATATATATATAGACACACACACATACATATATATGTATGTACATACATATGTATGGTCCCTGATGACAGAACTATCTTATTTGTTTACATTTGCATTTATTCTCCACACTTAACAAAGTTTATACTATATAGCAATTGTGTAATAAATATTTCATCAAAAATTTATCTATTTATAACTAAGCCTGGTTGTTGCTATTATCATTATTATTATTATTACCATCTCACAAGGTTGCAATGAGGATCAAGTGTATGAATGTCAGAATTGTAAGAGACCTTAGAGGTCATCTGTTATAACCCCTATATGAACAAGAATCACTTTTATAATATCCACAATTTGTGTTCATTCAGCTTTTACTTAAAGACCCACAGTGATGAGAACCTAATTACCTAACAAAGCAGCCCAGCATCCTTTTGGATAGCTCTAATCAGTTGGAAGTTATTCATTTCACCTAGCTGAAATCTGCCTCATTACAATTTCTATCCATTGCTCTCAGGTCTGACTTCTGGAGTCAAGCACAAGTCTAAAACTTGAAGATAAATATAATGTCTCCCTCCTCTTGAGTCTTCTTTTCTTCAGATTAAAAATTCCTAGCTCCTCCAAGCAATCTTCTCATAACATATGCCTAACAATTTCTTCACCATAGTTGTTATCCTCTTACTGGACCAATCCAGTTTGTCAATATTCTTCCTAAAATGTGGCAGTCAGAGCTAAACACCATATTCAAACTGCAATCTAACCAAAGCATATCACCTCTCTTGTTCTGTACACTAGGATTACCATGTTACACTGCTAACTCATGTTAAATTTGTAGTTCACTAAGCCCCCTAGGTCTTTCTCAGTGGGAACTGATGTCTATACATTTCTCCCCTTCCCATACTTGCACACTTGATTCTTTGAACTAAAATATAGGATTTTTTAATTTAACCAAAATGAATTTCTAGGAGAGGGTATGCTCCTTGAGAGAAGGGCTGATCTCATTTGTGTTCTTGTGCCTCCAGTGTTTAGCCCAATGTTTTTCACATGTAAGAATTTAATAAACGATTGTTGAACTAGACCCAATTTTGTCTTATTAGACTTGATCTGTCATTATGGCTTTCTAAGATCTTTCGAGATCCTGTTATCCAACTTGTTAGCTATATCTCTTCTAGCTTGGTGTAATTGTCTGCGTATTTGATAAGCATCTCATCTATGCCTTCATTCAAACCAGAAAGCCTTAAAACACTATACAAATATGACTATTAGTCTTATTATTATTGATTAAAGTATTCAATAGAGTGGGGCCAGAGACAGAATCTAGTGGCACTCTAATACAGCCTTCTCTCCACACTAATCAATTAATCAGCACTCTTGACATTCAAACAGCTCCAAACTATCTAAATCTTATTATCGACATTCTGCACACAAAACTGTCATGAGAAATTCTATCAAGTATCTTGCTGAAATCCAGCTATATTATGTTTACTGCACCCCCTTGATCTATCTTGTTACCCTAACTCCCTCCCCCAATGTAAGTGAAGCACTTTAAAACTGAACAGTTACATAAACGTTATTGACCTATGTATAGCCCATATGAGCCCTGAATATCCTCATTCCTACTCTCATTTCCACTGAGTCAGGTCTCCATAACTTGATTATATTTACCCCTTCCTCCCATTCTAGTGAAGAGAGAAGAGTCAGAGATGATTTTCTAATGCCGTTGGCTTGAGCCCTCACAGATATGCTTCCCTTCAAGGTTATCCACTGAAAATCAATTTAGTCAGCTATCTCTAAGTAGCTTTTAGAAAAGGGCATTTACGTAGGTGATAAATTAAGAACAATGGATTCATTCCTCCCTCCCCCAGTTTCTGTGCTATACTCTTCCATAAATACCTACAGGGTTCAGGGGAAAGTAAGTTCAAGCTTACAGAACACCTGTGGCAAAGGTATAATTCCTGGCTTTTGTAAGTTCTCCTTAGCCATGGTGTAGTTCTTTGATAGGCTTCATTCCTTTGCTATGATCTTCTATGAAGCTGTGGATCTATTTCCATTCTGTTCTTACCACTCAATGTAGATGCTACCATCAGCATCAGTGTCTGCATTTGGAGGCAAGCACAAGTAGTGGGGAATATGGGAGGTACAAATTCCTCTAGACCCTTCAAAGTGTGAAGAGTTCTCCAGCCAAGGTGGGGTGGAGGGAGAGGCTAAAGCTGAAGCCTCTTCCTCCTAGGTAGTTCCTCCTCAGGGAATGTACTAGAAAGCCATACTTGCTTTAATTTCTAGAATGACTCTTTTCTCAACCTGCTTGATAATTTATAGATGATCCCCGAGGATCTCTGAGCCTATTTAAACACAATTCTTGCACATTCTCACTACAGTTCAAAGGAGTTTTCCACACTTAGTCTGACCTATGAGACTGCTTGATTGTCTTATCACTTGTTTTAAGTTGGATGGGGTTGAGTAAATCAGTTATTCCACCCTTACATATGATTTGCTCTTTGAAATATGCAAGGTAACCAGGATCAATGATTGCAAGATTCTATCAACGAGAAAGAAGATGGATGAATTCTCCAAGAAATATTCCATTCTAAGAAATCTTCATTAAAAGTATTCATTAAATCAACTTCGTGTTGATTTTAATGGGAAAATGTAAGAGGGCAGAAGCATGGATCAACAGTAGTGGTTCTGAAAAAAAGATCTAAGGGTTTTAATGGACTGCAAGCTCAATATGAGTCAGCAGTGTAATTCAGTCTTGGTTTGCCTTATTAAGAGGGGCATAGTTTCCAGAAAAGGGGAGATGGCATCCCACTGTGCCCTGCATTAATCAAACCACATCTGGAGCATAGCATTGAGTTCTGGGCACCATAATTTTAAAAGGATATTGATCAGCTGGAGAGCGCCCTTAGAAGGGAAACTAGGATGGTGAAAGGCATTGAGTCCATGCCATATGAGTATTGGTTGATGGAACTGAGCACATATAGCCAGGAGAAGAGAAATCTCAGGAAGACACGCTCACTGTGTTCCAGTATGTGAAAGGCTGTCATTGGGAGAGAAAGCGGATTTGCCCCCGTTTGATCCCAGAGGGCAGAACCAGAAGCAATCTGCACAAATTGCACAGGACAGATTTAGGTTTGTGTCAGGAAAAATTTCCTAAAAATTAGCTCTTTGCAAAAGTGAAATGGGCTGCCTCAAGGAGTGATGGGCTTCCCCTCCTTGGAGGTCTTAAATAGAGGTGGAGCAACCACCCAACATAAGCAGGTTATGTTATTCCTTTTGTGTATCCGTTAGACTAGTTGGCTACTTAGGTTCATCCCAACTGGCAAATGCTGTGACTCACTGAGCGTTGTGGACAGAACACTGACCTAGAAGTCAGGAAACATGGATCCACAGTGTGAATCTGAAGTGATCCCCTGTGTGACTTGTTGCCAAAATCAAAGAGGCAGGGCAGTTGATCTCTAAAGTAGGAAGCAAGCAACTGTTGCCAGTATCCCCGAGGTATCAAGCCTTTTCCTCTTCTGAGGTTGTTGGGGGCAGCTGATTTAAACAGAAGCTTCTGAAGGAGTGTTAGCTTGTCATTGTACTATGAATGTGGGCTTGAGTGTCTTAGGCGAAGGGCAAGCAATGAGTCTGGAGATAGTGTGCTGCAGCAGAGCAGTGCATCTCTGGGAAGCCTGATAACCTCAGGGGCTCTCCCTATGTGTCTGTATTGGTGTTGCCTGCAATGGTTGAGTTCCTCAGAAGTCTTATGCATTGGGCTGTGCTGTAGGCTTACACACAACACAGAATCATAATTTAGAAACTTCACACTTATGGTGGAGAGAAAGGAACTCAACCGTGGGGGCAGGAGTATGTGGATAAAAAGCATATCCTGGGATGCATACTTTTGGGGCCATAAACACCCCGGCCCTAGAGACACTGCCCTACTTAAAACTCTGGCACAGAGCACATCGAAGAATTGGGGAGTAGTGATTCTGTATTGTGACATAAGCAACAACTGCATCTTTGGCAATACGTTCTGAGATCTTCTTTACTCTCTCCAGTAACCCTATATCAAAGGACATGGGACCCTAATACTAACTTGCTGCGTGATTTTAGGAAATCACCTCCCCTCTCTGTTTCTTCCTATCTAAAAATGAGAGTTTCCCTAGATGACCTCCAAGTCCCATTCCAGCTCAAAAACCCTGATTTCATTTAATGAGCCTAGAATTCCATGTAGCCCATCCTTACTCTGCAAAGAAATAGCCTCACTTCTGAAATGGTACAACAGTGAGAAACCCCACTGTGTTTCAGTTTTACTAAGGGGGAGTAATGACTGTTACTGAGAAGCTCTTCTGGGGAATGACAAGGCAAACTTCTCACACATACAATAATGTGTAAAGCAGGAGATGGGTTATAATCATAGTGGTGGCTTTTTGAACCCTTGAAATGGTCAACAAACTAAAGAATATGGAATCACAGCTGAAATGAATCCACATTTGAATAGTAACAACATAAAAGCTCCAACAAGGCAAATGGAAACTTTTACTAGACTAAATTCCATGAATTAATTTAATAAACTTAATGGAATTCCCATCTTATCTATATTTTGTGTCTTCCTCCAGGGAATAGCATAGTACTCTATTTTTTATATCTATCTATCTATCTATCTATATCTATATCTATATCTATATATAGATATAGATATAGATAGATATATACTTAAAGTTTGCTAAGTCAATGGATTGAATGAAAAAGGAAGTGAATGAAAAATTAAAAAGCTTTTATTTAATACTTACTATGTACTTACTACTGTGCTAAGTATTATGGATACAAATGAGAGAGAGAGAGAGAGAGAGAGAGAGAGAGAGAGAGAGAGAGAGAGAGAGAGAGAGAAATTGGTTCCCTGCTCTCAAGTAGCTCACACGTTAATTGGAAGAGGTGGCCCATGTAAACAAATCTATCCCATGGTGGATATAAAGGCCCAAAAATCATAAAGGGGTCTTTAGGGATCCTTAGAGTGAATCAACAAAGCAAATGGTAAGGCTCAGAGGATTTAAGAGCACGGTGGCAGTGCAGATAGATGGGACATCTCGCTGGAAGGTAAGTAGTTGGTAACTCTCAGCTCATTCGAGTGGTGTGAACAACCATGTCACTCTTCCCCACTGGCTTTCCAGGTTGGGGTTTCGGCACACCCAAGTCAACAAAGGGATGAAATAAAGACAAGAGGGGAAGAAAGAAATTCAATTCAATCCAATCAATAAGCATTTCTTAAGTACTTTATCTACCATATATATTCAAGGCTCCGTGAAAAGCACTAGGAACACAAAGACAAAATGAAAAATAACTGCTCTCAAGGAGCTTATGTTCTACTGTGAGATACAAACATACTCTTCTATTTCAGTCAAATTGGCCTACTTTCTGGTCTCCATAGTCCACATCCCATCTCCTACCTGCATGCCTTGTCCAGGCTATCTCTGCCTCCCCATGTCTGGAATTGGAACTACTTGCTCTCTTCAAGACTCAACTCATATCACCTCCTTCAAAAGGCCTTCCCTGATTCCTCCAGTTTTCAGTGCCTCCTCGTTGACCTTTGATTTTCTACATATCATAAGATCATGGATTTAGAACTCAGGCATATCAGAGGCCATTTAACCCAACATGCTTGTTTTACACGTGAGGAAACTGAAGCCCAAAGACATTAAATGATTTACCCAAGGGCAAATAGGTAGTAAATGATAAAGCAGTGATTTAAATCAAAGACCTCTGATTTCCAATCCAACACTCTTTGCATTGCACTACTCAGGGCTTTGAACATCTATTTATTACACACACACACACACACACACACACACGCACGCGCGCGTGCACACACATGCATACGCACACCTCCCCAACATGTAGTGTCCTTCTGGACAAAAACTAACTCTTGTATTTACATCCTTACCCAGAAGATGCTTAATAAATATTTGGTGATGGATCAGTATACAACTGGTCATCGGAGAAAGAAGGAAGAAGTAGTTATACAAACACCATCAGGAAAGGCATCCCTAGAGGAGGAGACAGCATATCAGCTGAGCTTTGGAAGAAACTAAGACCTCAGCTGCAGCTGAGGTGGGAGTGCATTGTAGGCATGGGAGACAGCCTGGGTAAAGGCCCAGGACAGCTTGGGGGAGATGGAATTCCAAGTCTGGGAAACATCAAGGAAGTCAGTTTGGCTGGAAAATAAGGATATGTGAAGGCAAGCAATAAGGCAAGAAGCCTAGAAAGGTAGCCTAGAGCCAAATGGTGATGAACTCTAAATGCCAGATTGAGGAGTTTGTGGTTTATCCTAGAAGCAATAAGAAGCCATTTCTTGGACAGGGCAGTAGTGGGTCAGACTTGTATATGAAAAAGATTCTTTTGGCAGCTGTGTGGAGATTAGAAAAGTGACAGAGAGGAATCCAGGAGTCCAACTAGGAGGCTGCTGCAATAATCCAGGTAAGAGAAGATAAAGGTGAAATGAGGGTGGTGGCAGTGTGAATGGCAGGAAGGGGCCAGGCACAAGCAATACACTATGGAGAGAAAATTAGCAAGACTTGGCAACTGAACAATAATAATGATAACTCACATTTATAGTGTGCTTTCCTCAGGAAAAAATGGCTGAGGTAGGTGGAGTACCATTATCCCCATTTTAAAGATGAGGATGCTGAGGTCCAGAGAGTGAAGTAAGCTGCCAAAGGTCACACAGCTAGTCAGTGGCAGAGCCAGAAGAGCCAAGTCACCAAATGTCAGAACTAGAAGAAATCTTAAAGCTCATCTCATCCGATACCCTGATTTTACAGAGAAGGAAACTGAGGCCCGGGAAAAAAACTGTGTCCAAAGTAATACAGAGTTAATGGCAAAATTGGAAGAAGGTGGAGTGAAGGGGCAGGACATGTGATTTATCAATCTTTCCACTCCTAATCCAAGACTATCTCTACTGCATGAACCCCAGTGTCCTGAATCCCAGTCCAGTGCTCTTTCTATTACAGTGATGAGCAGCCACGTGGCCGTGATTACGGGCTGGAGAACTCTGCTCTTCCTCAGCTCCTCTAACACTTGGCTGTCAGTGGTGTTCTGCCTGGGAGACATGACTCTGACTGGCTTGGACTCTGACTGTGAACTTCCCTCCCTCCCTAGTCCTCTTCTTAATTACCACCATCGCCTTCACTTCACACTTTTATCAGATTGCATTAGAGCCATCTTGGCACAAGGAGAGGCTTCCATTGGGGCATGGACAGCAGCTACAGCTTTGTGCCAGGGAGCCATTTATCTATTTTCTACTCTGTCCTAGGAGAGGCAAGGAGCAGAGGTGTGGGCTGCAGCACCTCCCTGTGGCACATCTTGCAACAGTAGCCCTTTTCTTGCTCTTGAAAGTTAGAGCGTCCCAAGGGGATCCAAACATAGACGTTATCAGAAGCAGCCTTCCCAAAAACAATAAGGGGGAGAAATAGGAACTTAGGATCCTGGAATTGGGAGGAAACTGAGACCTAAAGCTGGTTCATTATGTGGATGAGGAAAATGAAGTCTGGGGTGGGGTGCTTAGCCAAGGTCAGATGGCCACTTAGGATCACTGAATTTAAAGCTGGAAATTGCCTTAGAAATCATCTGGTCCTGCCCCTTTGTTTTATTTTATTAATTGTTTTTGTTTTCCTTTGTTTTAGAGACGAGGAACCTGAGGCCTAGAAAGGCTCAGTGACTGGTCCAGGGTCACCCAGGTAATAAGCAAGCAGAAGTAAGAGTTCTATAGCACTTTCAGGCTTACCAGATGCTTTACCCGCATTTCCTCATCTGCAGCACACAGCCACCTTGTGAGCCAAGTGCTGCAAGATTTATTATCCTCATGTTACAGATGAGAAAAACTGACACTCACAGAGATGGGGACTTGCCCGTGATCACAAAGACAGGGTGGGAAATAAGGTCTTCCTGACTCCAGAAGCTTAGTGGCTGAGAGTGGAGCATTGACCTAGAGGAAGGAAGACCTGAATTCAAATTTGGCCTAGGGCCCTTACTAGTGCAACCCTGGGCAAGTCACTTAATGTCTTTCTCAGTTTCCCTCTCTATAAAATGATAATAAAAATAGCACTCACTCACAGGACTGTTGTGAGGATCAAATGAGTTAAAATTTGTAAAGTGCTTAGCACAGTTCCTGGCACAGTAGGCTCTTAACAAATGTTTGTGGTGTATGATTGTTATGGAATATTACTGTGCCATAAGAAATGATGAGCTCAATGATCTTAGAAAAACATGGAGAGACTTGCACACAATAATGAAGAGTGAAATGACCAGAACCAAGAGAATGCTGTATATAGGAACAGAAATACTGTTTTAAGAACAACTTCGAGCAAATAAGTCATTCTGACTAGTATAAACACTCAAATTAACTACAAGGGACATAAGAAGGAAGACATTATCTACATCCAGAGAAAGAACTGATAAAAAGAAGCATGTGCAGAATGATTTTACATATGAATACATATTTGTGTCTAATGGTAGCCACCTGTAGGGTTAAGCAGGGAAGGAAAAAAATTTACAAGATAAGTTTATTATATATTTAAAAGGAATAGCAAGGTATACATAATAGAGTTGCAGTTTCATATACAATCGCCTTTTTTATTATATTATGTTCTGGAAATGCTTGTCTTATTCCATAAATTAAAAATAATATTAAAAAACTAAAAATAACTTTTTAAAAATCTAAAAACAAACAAATGAACAAAAAATGCTTGTTCCCTTCTCTCCCTCCTGAAGAGCTGAGATTCAAATCAAGTTATTTCCTCCAACTCCATGACTAATATTCTTGCCACTATATTGCATAGCCCATCTAGTTGGCAAAATTAGGACTCAAATCCATTTGTTCTGGCTCTAAATCAAATATTCTTTCTACTGCACCACAAATAATTTGTGAGCTCACATTTTCAGTGCTAACAAATTTGGTTAACCCTACAAGATCCAAGAAAATTTATTTTTTAAATGTTGGTAATGAATGATATGAGATGGCACTCTTGACTAGTTTCTCATTACTAAGCCTTGTTTATTAAATGCTTCAACTTGTGCGTGTTATCTACTTTTGGTGTGCCCAGAGCACTTTCAAAAAGGCTTCACTGGGTAAACAAATAAATTAGGAGCAAATGTTTTGGGTTGTCTGTGTAGAGAAAGGATGATCATGGCCTGAATGCAGAACCAACCGGTACCCCAAAGACATACAAGCTAGAGCAGGGAAAGCAAGACGGAGAGGGTATCAAATCCTGTAATGATTCTTTGTACATAAAAGAAATGCTTAGCATGGAAAAGGAAATACTTAGTGGGCACATGATGTGATTGCTGTTTTCTAATATCTGAAGGGCTCTCCTATGGAAGAGGAATTAAGCTGCTGTGTGACCCTAGAACATAAAGACAGGAGTAAATCATCTACTTTGCCACTGCACCCAAAGGACCATGGGATCTTTCCATCCTATTGGCATCAGAAACCTTCCATTATGTGTCGTCTCCTCAGTTAGAATGTGAGCTCCTCCAGAGCAGGAACTGTCTTCTATATTTGTGTCCCCAGAGTGTAGCATAGTGCTATGCATACAGTAAGAGCTTAATAAATGCTTCATTCTTTCATTCACTAGGCAGAACTCAGAGAGGGGAAAATTTCAGCTCTTTATGGCAATTAGAGGTACTAAAAAATGAGTGCATTGTCTTAGGAAGCAGCAAGTCCCCTATGACTTCAAAATGAGGGATGTCAGGGATTTTATAAAGAAAATTCATTCTACACCTATAGGCTGAACTCAATTGACTTCTGAGGTTTTCTAACTCTAGAATTCTGTAATTCTATGAAAAATTGGAAAGAGTAGTAGATTTGTTATAAAAAATAATGGCTAGCATATATATACACATATAGACATATTTCAGTTATAAGATTTGCAAAGTGCTTTGCATATGTTGTCTCATTTGATCTTTACAGCAGTCCTTATGGTGTTATTTTTACTGATAAGGAAACTGACACTGAGAGAGGTTAATTGCTTTACCCAGGGTTTGAACTCACGTCTTCTTGTCTCCAAGTCCAATATTCTAGTAACCATACTACTCGGTTGCCTTTCAGGGGACTTGCATTTGAATTCTGATTCTGACACTTAGGATCACAGATACAGAGGTGGAATGGCCCTAGAGCAATTGCCTCATTTTACCTAGAGGAAACTAAGCTTAGGGAATTTTCTTCAGATTTTACACAAGGAGTGAGTAGCAGCTCCAGAACTCCAGCCATAGGCCTATGATCACAAATAAAACACTTCCTCTTACTCCATGCTGCCTCTCACTCTCAGTGGAATAGTGGGCAGTTGTCTCTTTGGGTCTCGGGACTTTTATTAGCATTAATGATAAAGTTGGACTGGATCATGGAATTATAGATACAGAGTTTCCTATTCTGATCTCTAAAGGTCTTTTCAGTTAACAATCCTATCGTTTGACATCCCCTGACTCCCAAAGGCCTTATTACCTTACTGATAATAGGCTTTTTTTTAAAAATTGCTGTCATAATTACGAATATATTGGCTGCAATTAGGTCACTAATGCAATAATAATAAACCCTTTTTTAAAATGCTAACAGTATGCTATCCCAGATAGAATGACAGTTGTGACTCCAGGCACTTAGTGCAAGCAATCATAAGATTGCTTTCCCTAGAGGGAAAAGGACAGAAATACCGGGTGGTCAAGGGTAAAATAGCTAAAGTAGAAAGCTGGGCCCTTTCTACCCATTAGGGACCACCTTGGATCTATTTTTGTCCAATCAGCTCTCTCAGAATTTCCTTTGAAAAACTTGAAGACAGTGACACCGTGTGGTTGAAGCCAATACTATGTGACCTCTTAATAAACCATATATCTTGGACTCCCGCCTTTTTCATATCAGCCCTTTAATCCTTCATTTTCCTTCCACAGACATTTATTTAGCAGTGGTGAAGTAATTTAGAGTGATGGAGACAAAGGAGATGTGTGAACCAAAAATTAGGACAAATGTGACTAAGGTGAAAACACTTTTATTGTGAAATCAATGGAATTTGAAATAATAATGGCTCATTTAGGTAGGATTGACACTTTCCAAAAGGTTTATATATATTAGTTCACTTAATCATGACAAAAGTCCTCTGAGGTGATAGGCCCAGTATGAAAATTCCCATTATGTGTTGGAGAAATTCATTGTCCAGGGAAGTTAAGTGATTTGCCCAGGGTCGCAAAGCCACCAAGAAACAGAGTCAGGATTTGAACTCAGGTCCTTTGATTCCCTGTCCAGTCGGTCAGGACTAGCTCCACAAGAACATAGCTACACTCTTTTCCTCCTCTAAATGTCTATATCTCTTTATAGGGATGGATTCATCATTCAGTCAGAGACAAAGGCAGTTTTTTGAGGAAGGAGATGAAATGGAGGGATAGATATGAAGGAAGAGAGAATTTTCCCCTAAAAGTAAAATAATTTACAAAGTCACAGTCACAATTTTAGGACCTGGAGGCTCCCAGAGGTATTATAGGCTAACCTACACCCGACAGAGAATCTTTTCTGAAACATTTCCAATAAGTGATCAGCTTGAAGTCTTTTGGCAAAAAGGAAAGCACTCACTCATGAGGCAACTCATCCTTCAAAGTAGCTGCTAATTCAAGTTGTTGGGGTTTTTAAACTTTTGGGGGGTTACAGGTGTCCTAAGACAGTGTTATCAAACTCAAATAGAACTCAGGAGTGTTGTGGGTTGCATGTGGCTCACAGGCTGTGAGCTTGATAGGTCTATCCCAGACCATGGAGATAACTGAAGTTGCTGTATCTTGGGTACATAATTTCTATCTTAGAAAATTTTGAAAGGTTGTGAGGATATGGGAAAATGTCTAAGCCTTCATCTTATCGGTCACCTATACAAAATATTTCTATGAGTAATCCACATGTGAACTGAAGTGAATCAGGAACATGAGCTTTTGAAAGAAATATTCAACAATTAAGCACATCTTTATCAGCTCACAATTTACTGAAAGTTGTAGAGAATGTCAGACTCTAGTGTGCCTATTCTTTGTTCTCTATGACAAAATATTTGAGTCAGTGGGGAAACATGATAACACACAGCATCTTTTGCAGAAAGGTGGCTCCTATCAAGACATCAAAATCATTCCTTCACTAAGGATCCATTTCAATATGTGATAACAGGGGCAGCGAGGTGGCACAGTGGATAGAGCACAGACCCTGGAGTCAAGAGGACCTGAGTTCAAATACAACCTTAGTCACTTGACACTTACTAGCTGTGTGACCCTGGGCAAGTCACTTAACTCCATTGCCTAGCAAAAACAAACCCAAAAAAATGTGATAACAGAAAAAAAAAACCTATTCAGTGATGCTCTGATGATAAAACTCACCAGTGCAGAGATCAGGATGAGGATGGGGCTCTCTGTGGATGATCAAGTCCTCCAGATGCTCCTATTTGTGACTGAAGCAGTGATGGCTGCAGCAAGTCCTAAGACACTGCAGAACCTCCCTGAAGAGACCTGACATCACTCAAAGAGGTCATGTCCATCTACGTAGGAAAGATGAAACGCAACAAAGAATGTCTGTTGCCCAGATTTCAACATCTGAGTGGTCACTCTAAAAAGCACGTCCAACAGCATGTATACCTGGGACAGATGGTACAGAAGGGCAAGGAGCTAGATGCAGAATTAAAAAGGAAAGGGGGAGTGGGCTGTGTTGCTTTCAGGAAATTACAAAGCTCTTTTACTGACTTCAAGCTTTCCATGAAAACAAAAGCTTATATACAATTTTAATATTGACTGATGTTGCAAAATGTTGAATCTCTCAAGAACTCAAGATGAACATCGAATCCATCACGGGGAGGAGCACGGTCAGGATGAGCAGCTCAAACATCAGCAGAACTAGGTAACACAGTGAAAAACGTCAGATATCAGACACAATGTTCCACTCTCCTAGTGCCCAACGTTCACAAAGCAATGGAGGAGGTACCTTCTTTGGGGTCCTGCCTGGTCATTGCCATTCCACACATTTAGTTTCATTGTTGTTCTTTTCATCCACATTGTGATAGTCACATACATTGTTGTTTCTGTGCCTGCTTTCCTTCATTTTGCATTAGCTTATATATGTATTCTCATCCTTCCCTTTAACAAACGTTCATTGTTTCTTATAGTGAATCAATATTTTATGACATTCATGTGCCACAATTTATTTGGCCGTTCCCCAATCGGTAGATGTTGACTTCCTCCCCCCCCCCAACTGGAGACATTTTAGAACCAAAAGGAACCTTAGAGATTATCTAGTTCACCTCTTTCATTTAAAAAATAATAATAGCTAACATTTATATACCATTTACTATGCATGAGGCACTATGCTAAGTACTTTAATAATAATAATTGCTGACGTTTATATAGAACTTGCTATGTGCCAGGTGCTTTATAACTATTATCTCATTTGATCTTCACAACAACCCTGGGGGATGGGTGCTATTATTATCCCCATTTTGCAGATGAGAAACCTGAGGCAAACAGGGTTGAAATGACTTGCCCAGGGTCATCCAGCTAGTAAATGTCTAAGGGCAAATTTTAATTTAGGTCTTCCACCTGGCTTGACACTGTCCACAGCGCCACCTAGCGGAAGAGCTGAAGTTCACAGAGCGAAACCTCACCCTCTGTCTCCAACGCAAACTCCTTTCTGCCCAGCAATTAAAACTCCCCACAATTTTTCCAGTCTTGTTTCTTGCTATTCCTCTTTATGCGCTCTCTGTTTCAGTAAAACTGGCCTGCTCTCTGTACGTACACATTTCACTTCTACCTCTGGCTCTGCAGAACTGGTATCCCGTACCTTATCTGGAATATTCTTTCCCTTTACAAAAGCTCTAAGTACCTTCGAAGTACAGCTCAAGTCTACCTTCTCCAGCAGTCCCAGCTCGATCCTCTCACTTGTTGGCACTCTTTCTTCTGAAAACACTCCCGAGCACTGCATAAATCTTTTCATTTACTTTCTTGTGTGAGGGTTGTATACCCCACTCTCAGCACCGCCTCCAGGACTATTTGCTTTCTCTTTGTATCCCAGGTCTAGTGCAGGTAGACTTTATTTAGGAAGTACTTAATACATTTGGCTGAATCGAGTTGGATTTGAAAATTCTACAGGAAGTAAGCAGCCGACCTGCCGGGCAGCCAAGACATTTCCACCTTTAGGAGAAGCCCTCCTTTAGGATAGCCAAAATTCTGGAGATACCATGGAATCACTCAGGCTGTGCATTGCTTCTGTTCTCCCTGGGCCTCCATTCCCTTTTCTGACCCTACATTTTTATGCGACGTTTTGCGTAGGAGTCATCATTGGAGAAATACTGCAGCCTTCTGCCCAGTGCGCGTGTTTCCATTGCACTTTTGGTTACCCACATTTTCGATTCCTCAGAAATTTTTATTTTCCATAATTCAAGGCCATATAACATCTGTGGGAAAATATTGGTTATAAAAAAAGATGGGTTTCCATGTCAAGGAGTAGCTTGGAATTTTTAATAGCACTGCATAGTTTCCCAAGGGGAATCCAGTCGGCTCTCTTCCCTCCATGCAATTTTAGCTTAGCTCATTGTCCATCAGCTGTACCTGGGGAAGATACATGAACTGACGATCTTCTTCAACTGATTACTAGTCCAATTACATGTCATAATCTGGAAGATAGGTACAGTGCGTGGTGCAGTAAATAAGAGTGCTGAACTGGCAGTCAGGAAGACCTGGGTTCAAATTCTGCCTTACACACTTTGCTACACAATCTGGGCAAACCACCTAACTCCTTTCAGGCTGTTTCTTAATCTGTATACAGATACAGATAATAGCTCCTACTAATATAGCCTGGTTGCTAGATTCCGTAAGACAATATTAGGAAACAGGACGTCAGGGAGGATGCCGGATTGTAGGGGGTCAAAGAGGGAAGAACGGTAAAGACTATGAGTCAGAGTGTATTTTTCATCCTAAATGATATTACTTGCTTAGAAAACGCCCCCGCTCAAATGCGCAAACCTGAAGCGACTGGCTTTCAAGGGCAATTAATTACTGAGTGGTTATCCTGGCGCTGACCAGGACTAAGATGGAGCTGTGGTCGTGGGGGAGGCTCGAGGAGATGATCCGTGCAGTCCCTAGAGATCGCAAATCGTGTGACTCCGACTGAGCTTGGTAGAGTCAGTAAACAGGCAAGACCACACCCTGTCACAGTTTTCTTACATCACACCATCACTCCCCTCCCCTCCTCATCCCAACTATGATGCTGGAGCTGCAGATATACAGAGAAATGGAAACCAAAATTTCTTAGGATCTTTGCAGCCCAGACTCGGGCCCATCGGCTGTCCGAATCTAACAGAGATCATTCTTCTCTGGGCCTACGGGTTCTCTTCCCCATCTTCCATTCACTCTAATCTTCTTCTAGGTCTCCCCTTCTCCCAAATCCCCAGCCCTTCCCAAGCCCCCTTTAAAAAAAAAAAAACAAACAAGCCAAAAACGACCAACTTGTCTTCCCCTAACCTAGTCGCGAACTGATCTGGCACTTCCGTTCGGCTGTCAGCCTGTCTCGCCCACAACTTTACTCATCCCTGACTGCCACAGGCAAACGCCGGGACAGACGACTTTACCTCTGCAGAGCCAGGTGTGAGTTTACGCTTAATACGTGTTTTTTGTGTGTGCATGATTTTTACAATCTCCCCAGCCACCTCAGGAAGCATAGGTTCCTTGGTCTCCGCTACTATTTGGGACTCTACAACAAAGCCTTACTTTCCAACTCGGAGTGGAGGGTTTGGAGAACTTTGGAGCCTAACACATTACTAGCTCTGACTCAGAATTCAATCCCCCTCACAAACCTCTCCCAGACACCATTAGCATTCCAACTCAAGACCAAAGAATACGTTTGAAGTCGGAAGGACTTCTCCAATGTCCTTGACCCAAGTCTGACAAAGTCCATTGCTTTTTTCACGACCTCCCTGTAGAATTTTTTTTCTTAACAGAAAATGTAGGGGTGTCCTTTCCTAGACATTTTGCCTAAGTATAAAAGGGAAAGTTCAGATATCAAGGAAGTTAAAACCTTGAATCGACACTGTTACTCTTAGATGGGTTTTGGCGCCTGGAAAGAAAGCAATAGAGGGAGCTAGGATCTTCTCTTTGGTAATTCCATGGAGGTACAAACCCCTACTTCTCTAGCTAGCATCATGGGGCCGGGTTGTGTGTCTGATGGGCCCTGTAGGGTACCTGGTTAGTGGTGGCAGTTTGGCAAAGGACTTAGAGGATCTGAGTTGTGAGGGAAGGCTAGGAGGAGGAAGTGGGACTTGAAGGATGACTAGGATTTGAAAAGGTGGAGAGAAGAAAGAAGAGTATTCTAGAGATCTGATGAAGAAATGTGCTTGGAGTTTCCTGGAGACCGTGAATAGATCATCCTGGCTGGGATTCATGTTTAAGAGAAGCAAGAAAGAAGATTGTGAAGAAACTGTGAAGACCTTTGAATGTGAAGACCTAATGATTTTGGAGTTTATGTGGTAGACTAAGCAGAGAAAACACATTACTTGAGTGCTACTTTAGGAAAATTAACCTGGTTGCATATTAGGCCAAACCTCTGCGTATGGAATGGGCAGGGGTGTGCCATCATGCCTTGGACTAGCATCCCTATGGGTCCTTTCCCTGACATTTACTGTCTCCCTTGGAAGTGGAAGGGTTAGTGATTATGCTCACCTGGGGTGTGTCAGCTTCTTCACCTACAGTGCACATCTATGTCTGGATGTCTGTGTAAAATGGTTTAGAGAAGGAGACATTGGAGACATGGAAACCTGTTCAGAAACTTGCAGCTCTTCTGGTTGAGAGAAGAAAGACTGGAGTAAGGGAGGGGACAGGTGGGAAGGTAATATGATCATGTGATCATAGAAGTTTGGCTGTTAGAGATGAATATGAGAGCCTGGAAGGGGGAGGAACCTGAGAGAGTCCAAGAGAGAAATGACCTGGTGATATGGAGTCAGAGTCAAGCAAAACCCAAAATAATTCAGAAGTTTAGTGCTGGCATTGACATAGGGATTTCAGGAGTCAGAAAGAATACAGAGTTGATCTGTAAAAGTCCTGAGTTTGAATATGTCGTTTTTTAAAGGTGTCCTAGCTTTGTTCTTGAAAGAGCCAAATTCTATGGAGAAAACTAAAAAGAAATAAATTTTTTAAAAAAGAGTAGAGACTGTTTTGTCATCAGTATCAACAGTGCTTAGCACAGTGCTTGGCATCTAATGTTTGTGTGCCTGTTTCTTTCTGAATGTGTGTGTGTGAATAAACACACACAGATAACCTTCTGTGTGCAAAGCACTGTTCTAAACATTCGGGAAGTGTTCCATGTAAGTGGTGAGAGAGAGTTTACCCAGTATATGTGTTTTGGTTTCTAACAGTCAGAAGCTGTGGGAGAGAATGGATCTGCATGTAAAGGAATCACACACGGAGCTTATGAGAGAAGATGGATACTGCGTGTTTGTGAATGTGTGTGAACTGTCAACTTTAAAAACTCTACCTAACTTGAAGGTGTTATGAAGGTACTGGGGAGGTAGGCGCGTGAGCGCATGGAACAGGCGGAGCCAGAGGTGAGGAAGGTGGAAACCAGAAACTGCTGTTGGAGAGGCTGGGAAAGGGAGGAGAGAGGTGGGAGGCGAGGAGAGGGTTAAAGAGAAAGGGGGAGGGAGAAGGAGCCGGGACTAAGAGGGTGGGGAAGGCTGGGCGAACCGCACAGAGATGAGGGGCGCGGCAATTGTAGGTGTAGTTATCTAGGCTGTGAGAAAATTCACGGATAGTTAAAAGTTTGAATAGCCGCGGGAGCAGGATCCAAAGTGAGCGGAGGAGAGAGAGGAATCGCTACCTGGGACCGGTTGGTTAGAGAGAGTTCCTAGGACGGGGAAAAACAGCCCCAGGTCCAGGGCCGCAGGTAAGGGGGGTATGGGGCTAGTCGTGGGCGGGTACTCAGAGAAGAGACCAAAGATTAGCCCTGTTCCTTTTCCCAGGCAGATTTTGCTTCAGGATTCCTGCCCGCTTCCCTTGCGTCTCAAGCGGACAAGCCGGGGGTCCCGGACTGTTGCTTTTTCAAGGGGTGGGGCAGGATTCCCTCCTTACGTAGCCCGGACTCTGTGGTGGATGGGACGAGATAGGAAGGTGATGGGAATGGAGATGGAGGCACATCTCTAGCCATTATTCCCAGAGCCCGATCCTCCATTCTTAGGTTGTGTGATCCAGGACACTTCCAAGGCTAGTTAAAGTTATTCTGATTCTCTAAGGGGACTTTCTAATGCCAGTGTCCTAAAAAATAGTTTCTGCTTGAGGAATTAACTGTGTTACAAATACTTTGTTTCGTTGATCCTTTATCCACTCCTCCAAGAGTCTTTTAAAAAAATAAACAAATAAAAACCCTTCTCCTTTTAGGAAGAAGAACTCAAGAGATGCAACATATGCAGGGCAAATAATCCTTCCTAGAAAGACTTAAAGCCCTGCTAGAGAGATATGGCAACTGTACAGTAACCGTTATCTGAGATATGAAGTCCTAATTATCTCTCCAATGATTTTTGCTAGTGTGTGTTGGGAGATCTGAGTCACTTCCCAGAGATGGAAAGGTGGACAAAAAGCTTTGAGTTTGGGTGTGTTAACTGGATGTGTTATCTTTATTTTACTATGTTGTCTCTATTTTTTTTTACCTTATAAACCTCTAACCTTTTACCTTACAAACTTTTTTTTACTTTGCAAACCTCTTGTGTCCTTCCACTTGCCAATCAGTAAATCAATCAACAAGCATCCATTAAGTATTTACTAGGTGGCAAGCACTGTGCTAAGTAGTGGTGATACTAAGATGCAAAAACAGTCCCTACTCTTTTTTAAAAATTAATTCATTTATTTTTAGTTTTCCACATTCACTTTTATAAGATTTTGAATTCTAATTTTTTTCCCTCCTTTCCCTTCCCTCTCCCTAAGACGTCATGCGATCTGAAGTAGGCTATATATGTACAATCATATATTTCCACATAAATCACGTTGTGAAAGAAGAATCAGAACAAAAGGGGAAAACCATGAGAAAGAAAAAAAGAGAAAATAGTATACTTCCTATCTGCCTTCAGGTTTCATAGTTTTTTCCCTGGATGATGATAGTATTTCCCATCATGAGTCTTTTTGGAATTGTCTTAGATCATTGCATTGCTGAGAAGAGTTAAATCTGTCAAAGCCGGTCATCTCACAAAACTAAACAGTCCCAACTCTTAACGAGCTCACATTCTAATAGAGGAGAGAGAATATGCCAACAACTTTTTTACAAGATCTATACAGGGAAAATGAGGCAATCCCAAAGGTGAAACATTATCATTAAGGGAGATCATGAAAGGCTTCTTGCAGAATGTCAAATTTCACTTTAGGCTTGGAAGAAGCTACTAGAAAGGAGAGAAGATTCCAGGCATGGGGGACCGATAGTGAAAATTAATTGAGTTGGGTGATGGAGTGTCTTGTTCTAGGAACAGCAAGGAGGACGGTGTCCTAAACAGAATATTTGGGAGTAAGACTGGCAAGGTAGGAAGGGGCCAAGTTGTGAAAGGCTTTAAAAGCTAGAGAGTTTTATATTTGATCTTGGAAGAACTGGGAGCCACTAGAGTTTATTGAGAGGAGTTGGGGGGATGACATAGACCAGTGCTTGAGAAAGATCAATTTGACAGCTGAGTGAATGATAGACTAGAGTGGGGAGAGACTTGAGGCAGGGAGAGCAAGCAGCAGGCTATTTGTTTGCCTGTCTAGGCTTGTAGTACACTAGTATAGTGCATAGTGGACATATATGAGAGCTATTACAAAGGTAGAATCTACAGATCTTGTATATAATTAGGAGTTTGGGGGAGATTAGGAGAAAGACACTGAGTTCGGTTTTTTGAGTTTAAGATGTCTATGGGGCATCCAGTACTCAGATATCCAATAGGAAGCTGGAGATGTGATGTTGGAGGTCTGGAAAGAGGTTAGGGCTGGAATGTGCTGGAGGAGAATGGAAGGAATGGGGGCAGCGAGGTGGCGCAGTGGATAGAGTACCAGCCCTGAAATCAGAAGGACCTGAGCTCAAATGCAGCATCAGACCAAACAGCACTTGACACTTATTAGCTGTGTGATCTGGCAAGTCACTTAACACTAATTGCCTTAAAAAAAAATGGAAGGGATGGGCTCGAGTGCATATTGTGTGGGTTGCCATAGCAAAGAGAAGGGGCATCTCTTCATGAGAGACAGGGGTGATGGACAAGATAGTGAGAGATTTCTGAATCATGTGAGATAAGGAGGGGAGGAATCTCTTCCAAATGGGTTCAGATATTTTAATGAAGTATGCTGCAACATCCTTATTGGGACGGGGGGGAGGTGGAGCAGGGGGAGAGCTCAGCTCTGGAGGCAGTATGAATAGCCACTGTGGCTATGCTGACCTAATATAATGCATGTATGGTCCTGTGTGTCTGCTTAATAGAGAAGGGAGAAAGGTTCTAGTTTTCCTGAGATATGATTTATTTGTCTGAGACTGGTTCTAGTTACTCCAAAGCTAAAGCAATATGATTCTGTTATTGGAGAATGTGAAAGGAAAACTGAAGCACATCAGTGAGTCAAGGGCTTATTTTTATTGCTCGGGAAAAGCAGAACCCAAGATTTAAAGAGACAAGAATGTGGTTCCCTTGCTCATTCACTAGCCCATTCCCTGAGAATCTCCAAAGCTGACCTACTTGATTTTCCCCACCTCCACCAATACTGCTTCTCTCTGCCTATCTCAGCCATTGACATGAGGAAAGGGGGAGAGGGAAGACTGATTCTAGTGGGGCCCTGTGTCATTGGGGCCAGGTGGATTCTGTCCTTAGCTTCAGGGCTCCTGAAGGTCAAGGACTTTTTGCTCCCTTACCATGCCTCTCCACCCCTCTAACTGAAATCTTATGGGAGAGCTTGGTGTATTGGTTCTGGAGTTTAGTGGGCTCAGGAAGATTTGAAAAGAGGCCCCAGTTTTCCTAGTTTGTAGAATGAATTGATAAGTCTCTTAAGCCTTGGAGGATCAGGAGATATCACTGAAAATTAGCCCCCAGGGGAATCTTTGCATAAGGTTATTTTGTACCCATGACACTGTAGTGGAGGTTTTAGGTCATGGTGACAGTGACGGTGAAGATGATGATAATGATGGTGGTGGTGATAATTTCTCCAACCATAGGCCAGCTTGGCACTCTGCATGTTGGAGCATTTCTTCTTCTAGTAAACTCTAGGAATTGGAGTTGGGGGTGAAAGAAGGGACCTGTGGGAGGGAAACTTTGGCCTTCTTCCCAACTGTGAGCAGAGCTCTGTGTCTACCAGTCTGCCTGCCTTCTTGCTTCTCTAGGGTAGAGTGGTCACCATAGCATCCTTCCCTTCCCCATCAAAATCAGCTAGGTGGCACAGTGGATAGAGCACTGGCCCTAGAGTCAGGAGGACTTGAGTTCAAATCCAGCCTCAAACACTTGATTCTAGCTGTGTGACCCTAGGCAAGTCACTTAACCCCATTGCCTAGGGGAAAAAAAGAGCAGATTGCCCCGTGAATTCCTGGGGGAGTCCTGGGTGTTGAGAATAAGGAAAAATATTCATAGGAGAGGCTGCCTGGGGTTTGTCCTTTGGTTTTTATAGATGGTTAAAAGAGAAAATTATTTTCTTCAAGTTGGAACAGTACCCAAACCTAAAGCTTCCCTTCTTTTCACAAAACCATGTCCCTCTATTCTCCCAAATTTTGCTCCAAAATTAACTTCTTCATGAAGTTTAGTCTTCCAAAATTAATCTTGTCTACCTGTGATCACCTTGTCCTTATGGTCACTCCTGTTACCTTACGTCCTATACCCAGAGTTAGGTATTGATTTCCATGTTTTCCACTATAGGTTGTAGTGTCTTTAGTTTATATGCCCTGCCATACTGGGGATTACCCCAAAGCAGGGCCACACTTCTACTTTCCTTCTCCTGATGGGCCCAACACAGCAAGAGACAGTCCGTACCTCAAAGGAGCTACCTCCTCTGCCCCACATCCCCTTCCAATTCCCTCTTCAGAATTCGGACTGTTCCTATTTCCTTAGGGTTTTAAATTCAGGAAAGAAACTGATCCTGAAGACCAGTCACCTCGAGGCCCTTGTTCTGCCTGCTGCCAGCTGACCCAATGTCTGTGGTGCCTGAAGGAGTTTTAGCTAGAAGCTCTGGCTATTTCATTGCCAGCTCCACCATCCAGGGGAGAGAAATACTGTCCAGGCAAAAGGTGCTTCTGGGTGAGCTTCAGAGTCAGTTGGAACTTCTTGTGGGTTGTTCAATCTGTGCCAAGCCACTGGATGAGAGCACATATGTGTGGGAAATCATAGATCACCATTGCCCTGGTGAGATCCTCCTTGCAAGAGCCAAGGGAACTCCTCCACATCAAGGGTGGAGGAAGGTTCGACGTAGGCCCATCTTCCCTAAGCCTAGACACTATGAAGAGTGCCACTATTACAGACGTGAAACAGGCTGCCAGAGACATGACCAGTGTACAGTTGCCAGCAACCCAGAGGAAGCAGTGGTTTGGACTTTTGAAAGGCAGAACTATATACCCAGGTTGTGGCTAAAAGCTGAAGTGCAGAACAACTCATATCACCAGACCCCCAGGAGCCAGACAACAGTTGAGAAAATTTGGGTGGAATTTGGAGGCTACTTTCAGGAAATCTGTAAGGCCTGCTTTGAGAACTGCCCTCCACAGATGACTCACTGGGGTCCAAACCTGGGGTGCCCAGAGCACTGGTCTTCTGGCTCCATTCTGGTACATGTAGCAAGTAAGAACCAGCTAGTGGTGATCAGGCCCAAACCCCTGAGGCAAGGTCTCTTTCGAGAATATTATATGGTCGTGTCTCGAGGGCGGCCACGTCATCATGGAGCCACCGACTGGGTTTATGCTCATAGTGATGTAGAAATGGCAGTGTGGGAAGCTGAGGCTAATGACTACCTGTTCCACCCTGACTTGATTCAAGCCACTTTGGAGCCTGGAGGAAGGGCCAGGGTCAGTGGGGAGGATGGTGGTGACAATGGGAGTCCAATCTCTTCAGCCCAGATCCAACTGTACTGCTGCAACTGCCATGTGCCTTTCGGCTCTCAAGAGAGTTTCAAGAATCATTGCTCCTCCCCAGAGCACAAGCTAAGGGTGTCCTATGATCAGGGGGCCTTGTGGGAACATCGGCCCCTCACCATTGGAGTCAGGGAATTCAAACTGTGCACCAGGTAAGGCGCCAGAGGGGGGAAGGGCAGTGCTTTGTTGAGCATGGACTGTGTGGCTTACTCTGCACCGTGTGGTGGGGGGGGGGAAACAAGTTAGATGCTACTCTCAAAGGGCTTTCTTCCCACTTTGCCTCTTCTCCATTTATCAACAAATATTAAGCTTCTATGTGGAGGACTGACTAGGCTTGGATCCATAATAGCAAGCCATGTCCCCTCAGTGGGTGGCTTACGTACACTCAGTCAGTCAAGCCACACTTCTAAGTGTGTTGGGCACTGATCCATGGTGGGGATACAAAGAAAGACAAAACCACAGTCCTGTGCCTTCAAGGACCTCACATTCTGTTTTTTTAAACATGGAAACAACAGGTAAACAGCTATGTAAGGACAAAATGTAAATACATACAAAGGTGAATATACAGTGTAAATGGAAGCTAATCTCAGTGGGGAGTCCCTGTGGGGAATGGGGTGGTGGTGGCCGCAGAATAATGTGGTGAGTGGGGGAGAGGAGACCAGGAAATGTCTCTTATATGCTAAAGATGGGATTTGAGTTTTCTCATTCGGTTATCAGAACAACTCTAGGAAGTAAGCAGGACTAGTATTTTCCCCAATTTTCAGATAAGGAAATGAACATAGAAAGGCTCAAGTGACCTGTCTCAGATGAAAGTGAGCTTAGAATCTGATGCAGTCGTGGAATTCTACTACCTAAGTTCAGAGTTCTTTCCGTTATATCACATGTGGAACCAGACCACCCTACCCCCCACCAATCTCCAAAGGCTCAGCTATCTGGGGAGACTGGATACCTTACCCACTCCTTGCCCTCCTTTCTCATCAAGCCCTAGATTTCATATAAACAAGAGGCCCAGCCCCCAGAGCCCAAGCTCAGGGATGAAGCCTGTGGGAAAAGGCTACACTAATCATTCCTTTTTACATGTTCCAGTCCCTCTCCAAACCAGAACATTGAGATGGTCTCATGGGATAATAGATTTAGAGTTGTAAGGGATTTCATAGGTGATCTAATTCAGTCCTCTCATTTTACAAATGCAGCAATTGGGGCAAAATGATGGGAATTGGTCAAGGTCACATAGATAGTAAGTCTCAGAGTTGGGATTTGAAACCCCAGTTCTTCTGATTCTAAATCCAATATACTTTCTGTCTGACTTTGATACTGTTCATGGGGCAGCATGGGGTAAGGGGCAGAGCAAGGCATTTGTGGCCCTCATCCCCCAGTTGACTACTCTCTTTGGGTTCTCCATTCTGTCAGACAGGATATCTGTTCCTATCGAGATGGATGCATGAAAGCACATTCCCTGGGAGAGCTGCAGGAATGGATTCTTCGGGCACTGACCATCCAGATGAGGGAGGACTCAGCCTGGAAGCACGGACTCCTCTTTTTCCAGGACCGGCTTTTCCATGAATATCAGGACAGTGGCAATAAAGCACTAGTGGTGAGTAGGGCTCAGGGAAAGGACTATGAGGAGGGACTTCAGAAGAGGGATGAAAAATGGGAAGGACCTGAATTTGATCCCATGGACAGTTGGGGTAGCAGTCAGTTGGGGCAGTATCCCTTCTAACAGCCCCCTATGTCTGTCTGCTTCTCATCAGAGATCTAGGTCTGTACGTGGCATAACCATTCACTGTAGCCAGCCCCTACAGTGCCAGGAAGAAGACAAGAAATCACAACACAGTTGGAAATTTATCATCCATTCCAAGGTTTGTGGCACAGTTTGGGGGAGTGAGTATGTATATGAAGTTTTCATCCTAGTCCTAGCATTTCAGGGGCTAATCCAGCTCCATCCTCATTACTTGAGGCAATCACTCAACATGTGAGGTTACAGGGTAGCCCATAGAGGTATGACTGAGGGGATTAGGAGTCTAAAAGGCTTGTGCTAGAATGGATCTTGACCTCTAGGGGTAGCTAGTAGAGGAGAAGCTATGGCCTGAGACTCTGGCCTGGCTTTGGGAGAAAAGAAGGGGACTAGGGGAAAGGCAGGGAGAAGGAGAGAAGGTTAGGAGTAGATTGTATCACACTGCTGAGGTTGCACCATCTCTCTCCCCACCACCTCTGTAGGACCGACGACCACTGAGACATGTGGCCCTCCTCAAACAGCATATGGGAACAATGTTCTCCTTGGTGGGTCCCGAGCTTCCATCAGGACAGCTTTATGCCCATGGCTCAAAATTCCGGATGCATGGTGCTGCAGTAAAGACATTCCACGTGGAAGTACATGTGGAGTGTATCACCGTTGGCAATTATGATCAGTGGATGGCATTTGACTTTGGACGCCAGCCTGTCCTGGTCCAGAAGCTACATGTTCAGGTGGGCCAGAAGGAGGTCCCAGGAATCCTGCCCACCTGTATCCAGGACCATGGTTGTCCTCTGGAGATGACCCACTGGCACAGTGGGAGTCGTTGTGTGGTGCCCAGTGTGTCCAGGACAGCTGAGCAGGTGAAGCTGCTAGCCAAGTACAATGTGAGCTCCCAGGAACTGGACTACTACAAGTCAATAGCTTTGGTGAAGATCCCTATAATTTTGGCCAACTATCGGGAAAGAATGCACCAATTCTTGTATGTGGAGGAGGAGGCTCAGCAACAGCTGGTGGCCAGGTAAAAATGGGATAGAGGCATGGGCTGGAGTAGGGAAGTGAGGTGGAGGGGGTGGACCTGAAGCAGAGAACCCAAGAAGGGGTGATGACAGATTTGTTAGCCAGCATACCTAGCTCTACCACTAGTTAGCTGATGCCCTTGGGCAAACCATGACACTTCTGGGCCTCATCTGTCAAGTGGGGATCATAGTACCCAACCCATGTAGCTAAGAGATTTGTGAGATTCGAATGAATTAATATATGCATTGAAGGAAAATGCACTGGAAACCCCTAGTCTAAATGTCAGGAATTAGGGTTTTGCTGTCAGGGTCTGGCAGTGATCTAGGGGTGAGGTTGCTGAGTTCCCTGTTGTGATCAATTAGCTATCTTGAATCAGCTGTTCTACTGTTGCTCTACGATACCCTCAGCTGTCTAGGATAATCAGAGTCAGAGGAGGTAAAGAGATGATACCAGAACAGAAATGGAGTGATGTTTGAGGGAGTTAGATGGGTTAGAGGAGAGCCAGAGAGGTGCAGCTCACCAGTTCATTGTTCCTTTTTTCCACAGACTGAAACTTCAGGTACAGGGCACATTATCCTCCAAGATGCAGACCTCAGCAATGGGCATGAAGTTTGAAGCACAAGGAAAGTCATATGCCAGGAACGAATTCCTTGCTCTCTGACACCAGACACAGACCAGGGCTTCTTGCTAAACAGGGCCATTAGCACTACTTATATGGTGCCCATCCCTGCCCCTGACAACCATGTGTATGAAGTTCAGGTGAAAGTCAAGACCACCTCAGATCTAAGTGTGTGGCTCCTGTTGCCAGCCCACTATTGCTCTGCCTTGGGGCTTGAGGATGGAGATTCTCAGCTTATAGAAATCCAGTTCCAAATTGACAGGATGGTATTTGGGAAATGGCATCAAGCCATCGACACACCTCATGATGAGAGAGTGGTGGTACCTAACATACCTGCCTGTTCTCTGCCTTCTTTGACACCGCCTACCCAGGAAATCTTCTATAATGCTAAACAGAAGCAGGCCATCTCCTATATCACAGGCACAGCCAGTGGGAAGAGACAAGTGCGTCCACTGCTCATTTATGGCCCATTTGGGACAGGCAAAGACACACACACTAGCCTGGGCTGCCTTGGAGGTGATCAAACAGCCACACACCAAAGTGTTGATCTGTACCCACAATGACAGGTAAGCTAGACTGGGACTGGGGTAGGGGCTGCCTTCTTTGAGTCAAGATTGGGGCTCCCTTCAACTCCTATTTATTAGGTGCCCAGTAGGTAGTGGGCCTGCCCGCAGGTATAGTATAGTCCAGTGCAGTCTAGAGGAGTCAATGTAATGTGGTGTGTGATGCACTAGAGATACAAATGTTAAAATGGACATAACTTTCTTACAGGTAACATATACACAGATTCAGACTCACAGAATTTTGGAGGTGAAAGGGCCGTCTAGTCCAGCCCATAAATGAAAAGGAATCTTTGGGGCAGCTAGGTGGCGCAGTGGATAAAGCACCGGATTCAGGAGAACCTGAGTGCAAATCCGGCCTCAGACATATAACACTTACTAGCTGTGTGACCCTGGGCAAGTCACTTAACCCCATTGCCTAGCCAAAAAAAAAAAAAAGGAATCTTCACTGTGATATCCCTGCCTATATAACCTCTGAAGACCTCCAGAAAAGGGGCACCACCACCTCTCCCAGGCAGGCAACTCTCATTGTTGAGAAGTTTTTTCAATTCCATTCAATCCAATAAACATGTACTTAGCACCTACCTACTCAGCTCTAGGGGACAAATAAGAAAAGACAGTACCTGCCCTCAAGTGATTTCCAATCTAATAGGGAAAACAACATATTAAAAAGAAGCCATAAAGTGAGGTGGGGAGGGATACCAGGGTACCCTGTTGTATGGAATTGAAACCAAGCAGAGCTGCTGATGGAAAGTGAGTGAATGGAAAGTTCAGATCTTGCACTGTATAAAGGAAAGCTTTGGGTGGAGTAAGAAGAGGCTGAAGGAGGTGGGAACATGTTGACTATCCATGACACAATTAACAGTACAGTGATGAGATTCGAAGTGATCAGCTTAAAAAAAAATTCTCTTTTGTAACTCCCCTCTCCCATGGGACTTCGGTTGCTGGCCTTTGGTGCCAAGCAATCCTCCTCCTTATGGCTGCTTTTCAAATATTCAGAGAGCTATCATGAAGTCCACCTGTCTTCACTTCTCCAGGTTACACAAATAGAGCTGATACAAGGTAGAATGTGATTGGGGCAAAGAAGGGCCAGCAAAATGAGGAAAGAGATAACTTGGACTTGGATATGGGTGTGAACAGAGGGTGGATGTTCATGGTGGAGGCAGAACCTGAGGTGGATCTTGAAGGGAGGGACGTTATCAGTTAAGAGATTGATTTTATGATGGTGGAAAGCTCTTCAGGAGTGTGTTGGAGTCAGCTCAAATTGGACCAACTTTCTGATTGTTAAAAATTTCAGTGTGAACATTCACACACACACACACACACACACACACACACACACACACACCTCAGAAATAAGCAAACCCTACAAATCAGGGCTTGATTTTTTTGTTTTGTTTGCCTAGGCTTAAGAAAGATTTAAATGTTAACAATGCATTTTTAACTTTAAAAGTGTGTTTTGTGTAATTCCTGCCTCCTCCCCGAGACTGTGTACCAGCAGAATCCTGGATGTAGGTAAATAAGTTTCTGGCCTCTGGAGGTGTCTGAGAAGATGGGATGACCACTTGTAGGTCCCTGAGAAGAGAAGTTTGTCTTGGTGCTTTCTCTCTTCTTTTTAAACCTTCCTATTCACCAAGGCCAGCTGTTAAACATTTGTCAACACACCAGTGGCTCTGTTTTATATATGAAAGAGAGGAGGAGCACAGGCACAGAGATGGGGGAGATTAGAATGAAAACAGGGAACAAAGTATTTTTTTTAATTAATTTATTTTAGTTTTCAGCATTCACTTCCATAAGCTTTTGAGTTTTAAATTGTTTTTGTCCCCCTCCCTTCCCACCTCCTTACCCAAGATGGCATGCAATGTGATACAGACTCTACATATACATTCCTATTAAATATATTTTTACATTGGTCATTTTGTAAAGAAGAATTGGAACCAATAGGAGGAACCACAAGAAAGAAAAAACAAAGCAAAACAGAAGAAAAAAAAGTAAATAGTACGCATCAATCTACATTCAGACTCCATAGTTCTTTCTCTGGATGTGGACAACATTTTCCATCATGAGTCTTTTGAGTTGTCTTAGATCCTTGCATTGCTAAGAAGAGCTAAGTCTATCAAAGTTAGTTATAGCACAATGTGCCTGTTATTGTGTACAATGTTCTCCTTCACTCAGCATCAGTTCATTCAAGTCTTTCTAGGTTTTTCTGAAGTCTGCATGCTCATCATTTCTTATAGCACAATGGTATTCCATTACATTCATATACCACAACTTGTTCAGTCATTCTGCAATTGACTGGCATCTCCTCAGTTTCTAATTCTATGCCACCACAGAAATAACTGATATAAATATTTTTGTATGTGTGGGTCCTTTTCCAGAACAAAGTAGCCTTAATTTTGATAGAACCTGGAATACATGAAGGTGAATAGGCTCATTTGGTAGGGTCAGGACAGATTGTGAAGGGCCTTGAATAACAAGATCAGGAATTGAAACTTGATTCAGTATGGAATGGGCAGCCAGTGGAAATTTTTAAGGAGAGAAGTAATGTGATCATAGCAATGCGTTGGAAAGCTTACCCAGCCTGGGATTTGGAGAATGGATGCGAAAAGGGGCCAGGATCTACCTTCTGTAAACTCATATCAGCAGAAAGTCTAGTTTGGAAGCTATTGCAATAATTTGGATGAAAAGAGAAGAGAGCTAAATGAGGGGGAAGTGGTAGGGGAGAAAAGTTGCATTAGAAACATGGGGGAGGTAGAAACTATAACACTTGCCAGTTGGTTGCATATGTGAAGTGTAGGGCAAGGAAGGGTCAAAGATGACCTCAAGCTGGGAGAGTGTAATGCTGGTGCAGCCATTACCAGAGATAATTTAGGAAGAGGGGGCAGAAAGGGAAAATGATGGGTTCATTTTCATTGTGAGAAATGTTCAATTTGAGATGTGAGTGGGAAATGCAGGTGGACACTGGCTCTAGGAAAGGGTTGGAGAGAAAAAAGACTCGGTAATCAGGTTTGACATTGTACTCCACAACTAAGTGTTGCAACAAACGAAGGAGTGTGCAATAAAGAAACGTGAGCCAGGCGGGTCAGTGAAAGACTGAGCCATTTATTATTCTGAATAATAGTTATATAGTGAAAGCTAACAATCATCCCCAAGGGGGTCCCATCATTCTTACTAGTGACTAATCCCAGGCCTTATGCGCATCCTTAATTGTTCACACCTGCTTGCCATCAAGGTTCAAGGGGCAGAGTGTTCTAATACCTCCCAGGCACGGGAAATTGGGGAGCCAAATACTCTGAATAAGTGAGCCCTTATTAGACTCTCCATCTCTGGCCCTCAACATGACATAAGGATTAATGTTACATCACACTGCAATTGAGACTGGGCTTGGGGTTGTGGTCTGTGTGGACAACGGCAAGGGGATACATTTTTGCAGGAAATTAATCCCAAATGTTCTTTAGGATGTTGGGTCTTGAACTCCTACCTCTGTTCTAGGAAAGGGACCTGGGGCTGGGATTGGAGTGTAAATGTTGCTGTTGGCTATCAGGTGATTGGTTCATGATCATTAATACTACTTTGCACAGAACAGAATAATTTTCTTTCTGTCTACGGAGAAGGTCTTTTTTTTCTGACTTTTATTTTCAGTTGCTTTTTACTTCCCTTTTCCTCTGACCTGGCTTGCTATGTTTTCTCAAAATATCACCTAATCTAGTCACTGGGGTTTCCTAATCTTCATGGCCTTGGAACAGCATACCAGCTTCTATGTCCTTCTGTGCTGATTGGCTAATTCTCTGACAACAGCAGGGACTTCCTGTAAATAAATTACTTTTTTACTTGTTGACTGCTCTTGTCCATTTTAGGCTATGTTTCCAGCCAAAGTCCATTTGATGTGCTTTAAAAGGCTCTGAATTTAGGGTGATATAAGCTAAGAATCATCTACACTAGGGCATATATCACTATTGGTTTCAAGCCTTCATCCCTATGTTTAGTAATAGAGAGGGAGAGAAGATGGAAATAAGTTAGAGGCCTATGCTATACCTATACAAAATTGGACCCAGGCTGGATGAGGGTTGGGCCAGGATTAGACCTTGCTCATTTTGACTGAGTTTAGACCAGTATTAGATCAGGATTAGAGCAAGGTTCGTTGGACTGAGGTAGGGCCCAGATTAGATCATGGTTAGACCATCACTTGGACCAACGTTAGACCAAAGATGGACTGAGGTTGGACCAAGATGGTATCATCATTGGACGGCAGCTGGAACAGAAAAGACTGTGTATGGAGCTGGATCAAACCAAAAGATTTGACTAGGCCTGGACCAGCTTTAGAGCAGCATGCTACCAGGATTGTACCAGCATTAAATTCAGATTAGGTCCTGGTTGAACCTGGGTTGAGGAACAAAGACAAGTTGAACCCTTTGTAAAAATCCTATGTTCTTTGTTTTTGTCTAGGCAAAAATAGCTTTTTTTTTAAAAGGCCCTGATTCCTCCAAATTAGAGGAAAATGGATGATTTTTCCTACTGGCAAAGTCAAGAATGCCAGAAAATTTTCAATATCCTGCCCTCTGGGGCCTAGGAAGGGTTGATGGCAGCCATTTTTCCAACCCCACCCCAGTAGAGGTGGATTTGGAGGGGGAGAATAAAAAGAAGACTCAGAAAGAGGATCTCTTTGGGGCACTATTTTAGCCATTCCATTTCATCTTATGGAACCTTCTGCTAGCCCAGTTTCCCAGGTGGTACTGTATAGTCAGGTCTTAATTTTCTGCACCACTGGACTGTGCCAGTGACATAGGTAATTTGAGTTGTGGCTAATGCACAGACTTCTTTGGAACATGCTGTCAAACTGGTGGGAAGGAGCTTCACCTTCCTCACTGGGTGTTTCCGCCACCTCAGATCTGAGTCTGCCATCTCTGAATTCACCTAGACAGTAGATTAAACTGAGATTAAACTTTTATGATGGATAACCAATAAATTGGATAATTAACATTTGACTAATTAGAAGAAATAAAATTCCTAAGCAATTTTGGGAGTGGGATTCCTTAGGATTCTCTCTGTCTTTGTCTCCTGTCCCACCCCTTCTCTCCATCTCTTTCTCCCTCCTTTCCCTGAACAAAGTGCTTAGTACAGTGTGTAATAAATGCTTCTTGACAGACGACCAAATTTTCCGCAAGCACTTTGGACCTCTCCTTTGCCTCTCTGATACTCTATTTTACATGGTACAGTTTGGACTTCCTTGCAAAATTTAACCTCCTTAAGGGATAGAGACTTTTGTCATTTTTTTCCTTTATATCCTCAGTGTTATTACAGTACCTTTAATATAGGAGGCAGGAAATACCTATTGAATTGAATTGAAGTAATTGAAGCAGTCCTGTAGCCTTACTCCTGAACCTCTTTTGTTTCCCCTCTGCAGCACTGCTGATGTCTACATCCGGGAGTATTTTCATGTCTATGTCACAGCTGGACACCTTGAGGCCATGCCCCTGAGGGTTAAGCACATTGAGAACTTCTTCCATGAGACAGACCCAACCACACTGCAGTACTGCTGCCTCTCAGAAGATGGGTGCTCCTTCTGTTTCCCAACACAGGATAAGGTTGAACAGCACCCCATTATTGTCACTACCACCACCTCATCCTACAACCTTCATGTGACACCTGGTTTTTTTCCCACATCCTCATCGATGAGGCTCCTCAAATGTTAGAGTGTGAAGCCATAATGCCGCTGGCTTATGCTACCCAAGACACACACATTGCCTTGGCTGGGGACCATGTGCAAAGCACCCCCAAACTCTTCAGTGTGGGGGACAAGAAGTCTGTTGGCCATTCACTATTCAACCAGCTGTTCCAGTACTACCAACAAGAGACTCACCAGTTGGCTTCCCAGTGTAGGATCATCTTCCACAAAAACTACCGAACCACCAAAGCCATCATTTCCTTTGTGTTTCACAATTTCCATGGGGCCAGCAAAATCCCCATTGAGGCTAGTGGAATCCCTGAACATCCCTGGCAGTACCCACTTATGTTTTGCTATGTGTCTGGCATTCCTGAGAAAGATATCTCAGTGGCATCATGGTTAAACAAGGCTGAAATAGAGGAGGTCATAAAGAGGGTATAGGAATTCTATCAAGGCTGGGTCTACCAATGGGGCAGCCCTGATCAGAAGCAAATTTGTGTTGTGTCCCATGGCTCTCAGGTAACTGGCCCCTCCCTTCCTCTCTGTCTTCTCTCTTCCATAGGGATAATAGGTAGAATCTTCATTTGCAAACAGGCATGTACCACCTTGTCTACATATATTTTTTCTTCTTTTAAAAATGTTATTGATATAATTTGTTGTCACATTGCCTAATTTCTTCTAGGACCACTCTCCTTTCATGAGAGCCACTCCATATAACAAACACTATTTTTTAAAGGAAAAAAAAAAGGATGAAGAGGGGGAAAAAATCTAACAAAACTGATAAGCAACACATTTGGGGATTTTTGTCTATAAACCATCACCTCCACTTTGTTGTTCAAAATGTCCTGTGAGCACTCTAGAGCCCTATAGTCCTTCAGAGGATCCTTGAACAGTATGCATGCATACTGTTGAGGGCAGAGGTGGGGGAGGGGGGGAACATAATCACCTTTGAATCCTTTTATGATCTAAATTTTCTTCCCTGAAGAAAAGGGAGCTCTGAGGTTCTCATGAGTCATCTTGATCAAGTACAAACATGCTCAAAAGGCTGCATGTTCTAATGAAGTCAGTATAACTTGGGTTCAAGGCCTGCCCCCACCCATACTGGCTGTGTGAGCTTGGGAAAGTAATTTACCCTCTCAGAGCTCTCTCGGCAACTATCTAAGAGGAGATGCCAACCTGTATTGGTAGAGGGCTTCCTCAGCTGGGAGTTTCAAATATGAATGAAATCTCAAGCCTAGTCCTTATCCCTATCTTTATCTTTTATGGATAAACACAGACACACAGGTAGTAGTTGAAGAATTGATTGTCTTTCGCGAACACCTCAATAGCTCATGTTCTTTATGATCACAAGTACCAGTGTTTCTTAAGGGAGGGTAGAAATAGTGGAGGGGTTGGGGGAAATCCCATAACCCAGCAGAGAGAAGCTAGTGGAGACTTACCTTTTCTCTGAGTAATCTATGAAGTTTTCATAGAGGAGGTACAATTTATAAACTATGAAATGATCTGAGGAAGGTGTCTTAATCTTTTTATTGTGTTGGGTGGTATTGAACAGGGAGACAGAGTATATAGTGATGGATTCTTCCCTTAGGAGAAGGCCCCAGACACTGGCTTATGGTTCTGATGGGGTTGGCTTGGAGGCTGAAGTCTGGCACTGGGTTTGGTCATGCGGGTGGGAGTCTTGAGAAAGGACCTTGTTCTGGGCTGAGGTCACTATTTGACCCCTGTTTTCCTGTTGGTCTATTCCCCAGGTAAAAAGACTGAAGGAGGAATTGGAAAAAAAGCAACTGGGAGAAGTGGTGGTGGAGAATTTTGAAAATGTGCCAGGTGAGTATTTTGTATCAGAGACATAAAATTGGAAGGTGACATGTCTAAGTCCAGAGGAGGGGAGATGGTGGGGGGGACTCCATTTGAGATGTCTATTTAGCTGCAAAAATATTTATAGCAGCTCTCTTTGTGTGGAAAATAACTGGAAATTGAAGGGTTGCCCATTGTTTGGGAATGGCTGAATAAGTTGTAGTATTTGATTATGATAGAATATTATTGTGCTATAAGAAATAATGAGCAGAATGGTTTCAGAAAAACCTGGGATGACATATATGAACTGACTCAAAGTGAAATGAGCAGAACCAGGGGAACAGTGTACACAGTAATAGCAATATTTTAAATATGTTTCAACTGTGAAAGACTTAGCTACTCTGATCAAGATGGTGATAACAAGACAATTCCAAAGGGCCCATGATAAAAAATGCTATTCATCTCCAGAGAGAGAACGGATGAACTCTGAGTATAGATTGAGGCATGTGTATGTATTTTCTTTTGTAACGTGGCTACTATGAAAATAAGTTTTGCATGACTTCACATGTATCATCAATATATTTCTTGACTTCTCAAGGTGTGAAGGAGAGGAAGAAGGGAGAGAACTTGAAACTCAAAATTTTAGAAAATGGATATTAAATTATTTACATATAATTAGGAAGTATTTAGCAAAATAAAATAAGTGAATTTTTGCCTATCATTTTGAGGAGGGGGAAGGGAAGGAGGAAGGAAAAAAATCTGGAACTCAAAATCTTGTAAAAATTAATGCTAAATTACATGTCTTGACATGTAATTGGGAAGAAAATAAAATACTATTAAAAATAAAATAAATATATTAATTTTAAAAAAAGAATTAGACCTATTTGGAAGCTCAGGTTGGGGCCCAGGGCCAAATGTCTAAGAGCTGTGTCTTTGGCTGTTTCTTTTCCCTACAATGGGAAATGGTTTCTAGGGTAGTTTCCCCAACTCTTTCATCTCTGCCCTACTTTCCTTCCTAGGGTTATCTGGCTCCTCTACCTTTAGGGGCTCCTACCTAATCTGGCTACATTTTGATTTTTTGGTCTTGGCTCTTCACCTAGGTCGTGAGTTCCGAGTAGTCATCCTCAGCACAGTACATACCCAGGACAGCCTGCTCAGCAACTCAGCCTCCCACTTCAAATTCTTCAATGAGCCCCAACTACTTAACACAGTGATGACCAGGGCCTGATCACAACTGGTTGTTGTGGGTGATATGATGGCCCTACGTGCCTTTGGACATTGCAGAGAGATATGGAAGAATTTTATTCAAAAGACATTCGAGCAAGACAATGTGCTTCCTACAGACCTCAAAATGAAAGATGTGGAGCAAAGTTCCTTGCTACGTTTGGTCTGGCAAAACAGGCTGACCCCTGGAGCTGAAGCCAGGGAGAATGTCTTAGAGGAGGAAGATAACCACATCATTATCTCCTGGGTGCCTGATGCCAAACCCAGTGGTGATGACTCTATGCTTCAGGAATTGCTGGATGAAGGAAAGAATGTGGCAGAGATAGTACCTGAGAACTAGTGAGATTGGCTACTGGATTTGATATTCTGTAACCTACCTTCCCTCCTTAATAACAGTATTTAAGCTTTCCTGTGCCAGTATTACAGAAAGACTTAGACACCGAGCCCAAGACAGAACCTATAGGAGCTGTGAACTAATTAAGTAGGCCTTACATGTTACCAGAAAGGTTTAGATAATGGCAGGGAATTTAACTCTTTGTAAATCTAGGGATAAGACACATATAATATGTTAAATTTAAGTTGTTACTAGGTTATAACATACTCAGAATTAAATTTAGTGGTCACTGTATGCTGCTCTCATACTCTCACAAAGGCAGCTTTGCTGGCCTAGGTTTGTCCAATTCAGCTACCACTACAGCCACTTTGAATTAGACTTAACCTGACTATCTCTGCTACCTGAACCTTTAGCAATGGGAAATGCCCATGTGTACAAACCCTGCTCAATCGAAAGAGTTGGATGTGCATGAGCAACGGTTCTTCCCTGGCCTCAGAACACCTATTTGGATGTCCCAAAAACATCTAAATCATGAGTACTCTGGAAACATGTACAACAGATAGGTTTGCAAGAAAATGTAAACTGTAAATACAGATGGGCTGGTTTTATTTGGCTTCCATTTTCCAGAAGAGCTGTAATTCATTTACTTTTCCTCAAGGAGTACTGTATTTGTTTCTGATCAGTGCTTGCTCAGGGATCTTCTTGGGGGGAAGGGTTGGCATTTTGTATATTTTTGTATATTGTGTCATGTGTTATTTTTATCAGTAGCTGCTGGGTCTTTTGACTTAAAATTTTTTTAAAAATCATAAATAGCGTTTCTTGGCTATTGAGGATTTCTAAATTCATCAGGTTTAATTAAAAATATGATACTTTATATTGCCAGCTATTCTATGCACTGCAGAACCTTTGATATGTACTAGACTTTAAAGAAATTCATTCATTTAAATTCATTCATTCATTCTTTCAATTCATTTCATGCAACAAACATCAGCTAAGTTTTTCTGTGTGCCAGGCACTGACTGTGCTGGGGATACAGACAAAAACCAAACAAATCTCTGCCCACAAGGCTGGGGGAGAGCAGTCTATATACATGTAGAGGAAGGAAATACAAAAACAGTTTATAGCAGTGAGAACTAACAACTAGGGGAAAGACCTGTTGTAGGAGCTGGCTCTGGAAAAGAATTTTGAAGGAAGTGAGAGATTCCCAGATGTGGAAGTGAGGAGAAAGAACACTCCAGGCATTGGAGACCAGTACCAGACCATCTATACAAAGGCACAGAGGCAGAAGATGGACTGTGGCAAATAGGGAACAACAGATCAATGCAATGATCTAAGACAGTTCCCAAGGAATCAGAGTGAAAAATGCTATCCACCTCCAAAGAGAGAACTGATGGACTCTGAGTGTAGGCTAAAAGCATATTTTCTTTCACTTTATTTTTCTTGCTTTTTTTTTTGGTAACAAGGCTAACATAGAAATATATCTCATGCATAAAGAATATCATATTGCTTGCCTTCTCAATGGGTGGGGGAGTGACTGGAGGGAGATAATTTGGAACTCAAAATTTTAAAATACATGTTTAAAAAATTTTTGATCAGGTAGAGCAAATTACCACCTTAAAGACTCTCTTCCATAGATGACCTAAGTTCCATTCCAGCTCAAAAAAATCTACAATACTGCTTAATGAGCCTAGAATGCCATGCAGTTCATCTTCCATTTGCAAAGAAACAGCTACCCCTCCAAAATGGCACAACAGAAGGAAACTCACTACACTACAATTTTACATAGAGAGAGTAAGGAATGCTACTGAGAAGCAAACTTTTCAGACCAACATTAATGCTTCACAGTGGTAGCTTTTTGAATCCTTAAAATGGTTGAAAAACTGTAAAGAATATGGAATCACAGCTGGGATGAATCCACAGTTGAATAGATACAATAACTCAAAAGCCCCAACAAGGTGAATGGAAACTGTTACTAGATTTTAAATTCCATGAAGGGGAAGACCTCATCTTATCTATATTTTGTATCTTACCACAGGGAATAACATAGTACTTTATTAAAGGTATTTAAAGTTTGCCAAATAGGTGAATTGAATGAAAAAGGAAACGAATGAAAAATGAAAAAAAAAGCATTTATTAAGCACTTGCTATGTAGCAACCACTGTGCCGTTTTAGGCATACACATAGAAAAAAAGAGTCCCTGCTCTCACATTGTAATTGGGGGAGGTGACCCATGAAAACAAATTCATCCCATGATGAATCTAAAGGCCCAGAAATCTTAGATGATTCAGTGGTAGTGCAAATGACAAGGTCCTAGGGTTCATCAGCAGAGCAGATGGTAAGGCTCAGAGGATTTGAGGACAATGGCAGTGCAGATAGTAAGTCCTGATGGTCCTCCATCTCACTGGAAGGCATGTGGTTGGTGACTGTAAGTTCATCCAACTGGTGTGAACAGCCAAGTCACTCTTCCCAACTGGCTTGCCAAACTGGGGTTTGGGGAGGCCCAAGTCAAGGAAGGGATGAAGGAAAGACAAGAGGGGAAGAAAGAAATCTAATCCAATCCAAGTCAACAAGCTTTCTTAAGTACTTTACCGTGTGTGTGTGTGTGTGTGTGGTGTGTGTGTGTGTGTGTGTGTGTGTGTGTGTGTGTGTACACATGCAAGTCTCTGTGATAAGCACTAGGAACACAAAGACAAAATGAAAAATAATTGTTGCTCTCAAGGACCTTATGTTCTACTGCAGGTATACAAATACTCTTCTGTTCCAGTCAAATTGGCCTACCTGCTTTCATCTCTACAGATGACATCCCATCTCCTGCCTCCATGCCCTTTGTGCAGGATTCCCCTCCTACCTCCATCATTTTGTATTGATCTTGTGTATATTATATGACCACCTATTTAGAAGTGGAAGGCACTTCAAAAGTCATTTGGTTCAACTTCCTCCTTTTACAGGTGAGGAAACTGAGGCCCAAAGACATTAAGTGATTTACCCAAGGGCAGACAGATAGAATGAGCAGTTAGGTGGTATAGTGGATAGAGCGCTGGGGCTGAAGTCAGGAAGATTCATCTACATGGGTTCACCTCTGGCCTCAGACACTTACTAGCTGTGTGACTCTGGGCAAGTCACTTAACCCTCTTTGTCTCAGTTTTCTCAAATGTAAAATGAATTAGAGAAGGAAATGGCAAACCACTCCAGTGTCTTTGCCAAGAAAACCCCAGATGGGTAGGAAAATTTAAAACTCAAAAGCTTATGGAAGTGATTGTTGATAAATCAAAATAAATTTTTTAAAAAAGAAAGAAACTAGGACCAGTAAGACCTGCAGCTGAGACAGAAGTGCATTTTAGGCATGGGAGACAGCCTGGGTAAAGGCCCAGGACAGCTTGGGGGAGATGGAATTCCAAGTCTGGGAAACATCAAGGAAGTCAGTTTGGCTGGAAAATAAGGATATGTGAAGGCAAGCAATAAGGCAAGAAGCCTAGAAAGGTAGCCTAGAGCCAAATGGTGATGAACTCTAAATGCCAGATTGAGGAGTTTGTGGTTTATCCTAGAAGCAATAAGAAGCCATTTCTTGGACAGGGCAGTAGTGGGTCAGACTTGTATATGAAAAAGATTCTTTTGGCAGCTGTGTGGAGATTAGAAAAGTGACAGAGAGGAATCCAGGAGTCCAACTAGGAGGCTGCTGCAATAATCCAGGTAAGAGAAGATAAAGGTGAAATGAGGGTGGTGGCAGTGTGAATGGCAGGAAGGGGCCAGGCACAAGCAATACACTATGGAGAGAAAATTAGCAAGACTCGGCAACTGAACAATAATAATGATAACTCACATTTATAGTGTGCTTTCCTCAGGAAAAAATGGCCGAGGTAGGTGGAGTGCCATTATCCCCATTTTAAAGATGAGGATGCTGAGGTCCAGAGAGTGAAGTAAGCTGCCAAAGGTCACACAGCTAGTCAGTGGCAGAGCCAGAAGAGCCAAGTCACCAAATGTCAGAACTAGAAGAAATCTTAAAGCTCATCTCATCCGATACCCTGATTTTACAGAGAAGGAAACTGAGGCCCGGGAAAAAAACTGTGTCCAAAGTAATACAGAGTTAATGGCAAAATTGGGAGAAGGTGGAGTGAAGGGGCAAGACATGTGATTTATCAATCTTTCCACTCCTAATCCAAGACTATCTCTACTGCATGAACCCCAGTGTCCTGAATTCCAGTCCAGTGCTCTTTCTATTACAGTGATGAGCAGCCACATGGCCATGATTACAGGCTGGAGAACTCTGCTCTTCCTCAGCTCCTCTTACACTTGGCTGTCAGTAGGGTTCTGCCTGAGAGACTTCACTCTGACTGGCTTGGACTCTGTGAACTTCCCTCTCTCCCCAGTCCTTTTCCTAACTACCACCATCGCCTTCACTTCACACTTTTATCAGAGTGCATTAGAGTCATCTTGGCACAAGGAGCAGCTTCCATTGGGGCATGGCCAGCAGCTACAGCTTTGTGCCAGGGAGTTGCTGATCTGTTTTCTACTCTGTCCTAGGAGAGGCAAGGAGCAGAGGTGAGACAGGATCCCAGATATAGAGCTGCCAGAGCCCTAGACCAAATCCAACACTTTCCATCACTCCATACTGCCTTTCATTCTCAGTGGGATCGTGGACAATTACCATTTTGGATCTCAGGATTCTTATCAGCATGATGACAAAGTTGGATTAGATAATAGGAACATAGATACAAAACCTTATACTATGCTCTCTAAAGGCCCTTTCAGTTCATAATCCTATGGTTTGACATTCCCTGACTCCCAATGACCCCCAATTCAGTAAATTCATTAATTTACTGAAACAACAGGTTTGCTGCTTTTAAAAAAAATCATAATTAAAATACATCTACAGCAAAGGGTTACTAGTGTAATATTAATAAACACCCTTAAAAATGCCAACAGTATGTCATCCCAGACATATAGAATGACAGTTGTGACTCAAGGCACTCTGTGTAAGCGATGATAAGACAATACTAAGAGAGAAAAGGACAGAAATATCAGTTAGTCAAGGGTGAGATAGCTAAAGTAGAAAGGTGGGTACTTTCTACCCATTAGGGACCACCTTGGGCCTATTCCTCGGTTAGGAAGACCTGAATTCAAATCTGACCTCAGACATTTACTAACTGTGTGACCCAGGCCAAGTCACCTAGCCTCTGCCAGCTTCAGTCTCCTCAACTGTAAAACAGGGATGATAATAATAGCACCCACCTCCCAGGATTGTTCTGAGGTTCAAATAAGATAATAATATGAAGTGCTTAACACAATGCCTGGAACATAATAAGGGCTATATAACGGTTAGCTTTTAGCTATTATTAATATTATTTCATCCAACCAACTCTCCCAGGTAGAATTTCCTTTCAAAAACTTGAAGACAATGACACCATGTGGTTGAAGACAGGTGTGACTTTTTAATAAACCACTAGATCCTGGTTCCCCAGGCCGTTTTCACTTCAACCCCTTATTTCCCTTCCACAAACGTTTTTCAGAAGCTGCTACATTCAAGACACTATACTGGAGATGCAAAGAAGAAAAATTTGTAAAATGTACCCAAATGGAAATCATACAAGGTAAAGAGTGATGGAGGCGAGAAGAGGTACTAAGCAAAAATTAGGACAAATGTGACAGGGTGAGAATACTTTTAGACAGGAGTTGAAATAATAATGGTAGCAATATAGAAATAAAAAGTAGCAATCAACACTTTCCAAAATGTTTATATGTATGTGTGTGTGTATAAAATATATATATATATTAATCATGACAAAAGTCCTCTGAGGTGATGGGCCCAGTATGATAATTCCCATTTTATGTTGGAGAAACTCATGGTCCAGAGAAATTAAATGATTTGTCCAGGGTTTCAGGGTTGGAATTCAAACCTAAATCTCTCCTGTCTTTCCATTATATCACCTTGTTTCTCAGAGTTTTTTTGAGAGTGACACCTAAGGGTATTTTTTCTCCATGACCTCAAGCACTAAAGGTTAGAGATGTATTTCTAGTCTAGATTTAGAGACTCAGAGAATGTAAGAGCTAGGCAGCTTCTTAGAGTCTAGACAATAGAATGTCACAGCTAGAAGGCCCTCCAGAATTTTTATCTAATCCAAATGCCTCATTTATCAGATTAGGAAACTGGAGCCCAACAAGGGGAAAGAGCTTGCTCAAGGTCAGTAGTGACAGAACTTGGACTAGAACTCAAATCTCTAACTTTATTTTAATAAGCAATTGTAGGTATATCTTTATCATAGGACCCACTGAACTAAGACTGTTGCAATTCATTTTATGATATCTGGGGTTTTTTGCTTTTCTGACCGTGTCCCAATTTTTTTTTTGTCTGTTCTCATATGCCAGCTTCTCTTTTACCTTATTTTAACTGTCAGTTCCTGAACATCTTCTAAAGGTACAATAACCAAAGCTGAATGAAGGCCTTTAAACAAGAACTCACATGGTTTCTGTAGAGAAAGTAAGGGAAAAGAAAGAGACAACATTTTGTTTTGTTTACAATTTAAATCCCATCTTTGATATTAAGCAGCTGGGTGATCATGGACAAGTCACTTCACCCTTCCTAGGTACACCTTTGTCCTCTGTTAATCAGAGGAGTTCTCATCGATTTACAGAGAGATAAGCCTTTGCAACTTTTGCATCTCCCTGTGAAGGATAGGGATTTGCCCATTTGACCCATTCTGTACTCTGAAAGGGAAGGAAGTCCTTGGTAGCAGAAGTCTCTTGGGGAGAAAATCATGTGGTCCCTGGAAGTGGGCAGATCAGCAAGGGACTAAAGTTATAACACGAGAGGGAAAGACTCATACTTTACCCTCTGCTCTTAACATAAATTATTTGGACAATATAGATCCAATGAAAAGGAGCTTATATTTCTAGAAACCATAAGTGTATTTCCCTTCCATGGGAAGTCCAAGCCTTCAGGGTAGTACCAGTAAAGCTAGATGCCTATCTGAGTCTCTGAAATAAAAGAGACTCATCAGAAAGTCAGGGCTTGCCTCTCTAGAAACCCCCAATACATTTCCCTTCTGGTGGAGTCCAAACCACCAGATGATGCTGATTCTAGAGAACTGCATAGGTCCTGGGGGAAAAGATGGGACTCACCTGAAAAGGAAAAGAAATCATGCCAACTATAAATGGACTGCTGTGAACCCTTTGTGTAGTTTTGTTTTGTTTTGGTTTTGCTTTTTCTGTGAGGTGGAAGAAAGACTATCCTGTACCGAATAAGCATTATTACTTGGAATGCGTATATAGAAGCTAGGAACCCTTTGAATCACATCTGTGAAGACTTAGACATGAACTCACAAGCTACAGTCAGAGGCTTCTCAAGGAGAATTCTGGACAGAGGCAAATGAGCCAAGGAAAGGTACACTTTGGGCTACCCTCAAGTGGACCCAGGCTAAGCAAGTCCAGAGTTTGGAATGCTAAGCTATGTGTAAACTGGGGAATAGGAATATACTTCCTACTTTTGATGAATTACGTACTTTGTAAACCTTAAAAACCTACATAAAAAAGTGTGATTATTCTGACCAACATGCTAGATATCATCAGATAATAGTCTACAATGACTCCTTTTCCAAGTTATAAATGATACCTAGGCATTATCCCATAATTATAGTTTATAATGTTATTCCCTAAATGCATCACCTTTCAATAACTCACAAGGCATCTCATCTTACTTTTGTCTGCCCAATCCTATTCTAGAATGCTAATCTTGTAAGATTTGCCTGGTATCCCAGGCCCTGTATGATCTGGCCCCAATCAACCTTTTCAGCCTTAGCACTTCTTACCATACAAAAAGGAAGCCAGAGTGGTGGGGCTAGTTAGTGGCAGCTGCTTACAATAGCCAATAATTATCACATTTACTGGCATACTATTGACAACAACCTTTCTCCTAATCTAAGGCTGCCTGCAAGGTTTAGATAAAAGTTTGGAAAGCTGGAATCTCTACGCTACTGTTTACTGGTTTACCCATTATGCTGTTGTTTACAATGCTGATGGTCCTGATGGATGAGGTAAAGAGAAAGAAAAAGACAAAGCCATATGAGAGCTCTTTGTGATTGACTGAGCAGTAGTTTACAGAGGTCCGGATCTGCAATCTGTCAGGTACAGTGGCTCTATCTGATGTACCAACCAGCTGCCCATGTTTCTGGAAAGCCAGAAATTGATAGGGAATAAGGTTAAAAAGTAGTCATAGACTAGTAATAATGAATAACATTTCAGAGAGTTGAAGTTAGGCTTAACTTGTGGAGGGGTGGGAATCATAACTGGGGCTACATAAAAATAGAATGAACTGCCTTGGGAAGTAGTAGGGTCATCTTCACTGAATATCTTCAAGAAAAAACTGGATGGCCATATTGTTGAGGGAGTTCTTGTTCAGGTATGGAATAGACCAGATGACCCCTGAGGTACCTTCTAACTCTAACGTCCTATAGATCCTATGAAACCTATGCTCTGTCACTAATACTTGCTGTATGACACTGGAAAACACATCCCTTCTCTGGATTTCAGTTTCCTCATCTGTAAAAATGAGGAAATTCAATGAACTCGAAGGCCTGTTCCAGCTGAGACTTGATGATTAAGTTTGTCTATAATAGCCACTTACTCTCTTAATAGCATCAGTCAGAAATAGGCTGCTGTAATAATAACTCCCTTTTTTGAAGAAACTCTGTGAGCTAGACAATGTTAGTATTATTCTTCCTTTCTTTATAGATGAGGACACTGGGGCCCAGAAAGGCCAAATTATTTGTTCATAGTCATACAACTTGTACACATAAGCCAGGATTCAAACCCAGGCCCAGTGCCTTTCTCTTCACAATATTGCTCCTGTGGGTATTAGAGCCAGTGGTATGAGAAGGAGGTGGGCAGAGAGGTAGAGGGAAAGGGACTAGAAGAAATGTGATTCTCAAAGATAATTTCCTATAACAGAACCCCGAATACTAGAGACGGTCTCCCTATGACAGGGAAGACCCTTTACAGCAGGATGTATGGGTAACAACACTTCTAAGTTTAATCTTCATTAATAACATTTTCTCCATCACTTTATTAAGTCTAAACAATCAGTAAAACAATAAGTCAAGCCCTCATTTGTAGCCTTTCCTGATTTTGGACATATAAATGCTCTCTGAAAATGTAAAAATCTGTTCTCACAAGCCGATTAGGGTTGACTCCAGCACACTTCTACCCTACAGGAGAGAATGTTTTCTTCCTCCCCCTTCTCCCCCACCCCTTTCTTTCTCAAAATCAACTTAAGAAGGTCACAGAAGACTCATCCTTCCTTTTGCTCCAAAAAAGGTCAAACACTGGAGTTTTGCAGTGAGAAAAACTTTACTCAGCGATGGTATAACTTAACATTTTCAGGAAAACCTGATAGGATATCTCTTCTACTTAATGTCAGTGCCATGCAGAAATCCCAGTAAAACTGGGCTAGTATTAATTACAAAATAAGTGATGAATATATATGTGTGGGTATATATATATATATATATATATATATTATATATATATATATATATATATACCCACACATAGAAACGGACTGGCTCTTTCACGTATGATCATTTACATTAAATATCTCACTCACTGAAGTCCTCAGCTATATAAGAAAAGATATAAGATACAGAAGATATGTATAAAAAGCAGAGGAAGTCCTGTATTTGGAGTCCTAGCCCGATCCCTGATACTATCTGGGTGGCTATTTTATTAGGCCAATCTGACTCATGCCATTCAAGTGGTTCAAGTATGGATTTTAAATTAAGTGAGTCGGTTGTAGACTATCTAGCGGTTAACAAAAGGGAATTTACTTAGCCATAGCATGGAAAGGATAGTGCACAAAGACACAGCATTGATTTATTTGGGAAAAGCTTCTCTGCTTCTGTTGGGCATGCTGGGGTGCAGGTGCCAAGGGTGTAGCTCCAGACTCCTCACATGCTGGCTTTTATACTTAGGCCACCAGGAAGCCATATCAATTGTTCAGGTCTTACCCCCTGGGCCAATTAGGTCCTGAGGATAGTTTTTGTACCTTTTAAAGAAAAACTATCCCAACCTACATGGGATGAAGCCTTAGAAAAGGCCAATCCATACCATTTGGTAGGACCTTAGGAAAAACTAACCCTGCCTATTTAGCAGACCAAAGTACATATAGTTCCTATCACAGTGGCCATGGACAAGTTATTTAATATCCCTAAGCCTCAGTTGTTTGATTAATGAAATTGAGATAACTAAATTAACATTGAATAATTTCAATAATATTCTCTGGTATGGAAGAGGAAACCAATAAAATTTCCTCCTTTTTACTTTTTCAGGATCCTCTTCCCAGGGGGCAAAAAGATCACCATCCAGAGGTGGTGATAGCAAGACTTTATTCAGGCTTCATTTAACAGAAGCACCAGAAACTGAAGATAAAATATGGCAAAAGGTCATAGTGTGCAAGCTCCTCAAGGGCAGAGAATTAGTCTATAATATGTTCTGTTTTGCAAGACTAGGGACCCCCACTAACTATTAGTTGCTGCACTCAGACCTTCATAAAAGTCCTGAAATGCCTCATTAGAGGGGGGAGATGATATTGAATTCACCAAGGCTTTCCTAGTAGAATGCACTATCTGACAGTCTATCAACCTGGAAAGGTTTCAAGTACAGGCCTGGGGGATAGATATATCCTTGTGGATCAACCTAGCTATGTGCAGAGAGGCCCATTACAGAAGATGAAATTTCTTTTGAACCTAATAAAGAGATGGCATGGAGTAGTGGATAGAATGCAAGACTTGGAGTCAAGAAGACCTGATTCAAATCCCACCTCGGACCCTTACTAACTGTGACCTTGGGCAAGTCACTTAACATCTCTGTGCCTGAGTTTCCTCATCTGTAAAATGAGAGGTGGGATTTGATGGCTTCTAAGGTCTCTTCCACCTCTAAATCTATGATCCTATGAATTTATGAAGTTATCTACTTATTTATGGAGTAAGGGAAGTCCACAATGACTAAATCACAGATCCTTTGAAGTATGGAAGTAAGAAGATATACTGAAAGGTTGTATGGAATAGTGAAGAGAGTGCTAGACTTGGAGGCAGGAAGAGCTGAGTTCAAATTGTGCCTCGGGCACTTACAAGCTGTGCAACATTGAGCAAATCACTTGACCTCCCTCAATCCATAAAAAATTAATAGTAGAGAGAACTAATAGGAAGAGATAATAGTACCTACCTCACTGGTTCATTGTGAAGATAAAATGACACAGTATCTATATAGTGCTTTGCAAACCTTAAAGTGCTATATAAAAGTTAGTTATTATTATTATAGCATGAGATCATCTAGTCTAGCCTCTTCTTTTTTCACAGGTGAGGAAAACTAAGGCCCAGAGAAGAAATGTGACCTGCCCAGGGTCAGATTGCTAATTGAAGGCAAAGTCAAAACCAGAACCTAGACCTCCAGATTCCCAGCCATTATTCTTTCCACTACAGCATAATGTCTCTTCTCTATAGCAATTGACAGAAATGGTGAAATTTCATGATCTGAGATCCGAAAATGTTTCCCAGTGATGGCATATTTTTTTCAGAAATATGTGTTTCTTTTTGCTTTACTGTGAATTGATTCAGGAATTATTTAACAACATTTCACTTCAATAAGGCATGATCTGAGTTCAACCAATTATTCACTAGAGGATCAGTTTTTTCCCTTGTGTAACTGGCATCATAGTTACTGTTCCACAATATTTGTAACATTCCTTCTGCTATCCCCCACTCCTTCTTCCTTATCATGTCTAGTAAAACAAGAGGAGGAAGAAGCTGGGGGCAAGAAATGAGAAAATAGAACTAAAGTATAGCATTATGGTGTAGAGGGCTGGAGCAGGAGCTTTTCAAGGAGAAAGGTCACAAAAAAGAAATACGGGTAGTGTCACCTGGCTAGGGGTACCCATATATTTTTCTCCTTTAGGATGGAAATAAAGGCATTAGCTATACAGTATGGAGACACCCCATAGGTGTCTACAATTTCCAGTGGAGCCAAGGATCCAAGGTGACCTTGAGGAAATAGAGACCAGTCAGATAAGTAAGCATGAAGCCAAAAACATAGTGCCTAGACTAGCCAGGACTCAACTGGAGGCAGAGTGAAAAGCATGGGAATGACCTCTGGTCTGACCAGGAAAATAGCCCAATTTACATACATATTTTTATACAGTAACAAAAAGCATCAGAATATATAATGACTAAGAAATACAAAAGGAAACTACATCTAGCCCAGGTCTGCATGAAAGAATATCCAGAAGCCTACAGGCATCAAGGAGGGTTTCCAGCCACAGGAACTAAGGGAAGTAATCATTTGAAGATCTGCAAACTCGTCCAGAAGCATGCAGTATTGCTATGCACCAAAGGAGAGAAAGACCAGAGGGCTCCAATGATGAAATCCCAGAGCTGTCAGGCATCCAAGATGATCTGATCTCTGGACTCCAGGACAGGAGCAGGAAGACTGTAGTGTTCCAGCAAAGAACCCTCAGGGTGGTCAAACAGCTGTAGGGCTCTGAACCTTGTTACAAAGATGGAAGTTGGCAAATTTCCTGTTGGGAGAGCAGTCATCAATCCGTAGGTCCTATAGGATCTGAAAGTTTTCAGCAGGCTGATCTAAGCTGTCCCTTGTAGCCTTGAAGATCCCAGCACTCTATACTTAAAGGATACAGGCAGAACTGGGGCCTGCCAGCACTTGGTACACAGAAACCAATGGAAAGGAGGGCCAGTGGCAGAATGTAAGAAAGTAGAAATGAGGGAAAACAGAGATTCACCATTCCATAGAGAATATTCCATATTCCATAGAGAACTTGACATTTTATCAGAGTCCTCTTGTCTTGTGTGGAACACAAGGAATGAGCACTTGACCCTTATCACTGAATACTGTCAGGCAGCTGATCAGTAAAGTCCTCTTGTAATTAAATAATAATAATAATAATAATAATAATAATAACAACTTATATTTGAAAGGGACTTTGTAGTTTTCAAAGCACTCTTGATTATCTTCATCAACTCCATCCTTACAGTTTTATGAATTAGGCAGAACAGGAATGTTTATCCTTCTCCTTTGTCAGGTAAGAAAACAGACAGGGAAAGATAAAGTGACTTGCTCTAAAGAACCTCAGATAATAATTGACAGAGTTGAGTTTAAAAGCCAAGTCGTCTGTTACCTAATGCAGGATTCTTTCCAGGACACCATGATATTTTTCATATACTATACTGTCTCTCATCCTAAGAGGGGATAAATGCATAAAATGTATGTCTTATTCTTTAAACTTCTCAGAACACAGTGTTATAAAAGCCCATTGAATTATTATAACTATTTCTCCTGCATGGTAGGAGAATATCAGAGAGTAATAGCCTCCAGAGGAGATAATCAAGACTATCTATTCTCCCATCTCTAGAAACCTTCCCCCAAAGCCACAGAAAAGCCCTGGGGCCATTGAAAATAACAACAACAATAATTCACATTTTTATAGCACTTTAGCGTTTTAAAAAAATTTTTGCTTTTTTGGTGAGGCAATTGGGGTTAAGTGACTTGCCCAGGATCACACAGCTAGTAAGTGTCAAGCATCTGAGGCTGAATTTGAACTCAGGTCCTCCTGTCTGCAAGGCAGGAACTCTATCCACTGTGGCCACCTAGCTGCCCCAAGCACCTTAGGTTTCACAAAGCACTTTTCTCACAACAGTGCAATGAGTGGTAGTACAGATATTACCACATTCCTTTTAAAGAGGAAGAAACTAAAGCTCAGAGGAAGTAAATGATTTGCCTATAGTTTCCCACCTCTATGTTCTTTCCACTTTATCATGATGCGTCTTTTGAGGACCAGAAGGGAACTTCTTTAGTATACACGTTTGGGACTGAACATAACTGACAAAGGATGGCTTTATGTGATTAAACTAGCACCAGCTGTCAAAAGAGTGAATCCCCTTAGGGCTTTCATTTCTAGGGTTTGGCATAGAATAAATCCATTAGAAGGGACCTCTTAAAGTCAAGTCAGATTTTTTTAATCTTTTTATCTTTACCCATATCAGGTTAGGAGAGACCCTTGTTTTTGTGCTACCTGTGGTCATTAGCAGAAGTGAGAGTTGGCAAACAGATAGTATGAGAATCAGGACTATTCATCTTCATGAGTTCAAATCCGGCCTCAGACACTTACTAACTATGTGATCCTGGGCAAGTCACTTAACCCTGTTCGTCCAGTTTCCTCATCTGTAAATGAGCTGGAGAAAGAAATGGCAAACCACTCCCGTATCTTTGACAAGAAAACCTCAAATGGGGTCAAAAAGTGTCAGACATGACTGAAATGACCAAACAACAACTACAAAGTATGAAAATGGGAATAAATTGAAATGCAAAAGGGATAATTTTGATTGAATTCAGTTGCAAGTTTTTGTACAAACAAAGCCAATGCAACCAAGATTAGAAGTGAAGCAGAAAACTGGGAAACAATTTTTACAACCAGCATCTCTAATAAAGGCTTCATTTTTAAAATATACAGAGAACTGAGTAAATTTATAAGAATACAAGTCATTCCCCAATTGATAAATAGTCAAAGGATATGAGCAGGTAGTTTTCATTTTTTTTTCTTTTCTTTTTTCTTTTTCTTTCTTTCTTTTTTTTTTTTGGCTAGGCAGTAGGGTTAAATGACTTGCCAGGGTCACACAGCTAGTAAGTGTTATATGTCTGAGGCTGGATATGAACTCAGGTCCTCCTGAATCCAGGGCCAGTGCTCTATCCACTGTGCCACCTACCTGCCCTAACAGGCAGTTTTCAGATGAAGAAATTAAAGCTATCTGTAGTCATATGAAAAAATGCTCTAAATCACTATTGATTAGAGAAATGTGAATCAAAACAGCTCTGAGGTACCATATCACACCTATCAGATTGGCCAATATGACAAAACAGGAAAATGATAAATTGGAGAAAATGTGGGAAAATTGGAACGCTAATGCATTGCTGGTGGCCTTGTAAACTAATCCACCCATTCTGGAGAGCAATTTGGAACTATGCCCAAAGGGCTATAAAACTGTGCACACTCTTTGACCCAGGAATACCACTGTATCCCAGAGATCATAAAAATGGGAAAAGGACCCACATGTACAAAAATATTTGTAGCACCTCTTTTTGTGGTAGCAAAGAATTGGAAATCGAGAGGATGCCCATCAATTGGGGAATGGCTGAACAAGTTGTGGTATATGAATATAATGGAATACTATTGTGCTATAAGAAATGATGAACAGGCAGACTTCAGAAAAACCTGGAAAGACTCATATGAACTGATGTTGAGTGAAGTGAACAGAACCAGGAGAATATTGTACACAGTAACAGCCATGTTGTGCGATGACTAACTTTGATAGACTTGGCTCTTCTCAGCAATGCAAGGATCTAAGAAAACTCCATAAGACTCATGATGGCTAACATATCCACATCCAGAAAAAGAACTATGGAGTCTGAATGCAGATTGAAGTATACTATTTGCTCTCTTTTTTTGTTTGTTTCTTCTTTCTTGTGGTTTCTCCCATTGCTTCTAATTCTTCTTTACAATATGACTAATGTGAAAATATGTTTAATATTACTGTATATTTATAGCCTATTATCAGATTGTTTGCTGTCTTTGGGGGGGAGTGAAGGGAGGGAGAAAAATTTAGAACTCAAGATCTTACAGAAGTGAATGCTGAAAACTAAAAATAAATTAATTAAAATTTTAAAAAAAGAAAATGGGAATAAATGATATGGGATGCTTGATGGCTCTAGGTATAAGCAGGTTACATATTCTAAGGAACATGTTAGAGAAGGAATCATCAAAATAACAGTTATTTACAGGTTACAAATGGATCACCAGCCATGTTCTGGATTTTGGAACCACAGACAATCAGTTCTAAGCTTTAAGGGGAGGGCAACATAGTGTAGTGGAAAGAACACAGTACAGTAGAAAAGGCACTTGTTTAGGTTTAGAGTTGAGCAGGACAACTTTGAAAGTTACATATTGAATTTTATTGTATATTTTAAAAAGAAAAACAAGCTCTATATAACAGAGATTCTCAGTAAAATGTATGTAAAATCCTCTCCATCTGTTCTATAATGTACATGCAAACGATCATTTTATTTAAAATGTTTGTTTTATTTGGTGTTAAGTTAAAGTTGTAGGGTTTTTTTTAATTTAAAGAGTGAAAAAGAAAATGAGAGGAAAAGAAAGTACTGGCTTTGGATTTGGGGGACCTGAGTTCTATGGGCCTCAGCTTCCTCATCTCTAAAATGAAGAGGTTGAACTAGATGACCTCTAAGACCCTTTCTAGTTCTATGACCTATTAGCAGCTCTGCTTTGCGTTGCCTCCACAGCTGTGGTAGGTACCCATTGGTAGTGGAATCTTCTCCTCCCTTTAAACTTCATGTGTTATCTTCCCCCTTTAGATTGTAAGTTCCTTGAGGGAAGGAACTATCTCCTTTTCTTATTTGTGTCCCCATCACTTAGCACAGTTTCTGGCATATAGCAGGTACCTAATAAATATTTATTGAAGTGAAATCATCCTATGATCCAACAAACATTAGACTGAGCATCAAGACACCTAGCTCTTCTTATGGTCTACCACTAAGTAGTCAATAAACATTTTTTAAGTACCCACTATGTGCCAGGCACTGTACTAAGCACCGGTAAGAGCTGGTAAACAGATGTGTGATCTTGAGCAATTAATTTCCCCTCTCTAAATCTCAGCCTTTTCACTTGTCAAATGATGGCACTGAGCTAGATAATCTCTAATGTCCCTTTCAGCTCTGTCATTCTCTGCTCTATGAGTATGTAATAGAACTGGAGGTTCCCATCTCTCCCACAGCACAGATGGTGTCACTGAGCTTGTTCAGATGGCTTGGTTATGCATAGGGGCTTAAATTATGTGATTTGAAGGGAGTCAGAAATGTATCTTTACCTCAACGACTATCCATCATCTCAACACCTACTAAAATATGTAGCTACCATGGTACCTGAATGTCTACCTTTATAGATTTGTTCTTATTCCATTGACCAGTTCTTCTGCAAAAACTCAAATACCGCTGAAAGGAGTAATTCTAACTCAAAATTTATCAATTTTTATCAAATTTCAATTTTTCTTCAGACAGTAAGGACCTGAGGCAGCAGTAAATAACTGAAATGGGAGTGGAGCAGTGGAGCTACCTTTGAGTCACATGCCAACCAAAAATGGCTTTGTATTGATCTTCCTGATACTACTCTTCCCCGTGCCTATAACTAGAATTTCAATTAAAACAGAGGAATCTGCCTTCCAACTCCACAGAAATTTCAATAAAAGGATACTCATTTCAGTGTCTATCAGACTTATGTCCAAAGTCTTAAAACTTTAAACTTTAGCTTAAATCTATACTAAGACTTCTGGGACACTCTGTGTAGCAGGTAAATATATGCCTATATATCCTATTGTCTCTCTTACCACTCAAAATAAGACTATACAGCAGCAATCAGATAAAATGGAAAATATGTAAGAAAAACAAATGAGGCTTTTTTTTGGGCAGGATCACTGAAAGCAAAGGAAATCTTTGACAAACTATGATTAAACCCAATGAAAAGAAAGAAATTTTTTTTATTTACCCAAATCTGTAACCAATATTTCTATTGACTTCAAAAACAATTTTTTATCTTTAGAATAATTTACCAACAAAGTAGTCTGATATAGACTATAACATTGCTGGTCTTTAACAAAAATGATTAAAATAAGAAAAATTAATGGTTTCCATTCACTTCCAGATAGTTTGTGACTTCTGATATTAAATTCCTATTTGATTCTGTCAAACGGCATCTTAGGGTCGCTAACATATACTTGGCACTTTTTATCTCTAAGGAGGAAATCCCAAGTTGAAAAGGAAGTTAAAAAATAATCACTTTATCACTACAGCTATGTTATCCCCAAAGTTCCTAATACTATATGCCAATTTCACATTTTATTCAGACCTAAAAGTAACCTTTTATAAAGAAAACAAGTGTTCATTAATTTGGCACTGAGTAGAGCCCAAAGGATAGCACTATTCCACTTAGAAGCTAGTTCAGAGAGAGGCAGGAATGTTATACAGGGGAGGAAAGGGCGTCTAAAGCCAACCTATAAGCTAAACCTCATAAATAGTATCCATCCACTTCATATTTTTGAAGTATCTTTGAAATCTCTCTGCAGGGCATGACTGGATGGCAGAAAGCCTGTTTTAACATCTCATCCAAAGGACACACCTTAAAGAATGTAGCACCCAGCTCTCCATTCTGATCCCAAACCCCACCCTGGACTTAACAGCAGTGTCAGCAGTGGTTATAAATGGATGGGATGAGCGCCGAAGGGTGATATTTTAAAAAGCAAGATATCATCTTCTAATTTAGCAACCAAGCTGCAAAATACCTTTCTGTTTTCATAGCTGGATTTGAGGGGTTTGGATTTAGAACGTCTCCACTGTTAGTTCACTATATGCATTCAGAGGACACAGTTACTAGATTAAGTTGGGCGTCCAAAATACCATGGCTTTGGTTAATCTGAAATCATTAAAATCAAAAGATATGCTAAACTTGAAAAAAAAATACCTTAAGGTATTTGTTTACTTGGTACATTCCGGTAGTCTTGGACCACAATACCGTCATTAGAGTAAATTTTACTGCCAGAATTGCTATCATCATTATCTCATCATCACTATTGTTGTTATTATCAACCACTTTACATTTGCAAAGGGATGTGTAATAACTATAATTAAATTATTCCCTAAACAGTCTCATGAGATGAGTTGGAATTGTGTGCTCTGTTTCACAGATAAGACAAGGAAAACATAGGCAGGTGAGCTAACTTGTTCTGACAAACAATGAATGGAAAGGCCAGAACAGAGAGGAGTTGAGAGAGGCCCAGGAGTTCTTCAGAACCATAGAATCATGGATTAAAAGCTGGAAGAGACCTCTGAGATCATCTCCTTCAATCCCCCTCCTTTGAGAAAGGAAGAAACTGAGGCCCAGAAAAAGTTCAGTGACTTGCCTAAAGTCACTTAAGGAGTAAAAAGAGCCAAGATTGAAACCCAAATCTTCTAATTCCATATCTAGTGGTCTGTCTTCTATAATATTCTGTGGCGATTAGGATTTACTGTCACTTAAGCTCTAACAAATCTCAAATTTTTGCAATCCAAATGAAAACTTTGTAACCAAAGAAAAGCCACTTTGTAGATTTTTTTTTCACTTTGAGCTTGAAGAGACCTTAGAAATCATCTAATTCAATCTCTTTATTTTACAGATGAGAAAACTGCTTCACTGAGAGAGAAAGTAGCTTGTTTGAAGTTAGAAAGTAAGTTCATTAAAATTGCAAAAAGACAAATTTAGGCTCAGAGTCAAAACTTCTTAACAATTGAAACCCTCCAGAAGCAGAATGATCTGGCTTTAGAGGTGGTGGGTCCCCTTTTCTTGAAGGTCTTCAAGTAGGGAAGATGACGTCTTAGAATCATCATCATAACAATAACTCACATGTTTCTAGTCTTAAAGTTTACAAAGCATTCTCTTAATCCATTGGAGATGGACAATGGAGATATGTCTCCCATTTTTCAGATCAATCAACAAGCATTCATTAGCTGCTTACTATGTGCCATGCACTGTGCTAGCCTGTGGAGATACAAAGGTTATAATGAATAGCCCCTGCTATAGGAAGAGACAACAGAGGAACATAAAAGAATATATACAATATATATAAAACAAATAGAAGGCAATAAGAAGGAGAGGGACTAGTAGCCAAAAGTTATCAAGAAAGGCTTCATGTAGGAGGTAGCATTGAGGGAAACTGGAGATCAAGAGGTGAAGGAGAGGAGAGAGGGTTTTCTAGTCATGGAGAGTAGAGACAGAATTTCAGGTGTAAGGAAATGTAGTTTGGCTTACCTGAAGATTGCACAAAGAGGAAAAATATACAAAGGTCATGTGGCTCTAGGTTGTGAAGGACTTTAAATGCCAAACAGAGGAGTTTATATTTGATCCTAGAAATAATAGGAAGCCCAGATGAGGAAGCTGTGACTCAGAGAAGTTAATTGATTTGCTCAGTATCATACAGATTTGGAAGTTGGAAAGGTCTGAACTATACCAGGCTGCTCATAGAACACAGAATGAGAGCTGGAAAAAGCCTTAGAAATCATCCAGACCTGTCTTTTCATATTACAGATGAAGAAACTGTGGCCCAGAAAGGTGAAATAGCTTGTAACACAGTTATAATGTTCCTCTTGGCCCTATCCATATGGATGATGGATTGAGAGGTCCAAAGGGCCTCCTAAGCTAAGCCCCTCCCTCTGCAGACGAGGACACCAAGGCCAAGGGATGCCAAGCGTCAGAGTGTCAAACAAGTAGTAAAGCACAAGATTAAACAGTAGCATGTGTCAGAGGTAGAATTTGAACTAGGGGCCTCTGAATCCAATTCCAATGGTCTGGGGTACAGCCAGTCCCTAAGCCAAGGGAATAGTTGGACCAGATCTGCCACAGATAGAGGTTAAAGGTCTTCTACATTGGGATTTGAGGTATCTTGATAGGCAAACAGAAAAAAAACTATCTAGAAGGGTCCTGCTCAAGGATGGGCTAGAAATGTTGAGTCAGCCATGTAAAAAGAAGGGTTAATTATTAGGGGCTAAGCCAATGGGGGCAGAGGCAAGTTACAATGTCTGAATCAAGAGTGAATGAATAACAAGATTTAGCATTTAAGAACCAGTTAAAAGATTTAGAGAATCACAGACTCTCAGAGTTGAAGAGCATCTGAACAGTCATCTAGTCCACTCCACATTTAAAGAATCCCTCAAAATATCTCCAAGTGATTATGCCACCTTCATTTAAAGGCCTCCAGTGGCAGGGAGACCAATACCTCCTGAGGTAATCCATTTCACTCTTGAACAACTTTAATTGTTAGATGTTTTCCTTATATCCAACCTAAATTGGTCTCTCTGTGGCTTCTACCCATTGCTCCTAGTCCTGCCTTCCGGAGACAAGGGGACCAAATCCAGTTACTCTAGTACATGACAGCCCTTCCAAACCTTTAAGACAGCTATCATGTTCCCTCCTAAGTCTTCTTTTTCATACTAAATATCACCAATCCCTTTAACCAGTCCTCATGTGTCACAGTCTCAAAGCCACTTGCTATTCTGACACTGCTATTTATCAAAGTCCTTCCTAAAATCTGACCCAAGAAGTCAACACAATACTTCAAAAATGGCCTGGCAGGAGTAGAGGACAGGATAGCTGTCACCTGGATAGCTCTGAACACACCACTTCTCTTAATATAATCTAAGTCAGTATTATTTTTCTTGGCTGCCATGTCACACTGTTAACTCATATTGAGCTTATAATCTATAAGCTAAATTGAAATACTCTCTAGACACATACGCCCCGTTCCTATATTTGTAAAGTTGATTTTTTTTAGCAAGTGCAACATTTTATATTCTATGAAATTTCATCTTTGTGTGGTCTAGAATAATCTAGACTATTAAGATTATTGTGGAAAAATTATAACCCAGTATTTACAAGTTAGAGTACAAGTCAATAAAATACAGCATGATGTAATGGACAGAGTATGGGACTTAGAGGAAAGAAGATCTGAGTTCAAGTCTTACTTGAGACACAGTAGCTATATGACCCCCACAAGTTACAAACTCTTTGAGACTCAGTTTCCTTATCTACAAAATGGGGACAATAATAGCATCTACCTCAAGGTTGTTGTGGGGATCAAATGAGATAATATATGTAAAGGACTTGCAAACCTTGAAGTGGTATATGAATGTCAGCTATTATTACTATAGTAACCATTATAGTTCATACTTACAAACCAAAGAAATGAAAAGTATCCATTGATACAAAGAGAAGGGCATCTCTATGAGGTATGTAGGTTTCTGAATATGAGCTATTTTCTTTTCTTTTCTTTTTTTTTGGCTAGCCAATTGGGGTTAAGTGACTTGCCCAAGGTCACACAACTAGTAAGTGTTATGTGTCTGAGGCTGAATTTGAACTCAGGTCCTCCTGAATCCAGGGCCTGTGCTCTATCCACTGTACCACCTAGCTGCCCCTTTTATGAGCTATTTTCTACTTGTGCTTATAATATTCAGAAAATCTTTCTTTGTATCCTCAGAACTTAGCACAGTTCTAAGTACTTAATACATTTTTATTTGACTGACTAGTTAGCCGCTTGCCTTTAGGTCAGTATGTTGCATTTCAGAGGAGGGGACAGAGACTTCTTAATCTTCTAGATGTCTTTGGGAGACAGAGCAGATTCTGAGTTTTAGTTGTCCTTGCATAAGAATTAGAGTAAAGGAAAGCAAAACTGTCCATTTATATTTAGATTGCAGTTTATTCTAAAATGGTCTGACTCTTGCCAACTGAGGTAAAACACAGTGTACTCCCTGTATCTGCCACCACAAGACCTTTTTATATCCTGACTGTCATCGAATATATTAGTTATCTTTTCTAGCTTTGTGTTATATGCAAATTTAATGACCTTGCCACCTCTGTCTACACTCAAGTGATTAATAAAAATGTTAAATAGTACAAGCACAAAGATCTCTGAAACACTAATAGATTTTTCCCACCAAGCTAAATCAAAGGCTTGTGAAGAGAAAGGTATAATTGATTCGTGAACAACTAGTTAAGAAGATCGTGTATAATACTGTGATTTGAATTTGTGGACCATTGATTAAAATGTAAGAATGACAAGTCCCCAACCAGGGATGAGGGGTACCTAGCAGAGGATGGGAAGAACGCATTTGCCTGGAATTTTGCAAATCTAATCAAAAGAATTTTAAGCTGAAAAGGAAAGCGCAGGAAGAAAACTGACTACATATACACACTAGGCAAGATAATACAGGGAATAGCAGCAATGTAAGAATAACAGTAAAGATGCCCAAATATTCACAGGAAACAGTCTAAGAAAGGAGTGAAGAATAAAAACAATGGCCTCCGTTGTTTATACACAAATATACAAAGTATAAATGACAAGCAAGGTGAACTAGAAATCCTAATTCAAGGTGGCAAATTTGGGTGCACAAATATTACTGGTGGGTTAAGACTCATCAATAGAATATGGCTCTGGAAAGGTTTACCTCATTCACAAGAAATAGCATTTGAGGAAATAAAAGATCCAATGAGTAGAAACATTTAAGTTCAATAGAGACAAAAAGAGGTAACTTCAAAAGAAGTGTAAGTAGATGAGTTCCAGAAATAGATCACAAATCTGAAATGGAGACATGACATAGTATTGATGAGGGACTTCACTTACCCAGATATCTTCAGGACCTTTGCTCCATTAGTCAGAAGACTAGCTGATAATTTCTTGACTTGGCTTGATTATAATTTCATCCTTTGAAAGGCAGAGGAATGAACAAAGGAAACTTCTTTTCTGTACCTGGTTGTCATCATGAAAGAACTAGATGCTAAGGTCAGAATAATGGGAGTCTTGGGAGGAAATGAGTACTCCATCTCAGAATTTGTAGCAGGGTAAGAAAGGAAAGCTAACATTGTCATAAATGTGCCCTAGATTTTGAGAGAAAAGGTTTCAAAGAGTTCAGAGACAGGATATGAAAGATTTTGTCATCTAAAATTCTATAGAAGAGAGAAACCCAGGAAGGACAGGAAGTTCTCAGAATGAATTTCTGAAGACACCAAGGGAAATGACTCCTTGATGAGAAAAAGGAGAATTGTCAAAAGAGGCCAATGTGCATACACAGGAAGCTCATCAACAAACCTAAATCTTTAAAAAGACACGTATAGAATATGAAAGTAAGCACAAGTAAAAGAGGATGAACACAAAAGTACATCTGTTCCTGTAATATCAGGATTGCTAAAGCTTAGCATGAGCTGAGTAAGGCAAAGAAGGCTAAGAATGACAAAAAGAGGTTCTTTTCTTATATATTGGGGAAAACAGCATCAGAGAAAGGACAGAAATGGTGCTTGTGGTGGTTGAGATGAGGATAATGATGATAAGAGAAAACAGAGAAAAGGCAGAGTCTCTAAATTCACATTTTGCTTCTTTACATGATATACCCAAGAGGATCATGGTCAAGTTTAACAAAGTTGAAAGATACTGCTATTGTTGAAGATGCCTACCTCCATTTACACCATATATGAGAGTTTAATAGGGATAAATATGTACTATTTGTTTCAAGGTTTAAAACCAAGGTGGTTGAAAGAGAAGTGAACCAGTTATGGAGTGAGAACAAGAGATAATCAAAGAACTGATATCCCTGAAAGCTAAGAGATTTTTCTAGAGGAAGAGAATCTGAGGATTTACAAGAAAAAATGGCCAAGAGTGGCACAGGATGAGAAGGGTTGGATGGGCTATGATTTGTACTTTTAGAGGGAGTAACCACATAGACAAGTTCTATTGGAACTTAGAAAATCAGTATGTGACAACAAGGTATCATAGAGCATTAGAAATTAAGTTAGAATAAGGAAGGAACAACAAAGATTGTTTGGATCAACCTATGCCTAGTGAATGAATTCTATTTACTTCATCTTTAACAAGTGATTATGCAGTCTTTACTTGAATGTAAAATACAGATCATAGAATTTTTAGAGCTGAAAAAGCCCTAATAGATCATGTAGTCTAGTGTTTCTCAAACTGTGTCCTACAGAACACTGAGGTTCCACACAATGAGAATGAGGGGGGAAATAAAAACATTTTGCCCTCTTAAATACTAAACATGAAATTTATACATGTGTCAGATGCTTATCACGCATAACAATGTGTTTTAGTATGAAAAATACCTGAATTTCTTCTATTTTACTATAAAATTTCATTATCTAGTCCCTCTCCTGGGAGGAACCCTAGACTAACATTTAGAGGCAAAAGTGATTTGGAGGGAAAAGCGCTGAACTAGGATAAAGAACACTTGTGCTTGAGTGCCAGCCTCTGCCACTTTGCTAGGCAGCTTGGGCCTAGAGTCAAAAAGGCCAACATTCAAATCTAGCCTCAGGCACTTGCTAGCTAGGTGACCATCAGCAAGTCACTTATCCTCAATTTCCTCAACTTTTAAAATGAGGATCATAAATAGCACCTGTCTCCCAGGGTTGCTGTGAACATTAATTGAGATAATATTTGTAAAGTGCTTACTCATAAGCACTTAACATATGCTTGTTCCCTACCTTCCCCCTGTTATTGTTGTTGTTGAGTCATGTCCAACTCTTCATGACCCCATTCGGAGTTTTCTTGACAAAGATACTAGAGTAGTTTGCCATTTCCTTCTCCAGCTCATTTTACAGATGAAGAAACTGAGGCAAACAGGGTTAAATGACTGCCCAGGGTCACACAGCTAGTGTGTGAGGCCATATTTGAACTCAGAAAGATGAGTCTTCCTGACTTTAGGTCCAGCACTCTATCCACTGCACCACCTAGCTGTCCTACCCTTCTCCCTACTATCTGTGTGACTGAGCAAATCATTTCATGTCTCTGAACCTCAGCTTTGTTTAATAAAGATAATAATAACTGTGCTACCCACCAGACAAGACTGTTGTAAGGAAAGTGCTTTGCAAATCAGCTAGAGAGATAAGAGCTATGATAATGGATTCAGTCAATACATTTCAAGCCCCCCACCACCACCACATTAATTGGGAAATAATGATTAATCTTAAACTCCTTGTTTCATACATGAAGATAACTGAGATTAAGAGAGGTTATGTGATTTATCCATGAAAGCCAACACTTATTCCCCAGAGGCCATTACAACAAAAGCTACCAACAAAGCTTCATCTGTACTTAATACAGAGTATTTTTCTGTTGAGAAAAACAAAGATGCTCAAGCAAAACAATGAAGCAATTATGTTTGATTTAATAATGACAGAGAGTTTCATGAGAATAATAGCTATCCCTATCATGAATCTGCGGCAACTTTTGGTGGTCCCCCAAACATAATTACAGAGATGTATTCAAATGGTGTAGAATTGGACAATAACATGTTTTACTCTATTCTTTAGAGAGAGTGAAAATATGCCTGCTTGAAAATGGTTCCGTCTGGTATTTAGGATCAGATGCTAGACCATTCAAATCAAGTAAACTGTTTAGAGGACTAGCAATTGAGAGCAGAGAAGAGGAGGGAAGGGCAATGACGACTTAAGGCAGTGGTGTTGAATTCAAATGGGGGTTGGGCACTAAATCATACATAAGGATCCCTATGGTCACATATTGACTTAGAAAACCACAAACTAACATTATCTATATTTTATTGTATTTTTACTTATTTTGTTAAATACTTCCAAATTACATTTTAATCTGGTTTGAGCAGCACTCAGGAGTGCTATGGGCCTTGTGTTTGTTACTGTTAGCTTAAGATACCTCTTAGCCTGGAGCCACGGGACACCAAAATCCAGTGCCTCTATTCCACACACACACACACACATACACACCCCATACACACTTGATTGTACTTGCTGGAAGGACCAGAATGTCTTCCTTGTTTCTAGAAAGTTATAAGAAGTGATTCTTCAGTGAACATTGAAATGGAGCATGGCTGTCTTCTTTTACCTATCATCTTCCTCATAAGTCTTAGCTCTAGATAATGTTATAAAGGCTCCAAGGCCATCTTCTAAACCTGCCATATGAATCCTTGGTAATTGGTCATCCTTCCTCTGCTGCAAAGTAAATGGATCTAAGCTCCAGATTTAAAGCAGAAGTGGTTTCTACCTAGTTTTTCCACATTTCTGTCTCAAAGTATCTTTTGTTCATAAAAGAGTGAAATTCTCTGCCTAGAAGAGACCCAGGCTAACTAATTTCATTCTGTGCTAAACTGCGAAGAAGGTGGAAAAGAATAGACTATCTAGGCCCTTATTTCACTCTACAAACATTTATAAAGTGCCTTCTATATGCCAGGCACTGTGGTAGGTGTTAGGAATACAAATACAAAGAAAAAAATGCCATATTGTTTTGATGACTGCTACTTTAAAATATACTTTAAGATCTGAAAGTGCTACTCCATTCTTTCTTCTTTTCATTATTTCCCTTGATATTCCAGATCTTTTGTTTTTCCAAGTGAATTTAGTTATTATTTTATTAAACTCTATAAAGTGTTCCCTTAGTAGTTTGATTGATATAGAATTAAAAGTGTACATTAATTTTGAAAGTACTGTCATTTTTATTATATTGGCATGGCCTAACTATGAGCATTGAATATTCCCTCAGCTACTTAGGTTGTTTTTTATTTCTTTAAGAAGTGCTTTGTAATTTAATCTACATAAGTCTTTTCTGTGATTTGGGAAGTTGATCCCCATATATTTTATGTATTTTGTAGTTATTTGGAATACATTTCCTTTTATATTCTCGTTTCTTGTGTTTGTTATTATTCTATGGAAATTGTTGTTGATTTTTGAGGGTTTATTTTGTAACCTAAAACTTTGTGAAGCTATTGTCTCAATTAATGTCTTTGCTGATTCTCTGGGGCTTTCTAAGTAAACTCCCATATCATCAGCAAAAAGGGATAGTTTTCTCTCTTCTTTACCTATCTTTATCTCTTTAATTACTTTCTCTTGTCTTATTGCTATTGCTAGCATTTTCAGAATTTCCAGAACAATATGAAATGATAGTGGGGAGAGAGGCAACCTTGCTTCACTCGTTTATTTGTTGGAAAAGGTTTTGCTGAATCCTCACTGCACATGATGCTTGCTTTTCTTTTTAGAAAGTTACTCTTTATGGTAATTTTTTTAAAAAAAGGTCCCTCTATGCCTATGCTTTATAGGGTTTTTAGCATAAATGAGTTGTACTTTGTCAAAGGACTTTTGAGGCCAACTATTGAGATGATCATATGGTTTTGGATATTTTGATTCTTAATAAGACTATATTAAATGCTTTCCTAATGTTAAACCATCTTTGCATCCTTGGTACAAATTCCACTTGATCATAATGAATGATTTCTTGAATAAATCACTGTAGTTTGATAGGATTTTGCTTAAAATTTTTAATTCAATGTTCATTAATGATAATAAGCTAAAATTTCCTTTCTGTGCTTTATTTTTTCCCTGGTTTAGATATCAGGACTACATTCATCTCATAAAAGGATGCTGGTAGGTTTCTTTTCTTTCTTGATTTTTGAGGATCATTTGTGAATTACTAACTGTTCTTTAAAAGTTTGATAATTTTCTTGTGAATCCATCAGGTCCAGGAATTTCCTCTCCCTCCCCCCCCCACTTTGGTAGTTCCTTTAAAGGTAGATCTATTTCCTTTTCTGAGATTGAATTATTTAAGATCTCTATCTGGTCTTCTGATAGTGTAGGTATTTTATGTTTTTGAAGGTATTCCTCTTTTTCTTTTGTTTTCTCAGTTTTGTTAGCATATAATATAGATAATATGTAATTATTCTTCCAGCTTTACTATAATTTTACTTTGCACATTTACTATTTTATTGATGTGATTTTTCTGCTCTCTCCTTTTTAATCAGATTAGCTGAGGGTTGTTTTTGAATATCTTTCTCCTGATGGTTTGCAGAACTTGTTATTTCTGAATTGAATTGTTAAATTTAACCACCATGTGTCTTGGAGTTTTCAGCCTTGGGGGTGTTTTTTTTGTTTGTTTGTTTGTTTTTCCTGGAGGCAAACTGAGTTTTTTCAATTGGAATTTCATTTTCTATGTTCAAAATTCTTGGACTATTCTATTATTTCCTTCATTATGGTGTTAATGTTTTTTGTTTTACCATGTTCTTCTGGGAGACCTATGACCCTTAGGCTGTCTCTATGCATCCTGTTTTTGAGATCCATATGTTTTGCTTGCACGTTGTTGGGTTTTGCTTCTTTTCTAGGTTGTCCTTCACATCTGTCCATTTGCATTTCCAATCAATGGTTCTGTCTTTTGTTTCTTTGGTGAGGCTCGCCACCGCAGATTCAAATTCTATTTTGCTCAGTATTTTTGCTGTGCGGGACAGAAATTCACTCTCATAATTCTCCTTTTTATTTTAAACCATTCAGCAATGTGTGTTGTGATTCCATGTTCTCCTCAAATTCTACAGAGTCCTATGTATCATGAAGTATTGGATCATTTCCCCTCATTTTTCAGTATTTATTCAAAGACGTCCGAACTCATTTACTAGATCTGGAGTCCATATTTATTTCTCTTGTTTCTGTTTTTCCTGTTGATTTATCTTTTTATGGTTAAGATTTAGAGGGTTTTTTCTACCTTAAATATTTGGTATGTTCAGTCTTTTTTTTCACCTTTATTTTCCTTATCGCTCATTTTATGACTCCCTCTCCTCCAGTTGTAGTTTCCTTGGAGGCTACTGGATTTAGAATCGAGAATACTGGATTTAGAATCAAATGCCCCATGTTTGAGTCTTAGCTTTTCTTCTTATTTGCTTTGAGACCTTGAACAAATCACTTCCATTTAAATTTCCATTTCTCCTCCTATAAAATAGGGCTATTAATAATAATAGTGTTTACAGTATTACATTTGCTTTACGTTATATCATTTTTATCCTTGCAACAACCCCAGGAAGTAGATGCTATTATTATCCCATTTTATAGATAATGAATATGAAGCAAACAGAGACCATGGGACTTACCCAGGGTCACATAGCCAGTAAGAGTTGAGGTCAAATTAGAACTCAGGTCTTCTGGACTCCAGGTCTTACTTGACTCTAGCACTTTATCTATTGCACCACCATAAGTAGAACTCTCATGGTAAATACTTTATACCACCGAACTCTTTAGATTGTTAAAAGGATATGTAATAATGTACATAACTATACAATGTACATGAATAACTTTGCAAAGTGCACAATAAATATAATCTTTATTGAAATCTAAAGATAGTTCATAAAGCATTCACTTTCTTACTCATAATCATTTTATAGGGATTGATATCCATCATACATGTGAATATAAGTGTGTGTGTGTATATATTATATACATATATAATATATACACACATACACCCATACACACACACACACACACACACACACACACACACACACACACACACACACACACATACACACCCCCAATGCTGAAGCCACTGACCATATACCTCAGGTTAAAGTCAATCCCTCTCTAGCCAAACTTCCAACTGAAGAAGAGTATGGCAAAGCACCTGGTGCTGATTCTATTCCAGCTGAGATTTACAAGGCAAGGGTCCACTGTTCATAGAAAAGCTGACTGAAATTTTCCAAGTTATATGGCAAGAGGAGGTTATTTCCCAGGAGTTCAAAAATGCCTCCATTGTGCATTGCTATAAAGGAAAAGGAAATAGGTTGTCCTGTGACAATCACAGGGCTGTTTCTCTCTTAGTCACTGCCAGCAAGATTATTGCCAGAGTCCTCCTTAATAGGCTGATCCTTCACCTGAAAGATGATCATCTACCTGAGAGTCAATGTGGCTTCAAAAAGTGCCAAGGAATGGTTGACATGGTGTTTGCTGCCTGATAACTCCATGGGGAAATGCCAGGAGCAGAACAGAGATCTATACAGAATGTTCTTTGATCTGACCAAGGCCTTTGATACTGTTACTTATGAGGGCTTGTAGGAGATCATGGCAAAATTTGGTTGCCCAGAGAAGTTCATCAGTAATGTACTCCAGTTCCACAACAGTATACTTGCACAGGTTCTAGACAATGACAATGCTCTTGTACTTTCCTAGTCACCAATGGAGTGAAGCAGGGCTGTGTGCTTGTTCCCATGCTTTTCAGCATGATGTTTTCAGCAATGTTGTTGGATGCCTTCAGTGAGGACAAAAATGGCATTAAGGTTAGCTACCATACCGACAGTAAATTATTTAACTTGAAAAGCCTACAAGCCTTGACTAATGTAGAGGGAGGGTTGGTGCATGACTTTTTATTTGCAGATGATTGTGCACTCAATGCCTTTGAAGCTAAGATACAACAGAGTATGGATCAATTTTCTGCTACTTGCACTAATTTTGGCCTGACAACGAACACCAAGAAAACAGAGGTTCTGCACCAGCCAGCACCTTCTTGATGAAAAGACCAGAACTCAACAGAAAATTTGATCTTCAAATACAAGACTCAAGAGAGGCATAAAAACATAAAGAGGAAAGAAAAAAACCCCAACATGTTATTAATAAGGGCAAACTGTTTACCTCCCTACAAAGGAAGATAATACTTGTAACTCTTGAGAACTATATCATTATTTTGACATTTAAGAGGAGCATACATAGACAGAGGGTGTGGGCATAAGTTAACTTTGATGTGATGATAAAAAATCTAAGGGGTGAAAAAGGATTGTTCTGGAAGAAGAGGAAAGAAGGAGGCAGACAAGGGTAAATTACATCTCATGAAAAGGCACAAAAACCTATTACAATAGAGAAAAAGAAGGGAGGGAGATGAGCATTGTTTAAACCTTATTCTCATCAGATTTGGCTCCAAGAGGGAATAACATAATCAGTTAGGTATAGAAATCTAACATACCCTATAGGAAGTAGGAAAGGAAAGGGGAAAAGAAAAAGGAGGGAGTGGCTAGAAGGGAGGGAAGAAGTAGTAAAGGTAAAGGGGAAGAAAAGGGAGTGGGCCGATACAAGGGAGGGCAGACTGAGGGAGGCAGTGGTTGAAAGCAAAACTCTAGTGAGGAGGGAAAGGGAGAAAAGAGAGAGAAAAGCATAAACAGGGTGGAAAATAGGTTGGAGGGAAAGACACAGATAGTAATCATAACTGAGAATGTGAATGGGATGAACTCTTCCATAAAATGGTAAGCGAATAATAAAAAACAAAGGACAACAACCAAGTACACATAAATTTGTATAGACCTATGATTTTATTGCTATAGAGAACTCACATTTTGAGAAAATCACTCCAACAACTTATCTACCACTTAGAGTGTTAAAATTGCCTGAGGACCCTGAGAAGTTAAGAGAATTGTTCAGAGGCACACAGTAGGTTTCAGAGGTAGTATGTGAAATATATGTATGTGTATACATACATATATATAATGTATGTATGTTTACACACACATACATGCATCATTATAACCCTGAACATTATTAAAGGGTAGAAAAAACAAAACCCCCTATGAAATTAGAGTTGAACATCAGAAGTAAAAGTGTTTACTAATCTGGAAAAATCATTTGAGTTGGGTTAAAAAAAATGCAATGATAACAGAAGGAGGTAAGCCATGGCAATGATGAGCTGGCAGCCAGCCATGATTGTTCAGGGTTTGAACATGGGGTTTTAGACTCCAAACCCAATGCTCTTTCATTAACCTATGCTGCCCTTTAGGTTTTACTTACTGGAGTACTTCATGTGAACATGATGGGAAAAAGAGTGAATCTGATGTCAGAAGATCTGGGTTTGAAATTTAGCTGTACTCTTTTCTATCTGTGTAGCAAGAATCCTTTGGAAAAGTCACTTAAGGGGGCAGCTAGGTGGCACAGTGGATAGAGCACTGGCCCTGAAGTCAGGAGGACCTGAGTTCAAATACAGCCTTAGACCAAACACTTGACACTTACTAGCTGTGTGACCTTGGGCAAGTCACTTAACCCCAACTGACTAAAAAAAAAAAAAGGGGAAAAGTCACTTATACCTCTCTAGGCCTCATTCCCCCACATTTGTTAAAAAAAAAAAGGGTGTGGGGATTAGACTAAAGAATCTCTAAGTCATCTTTCAGATTTAAATGCTATGATATAAAGAAAATGTGAAGGATCTTTCTTTTTTCCCCTGGAAAAATTAAATTATTCACTACCTCTAGGTAGGACCTTGAGCAAGTTACTTACTTCTCTACTCTTATCTGTGAAGTGGTGACAAGAATACTGATACCACCTGGCCAATATAATATCAAATATGTTAGTGGTAAAAAAAATTGAACAGAAAGAGAAGGATGGCTTCCTGCTCAAAGACTTAGCCATTAAGTGATTAAAAACAAGTTTAATTTGGAGTTTGTTGAGCATTTTCAGTGGCTCAGCAATTCTTCTTTGCATGCATTTCTGGAAATCTAATTCAGTCAATTCTCAAACATATGCACAAGCTTACCCATAGTAGTAGAAGGCTACTACTATAATAGTAGTTAAAACACAGGCATATCTTTAAAAATATATTATGCGTCTCCAAAGATATATTTTTGAAAATGAAACTCTTTGGTGCCAATACTGCAAAAGATCTACAGCAATCACTGACCCTAGCATTTTCAAAGCAGTGCTTTTTATCATGTAATAGCATATGGTCTTCAATAGAATTCACCATGTAAAACCCCTATGTAAACTTTGACAAGATGGCTAAGTCACTATGGGCTGAACTAAACTTTCTATGGTACAAATGTGGCAAGCAAATGCTATCTTTTTCTTCCTCCCTTCCTCTCCATCCCCCTACCCCCCAATCATTCTGATATGTTACACATTAGGTTCCCCTTTCTGTCTTCCTCTTTTTAAGGCCTCATTTCTGGAGAACTTCTTTAGTTTCACTGCACTATCAGTTTTTATGAGAAATATTTATAACCTGCAGCAAGTTACTGCTGGCACCTCAACTGCTCAAATCTATCAGCTACTTTCAGCAAAAGAGCACATTCTTCATACTAGTGATGCCAGGAGTCTCTGGCCCAGTCGTAGGTGTTCTCATACTGTACTGCTGCTGCTATTGCTCCCAATTCTATAATATTATACAAGGCATCTCAAAAGTCTTAATGCAGTTTTAAGTTTTTAATGGCTTAATAATAAAAGTTTAAGCTTCTAATAGCTTAAAACTGTGTAAGACCACTGGATAGTCCTATATAAGGAAAACATGTATATAGATAGCCCTTTTGTCAAGCACTTTATTTGAGCTTCACACAACCCTATGAGATAGATATTATAGGTATTATTATCCCCATTTCATAAATGAGGAAATCATGGGTCAGAGAGATTAATTGACTTGCCCCTTAGTTATGTAACCAGTAAGTTTCAGAGGTAGGCTTTGAATCTAAGCCTTCCTGACTCCAAGTCTACTCTATCTACTACATCATCCTGCCTCTCATTACTATTATTCCATCTAACAATATTAGGTGACACAGTAGATACAGCCCTGAGTTCAAATGTGGCCTTAGAAACTTACTAGCTATGTGATCCTGGGCTCAGTTTCCTTATCTGGGAAATAATACTAATGAAGTCTCAGGGTTATTGTGAGGATCAAGTAAATTAACATATGTAAAGCACTTTGCAAAATTTAAATTGCTATACAAATGCTAGCTATTACTACAATTACCACTAATGATACCAATTCTACTGCTAACAGTACCACTATTACTATTAGGACCGCTGATACTATTATTACTATTACCATCACTGCTACCAGTACAACCATACTGCTGCTATCAAGAATACTACTGTTAACACTACCATTAATATTACTACTACTACCAATACCATTGTCACCAGGACTCTTGCTGTTGTTACTACTGTCATCCATACTGTTTACTAATATTCATTGCTGCTGCTGCTGCTATTACTTCTACTATCAATACTAACACTACTATAGGACTGTACCTGTATATTCAGAGGCACAATGCTAAATACTCCGTAATGGGAAACATGAGAAATTGGTAAGAAAACAAGGGCACATGTAAAGAATCATAGGAAAAAAAAGAATTACAGAAATAGAGTGCAAGGGGACCTTAGAGATCATTTAGTCCAACCCCTACCTGAAACATGAATCTCTCCTACAATATCCTTGAAAAATGACCTAAAGATTTTGTAATGAGGAACTCATAACCTCAAGAGAAGCTCATTCTACTTTTTCTACGTCTCTAATTGTTAGGAAGCTGTTCCTTATAATGAATCAAAATTAATCTCTTAGCAACAATCTCCTATTTGGCTTCCTTGCTTCTAGGATCTCCTCTTCTCCAATCCATCCTCCATGCAGCTAGATAATTAATCCATAACACAAAGGTCTGACCATATCCATCTCTTACTAAGAAATTTTTGAGGTTCCTTGAAGACAAAATGCAAATATTTTTGCCTGTCATGTAAAGTCCTCCACAATCTGTCTCCCACCTTCCTTTCCAGATTCTTCCATAATTTCCCTCCACACAGTCTACACTGTAGCCAAATTGATCCATTTGTTTTTCCCTAAACTCAACATGTCCTATCAACTAACTTCTGCCTCTTCAAATCTCCCTTTAAGGCTCAGTTAAAGTGGAAGTTCTTATTCAAAATCATTTTTGATGCCCCCATTTGTTAGTAAGTTTTCTTCTGAACTGTGTGTGTGTGTGTGTGTGTGTGTGTGTGTGTGTGTGTGTGTGTGTGTGTGTGTGTGTGTGTGAACTCTTTGGATACCGATATCTAAGGTCCCTTTAAGCTCTAAAATCCTATGAGCCTATATTTATCCTTCCAGTTAAATGTAACAACAACATAGGCACTAATTATTTGTCTTTCTATTTGTAGCATGTAAAACAATGTCTTTTGTATAGAAGGCACTTAAATGTTCTTTTTTCAAAATGAAAATAATTATCATGTCTCAGATAACCCAAAGTTTTTTCTTCGTTTTAAAACTCCTTAGTTCCTTCACCAATCCTCATATCCATGAATAGTTTCCATGCCTCTACACCATCCTTATTACCTTCTCTGTAAATCCTCTAGCTTATCAGTGGCCTTCCTAAAATGTGCCATCAAGAACTGAACTCAGTGTTCCAGACGTGGTCTGAGTAAAATGTGGCAGCCCTATCACCTCCCACATTCCAAATGATTCTATTAATGTAGACTTAAATCACAGTAGCTCTTTTGGTTCACATTTTAAACTGTTGATTCATGTTAAGTTTGCATTGCACTAAAAACATGAACTACTATCTACCCAAGGCTTACGCATCTGACCTGTTTTAAAAATCAAACATGGAATTTTTCCATTTGTTCCTATTAATTTTCATCTTATTAGATTTGGCCTATCATTCTAGCTTGTCAAGATACTCGCAAATTGCATGCCATCTTGGGGTCAGGGGAGGGGAGAGATGGAGAGAAAATGTGGAACTCAAAATCTTATGGAAGTGAATGTTGAAAACTAAAAATTAATAAATAAATTTAAAAAAAGAATGAAGGACAAAAAAAGATCTTGCAAACTCAATTCAGGCATATAATATATTAGTTATATCTCCCTTCTTTACGTTATTTGCAACTTTCATAAATATGCCCTCTTTGCCTTCTTCCAAGTCATTGATAACAATGTTTAATGGTCCAAAGAAACATCACTGGAACACTAGAAACCACCCCCCCAGTTTGATATAAATGCATTAATCACCAATATTCTGGGTCCAGTCATTCAACTAGCTTCTATTCTATCTAACTGTAAACTTTGTCCAGCCCACATTTTTCTCTTGTGCACAAGCCTGTTTTGAGAGAATGTGCCATGATTCTTTGCTGAAAACCAGGAATACCTGCCTACACATTGTATTTATCTATCAGTCAAATAACATTATCAAAAAGAGGAAATGAAGTTAGTCTCTCATTGCTTGTGCTCAATAAACCCTTGCTGGCTCAGAGTGATCATTTCCCTAAGTGCTCACAAACCATTTAAAAAATAATGTTCTAAAATTTTTGCCAGGAACTAGAATCAATATACTCCAAACTATTTATAGCAGGACATTTTATGATAGCAAAGTCTTGAAATCAAAGTAGATAACCATCAATTGAGGAATGTCTAAACAAATTATGGTAAAGGAATGTAATGGAATATTACTGTACTAATAAATATGAAGAATTCAGAAAAATATGAGAAAACTTATATGAACTGATACAATGTGAAATAAGCAGAACCAGGAAAACAATGTGTGATGACAACAACAATAGAAATGGAAATAAAAAAAGAACACTATTTAATTACAATGACCAAACCCAATCCTGAAGAAGAAATATGAGAACACACCTACCTCCCTTCTTTGCAGAGGTAGAGGACTATGGGGCACTGCAACAATTTTTTTAAAAGGAAATTTTTTAAAAATGCAAGTGGGGCACTGGGGCAATACTTACAAGTAACCACCTTCAATTTTATTATTATTTATAATATAATGTATAGTACAAAATAGAGCCTTGGAGCCCATTAACTTTAGAGGCAGTGCAGAGTAGTAAGCAGTTGGATCAATGGACTTGGAGTCAGGAAGACCTGTGTTAAAAATCCCGTCTTTAGACATTTATTCACTGTGTCATTCTGGGCAAGTCGCTGAACTTACGTGGACCTAATTTTCCTCCTTTGTAAAATAGAGGTATAGGGGTTGTAGATTCTAATTGCCTTTAACATCCTTTTTGGCTCTGAATTTATGATACGGGAGCAATTATTATTTCTACCACTATATAAATACACTTCTGCCTTTCCCTATTTCCCTTTCCAGAAAAGGAGAGGATCGGGAGACATAACTATTTCTAATTGCCATTCTCAGCTCTGGTCACTCAGGGTCTACATCTCACCAACATACACTCACCTCCCTAGGACAACATGTAATGATTTCTTGGTCCCATTGGAGTCCTATATTCTTCTTTTTGGCAATATCCTTTCTCTCAGAGCAGTGAGTGATAAAGATATCAGCAACTAGAGCTTATCTTTTTTTTTTTTTTTGGTGGGGCAGTTGTGTGAAACTGAAGGGTGGGGAAAGAAGTTGAATGAGGCCTAATGTCTTATAGGAATCCATGGCAGGGAATAAGAGGGGACAAGGAGACCTGAAAACAGGGAAGGTCTGAAAATTATATATTAGGAGAGATGTTCATCAGATTGTGGCATAATGAAAATCCCTGAAGTGAGGGGATCTGGATTCTAAGTCCAGGTCTGCCTTTGACCTTAAGCAAGTCACCTCAGATGTAATTTAGGGGATTATATTTGATGACTCTGAGATCCTTTTCAACTCTGAATCTGTGAATCTATTATCTCTCTGGGTCTCAATTTCCTCATCTGTTAATTAATGTTGCTGAATTATATTATCTGTAAGGTCCCTTCAGGCATTGTTCTATGACTCAAGTACATCTCACGTGGCAGATACAGCGACAAAGCAGTCAGAGTTTCTGCAGTCTGTGTCTGAGACACCTACCAAAGGACTGATTACAGCTATACTCAATATGGAAAAAGCTATACTTCATTCTTTAGTTATTTCACTTGTAACTTGAAATTTAAGGGCAGGAATAATTTGGGTTGGGGTGGAGGAAGAAGAGCAAGGAATCTTGATAAATATTGGTAACAATACCTTCAGGTATGTGGAACAGAAAGACCCAGGATGAATTACATGCTGCCAACAGCCAATATCCTGCTGGCATTGATTAGGGAGTAGAAGGTTGCTGTGACTGCCAGACTAGGTGGATAGCCATCATTCTGGAATTTCAACTACTCAAAGAATATATCTATTTTTTTTTAAGTTAATGGCTCACTGACTGATGGATCAATGAGACAGGGAACAGCCTGAGACCCTTTCCTCTAGTATGCTGCTAGAAAAAGCACTTGCTTTGAAACCATTCCTTTGTTTGTTTTTTAATCTGTCATCAAATTACCTATCAGAAAATATTGGATTGCCACAACATAGAGTTGACTTACTATTGTCAGAGTCAGGTCTCAAAGGACAGCTGATAGATCTACATAAGGCTCTTTGCTTTGCTGCAAGCATTGGTGGGGTGAAGAGGGAAACAGAGAGTACTTAACCAGTTAGTGTGCTCCTGGAGATATAGGGATTTTTTTTTTTGAGGGAAGCTTTCTCTTTGACCTTCACATTTCTCATCTATAAAATGGGAATAATGCTTGTGCTATCTACTTCAGTGTTGGGAGGAGGATCAGATAATGCATGTTAAGGGCTTTGTCAATCATTATTAATTAATCCAACCAACTGCTTCATTATACAGAAAAGTAAACTGAGATCCAGAGAGAAGTGACCTAGGGTCACACTGCTAGTTTGTAGCAAAGACAGAACTAGAAACCAGATCTTCTGGGTCTTGCCCCTCCATATTCGATGCTAATTAACCTACACCCAGTTTCTCTTCTCTTTTTTAAAAATAAGTTACCGATAGTTGAAAGGATTTTGAATTTTTCCCACAGATGATCTTGGAGGAGTGGGTCTGGTGGCTGCTCTCTTTTACATCTTGGAAAACTGAGGCTGGGAGAGTGGGAGGGCATATGACTCACTTCAAGGTCACCCAGTGAGTCAGGGGGCTGTGCCAAGGCTTGAACCTTGGCTTCCACGTTTGGCATCCAATGCATCAACCCACACACTTGGGCAGGAGCCCAAGAACAAACTAAAACCAGGTAGCTCCCAGGGCGTTGCCTAGGTAACGGTGCGCGCGCTCAGATCTCAACCGGAAGCCCGGGGAGGACGGGGAGGGGAAGGGGAGCTCGGGGCTCGACGTCTCGCGGGACCTGACGAAAGCGCCGCAAGGAGGTAGGAAGGGAAGTATTCCCTCACCACCCATCGGGACCTCCCTTTGGCTCCGCCCCTCTCGGAAGTCCCCCGCGAGGATTGGCCATCGGCCCGGGGCGGGGCCTGAGGCAGGCGCAGTGCGTACTTCCGGCTGCCGGGTTGACATGAAGAGGCAACGGTGGTGGTTGAGGAGGCGGTAGCGGCGGCCGGTTCCCGGGGGTTGAGGGCTAAGGAGGGACTGAGGTGGCGGTGAGGGCGGCACCAAAGCTGGAGGAGGCGGTGGAGGGCGGCGGCGCCGGCGGCGGAGGAGACGGACCAGGGGAAAGAAGGGAGAAGCCACACCCGCCGGCCAGGACGTCTTAGAGATGGAGAAGGAGTTCAACCAGATCGACAAGGCCGGCAGCTGGGCGGCCATTTACCAGGTGCGGGAACGCCGACCTGGGGTACTGGCTCCTCGGGCTCGGTTAGGCCTTAGTATCTTCTCCTCCCGTCACCGTGGGGGTGCTGCTGGGGACACAAACTCCAGACGGGGGTCTCCCTTCACTCCCTGACCCCCGGGCCCCTGCTTTTTCTGGGCCTGGACTCTGGCTTCAAGTCCGACTGGAGTGAGGATTTCATCCTTTTCTCCCCCCCAGCAGATCCTGACAATGCTCCCCAGGCGCCCCATCCCCCCTTTTTTTGTTCTTGGAGGCAAGCGTACTCTTCCACCCATCAGGACCAGTAAGCCTCTTAAGATGCTCCTTTTTCCCTAAGGTTAACCTTCTGTATCCCACATTCTTTCCTGTAAAATAGGGTTCTGTGTGGCCTCTAACTGCTCTTTAGGTTGGCATACACACAACCTTACCGAGACCCTCTTTGGGCCTCGGGTCTCTCATGTGTAAAATGATCGGGCTGGACAAAATGATCTTAACCTTCAAATCTTATCTTCTCCGACCCCATCTCCTAGACATCCATTCTTTGTCTCCTGGGATTGATTCACCCCCAGTTTCATCTCTCTCAGGAATAGGTTTGGATGCCATGGTAATTTTTCCATTATTGTCTCCCGGAAATAAGATAAATCACCACTTTTCTCTTTCCCTCCCCTTTTCACCACCCCCCCACAAACACTTTCACAGATTTGGCCCAAAGATGATAGGACCCTTTTCTACAAGTGTAGCTTATGAGAATTGGCCAGTTGTGCCATCGTTCTTTGGCATCACAGATTGCCCTTCCAGAAAAGGATAATAAAAGAGGAAAAAGGAAATTGAAACTCCTCTGATCCACACTAAATTGGGATGAGTTCCACATCTGCAAAACAAATCAAAAAAGCTTGATATCTTGCAGTTGGTTAGTTCTGCAGATATCTTGTCTTGTATAACCTGCTTAGGATGTGGTGGTGTATAAATTAAGTTGTTAGGGATTTACCTATTTTTAAAGTATTAGGTTAGGAATATGAAAAGAGATAGTTTTACCAGTAGCCAACTCCTCTAAAAAAAGTGTGCTTAATATTTAATGTAATCGTGTTGGGGAGAGGGGTGTGAAGATTAATAAAATATTATCTTAACACAAGAGAAAGTAAAGAGGGTTTTGTCCCTTTTTGTAAAGGGAGAAACCCACATACTCACTTTCAGTTAATCTTGACTTGAGTTTCAGTTAAGTTCAAAAAAACAAATTGTGAACTCCACTGCAAGGGTTTTAAAATCTATTTTGAAATCCTTTTTTAAAAAATACTGTAAGCTGTTAGTGACTGATAAAAGGCTTTTGGGTTGCCCAAGGCTTTTATTCTGATTTATTTCAGCTGCTTTATTTGAGGGCATTCCTTTTGTATCAGCTCTTGATGGACTTAAGTTCATATGTTGCCAGGCTGTTGTAATCTCTGATATTCAACATGTCAAATTTAGATTACTTGTCTGTTATGTCCATAAGATAACGAAATTCATTTTATTGGCAACTAGTGTAGATTTCTGGAGGATGTTTTTAATTAGAGGAGAACTAGAGCAAAACTCCTGCTTCTAAAAAGTAACTAGTTTGTAATTGAATGCATTAAATACATGTGTAAATGTATGAATGTATAAATGTGTGAATTTGTTTTTATAGTTAGATCCTTCCTATCTTAGGCCATAGTATCATTAAATCCCAAATTTTCCTCAGTGAAGTTCTAAGCTAACTTAGAAGAAAAGCTTGTCTCTGTATACCCAGAAAAATGGAAATATTAAAGACTAGTCATTCTAGCTCCTCAAAAAAAGTTTTGTCACATTTCTACTAGGAGAGTTACATATGCTTTAAAATATGATAGTCCAGCTTCTTTGGCATTGCTGCAATTCTGGAGATGGATTCTGTGGCCTTAAAAAAGCATGGATGGAGTCTGGGCATCTAGGTGGAGCAGTGGATAGAGGACCGGCGCTTAAGTCTGGAGGACCTGAATTCAAATCTGGCCTCAGACATTTGATACTTACTAGCTGTCTCACCCTGGGCAAATCACGTAACCCTATTGCCTAGCAAAAAAAACCAAAACGACAACAACAACAAAAAGCATAGAATCTTCCCCTTCCCCCCTTAACATTTACTTTTACTGTCCTGAAAATTTGAAATTTTTCACCATTGCAAACTATTAAGTTGTTTCTTATAGAACCAAGCCTTTAAAGTGTTATTTTAGGAAAAGATAGGATGTTTCAAAAAAAAAAAGGATGGAACTGATCTTTTAAATCTTAACAGAGTAGGCAGCTTTCTATATTTATATATAATCTACTAATTTTAACCCATTATTTCCCCAAGAAATTAGAAAAGAGCATATGCCAACAGTTAGTGAAGAATTAAGGTATCTCAGATTTTCATGGCATTATATTTTTACTATACTGCTTCTTATTCATACAACTGAGAGGCAGTTTTGCACATTAAGAGTGCTAGGCTTTGAGTTAGGAAGATTAAATCTGTCCTGACACATAATAATTGTGTAACCCCAGACAAATCACCATGCACCAGAAATTGTCTTAGGCTACAGATGCTTCTCTACAGTGGTGGAGGAAATTTTCACACTGGAAGTTCCATAAACTGATGAAATCATGGGTCTGGAAAAATCAACATGCTGTGTTGCTTTTGGAAAATGTCTGATTAATTTTTAGTTTGCTAAGTGCATTATTTTACTGTCAGAATTTGGTAGTATCTTTTCATTCCTCACCAAAAAACCGAAACAGATTTCCTACAAATGAACAAAAGCAGATAATGGAAAAAAGTACTAAATGTGAAAAAGAAAGAGGTTTCTCTTTGAGTTAAGACTAATGTGGCAGGGAAGGCTTGCTTTGGCTGCTTGTTCAAGCAACAGTCTGTGCTGGTTCAGTTTGATAGAGTGTAAACACCGCTTTGAAATTTTAAAGTTGATCAGCAGCACAAAAAATCAATAAGCATTCACACTAAAAAAATTACCTTGATGATAAGTAGCATGTTTGGGCAGTATTTGAAGTTCATTCTTTAGCATTTAAGCAATTATATCATATTAAGAAAATGGAATGCTTTTTGGTCCATACCTCATGTGATTGAGCTGGTTGGACTAGGAGAGCACAAGCATGAAAAGAAACATTTGTCTTGGAAAATGAGACAAAGAAAGGTAGAGGAGGTCTTGAATGAGTAAAAAAAAATAGTAAAAAAAAATCCAGTAAGACACAATCCATATACACTTTGTGGTTTAAATGAAATGGTTGTTTCATGAAACAATAACCAGTGGCTTAAAGGCAAGATTTGTTGAACGTTATAGACAAGTTCACCCAGATTGCCAGCTTTAATAAAAGAAAAAACAAAACCTAGCTATGTAGGAGAGTTAATGACTGATTTTTGTTGTCCAGTCATTTTTCAGTTGTATCTACCTTTTCATGACCTCATTTGGGGTTTTCTTGACAAAGATACTGGAATGGTTTACCATTTCTTCTCCAGCTCATTTTATGGATGAAGAAACTGAGGCAGATAGGGTTAAGTGACTTGCCCAGAATCACACAGTTAGTATGCATCTGAGGCCATATATGAACTCAGGAAAATGAGTCTTCCTGATTTTAGGCCAAGCACTCTATCCATTGTACCACCTAGCTGCCCTAATGACTGATTTGACTGTTAACAAAACCTTATGTTAGTGTTTCACTAAAATTCCTCAATGCTGTTGTGTACATCTGGCATGTGAAAATCCAGTGAGATGGGATATTAAAACTTTATGATACTGTTTGTTTAAAGAACATTGTCTACAAGGAGGTAGTACTTTGGGGGTAAATAGAAAAGAATCTGTACGGTATGAGGTGTTTGCCATTCTGTTAAAAAAAAGAAACAAAGATGAAATGAATAGAAAAGGAGGTTCTAATCATCATCAATGACCTATTAATTCTAAATGGTATATAGACTAGAACAATGCAAGAATTAATTTTAGTTGTTCATAACTTTGGAGATGGCATAAACGCTTATAATCAACAGTATTTTGAGCTAACTGGAAGCACCAGCGGATATGGTGGAGGGGAGAATAACTTAGTGCCATTATTCAGTTGACATCACTGGCATATTTATAGGAATGAATGCCTTGGTACATTTGGAAGTGAACAAGCTCTGCCAGTGGCTCCTAGAAGCATTCAGAGGACAATGATTATGAAAATTGTTTTCAGTTGTGACATTGTCCTGATTCTCCACCCCCTCACCCGTGTAACTGAATTTTTCTTTTTAATATGAAGTCTCTACTAAGCCCTATAATAATGCGGTTGAATTATTTTACTGCATACTTTATAAAGAAATAGGAAACTTCCATTAGAGGTTTTAGATATATGAAGTGCTTTCCCCTCTGCCGTAGTATATGAGATTTTTCTTACTTTCCTATTTTGATACTACTCCTGTAAGCTATAGAATGTATGACAAAAGTGTATATTGAGTCTTTTGTATTTTGTGAAAACATTAGACCTTTTGCATAAGCTGGCATTCTTCTTACAGTGAATGTCATGTTAAATTGCTTCTGAGTTTACAGTAATTAGTTTCAGCAAATAGGTTTCACAAATTCCTTTACTGTGATATGTTTAGTGAGGTTGGTGCTGGGGTTAGTTTGATTTTAAGAAACAATGTATTTTATAATATAAGATTTAAGATTTCCAGGCAGCATCTGTACAGGCTTCCTTAGCAGTATCACAGCCTGAATACAAATCATTACTCTGGGAGGAAAATAACAACATAATACAATCCTAATGCATCCTAATACAATATATAATACAATAATACATCCTAATTTGTCATGATTTATATAGGTTCTTAGTTACCTAGATTTTCAGAGCTAGGAGAGATCTTAGGATTCTAGATTTAGAGCTAAAGTGGACTTAGAGGTTCTCTAGTTCAGCCCTTTATTTTTACAGATGAAAAAACTCAAACCTAGAGAGGTTAAGTAACTTTCCCAAGGTCTCTTCAGTGGTCTGCAACAGCAAAGCTGGTGTTTGTGCACAGCCAAGCCCTCAGCCCCATTCCCTTAGTACAACCCCTTCGTTTTATGGATCAGGAAACAGGCCCAGAGAGAGGAAGTGACTAGCTACCCACAGTATTGGCAGAGTCAAGACTAAAACCCAGGGCTTCTTGTTTTTTGCACAATATCAGTTCTCCCAGGAAAGACATGTCATAGAATAAGCTTTTTTCCCCCCTCTTTGTGCCAAAAAGAAAATCTTGTATTTCCTATTTTTCATTTTTCATTCACAAACTTATTGAGCACTTACTTGGCACATATGTTGTCCTAGATTCTGGGGAAGATACAAAAATATATGATTGTGATTTTTTAAAAGAACTTGTATATAAAATATATGATAATGATTTTTGAAAAGGATGTGTCTATGCAGTAGAAATTGGAATTGCTTGTTTTGTTTCATAGAAGCCATCAGTGAATTTATACTTGGCTTGTGATGAATTTAACTGTCACATGGGAAGTGGAACATCTTGGTCTTTTTATCAACTTCTGAATCATGCTGTAACTTTATGATGTTATTTTTAGATTTGGTCTCAGTGTGCTACAGGGCTGTGCACATAGTAGACTCAAAATATTTGTTGAATTACTGGTGTCAAATCTATCCACATCTCCAAAAAGTAGTTACACCTTAACATCCTACTGAAGCCTATGTTTTCACAACAAGTGGTCTGAGAAACATTTCTGGATCCTCAGAATAAATAACTTTATGAATCAATGAGGAGTACAGTCTTAAGCATATTCAAGGTGATGTAGTAGAAAGGACAACCAAAACTGGACTTCAGGAAGCACTTTGTACCTTTCTAATACACTTATGTTAATATTGGCTATTAAAGTGATTTGTCTTTGTTTCTTTATATACAGTGGGAAGCTGGGTTCCATCTCATTTATCTCTCCCGCCAGGTAGCCTAGTATTCTGTACTTAGGAGGCACTTTTAAAAAATATTCACTGGAATGAATTCATGAAAGGAACACTGGATTTGGAATTGGGGAGCTTGGTTTCTAGTTCCATCTCTGCCAGTGATTTAACACTGTGAATTTGGGGTAACTACCTTCCTTTCTTGAGGCCCAGTTTCCTCATTTGTAAAGGTGTTAGATTACTTTCTTTGCCCAAAACTGAGGTCTTAGTTCCTTTTCAGTGTTAAAACTGTTTAGGGATATCTCATAGATTGTGAGGGGCCTGAAACAATTGTTGTGAAATTAAAACAGTATTTTCCTTCTTAGGAGATGCCTAGATTTATGCCAGTGCTCATGATTTATTTTTAATACTTTTTTTTTTATCTTTGCAAAAAGTTTCTAAACAGATATGCTTCATTATCCCTTCCAGTAAATGTAGTTTTAGTAACATGAGCAAGCAGCATAACTTAGATAAAGTTGCATGCATGACCTGTGTCTAAGTAGAATCTGAGTGGCTTTTCCTGTAAAAGATTGAGGAACTGATTCTTCAGAATTTACCAAAGACATCTGCTAGGTACTTAAAGAACAGTAGACTTATGTTTTTTATGTTGTAATTTTGGAAAAAGCCATCATCTGACATAAAATTATTCTGAAGGGCATGATATTTCTGCAAATAATTTGCTGTGTTTTTGTAGAAAGTACCTAACAAAGATCACTTAATAAGTGCCTAAGAAAGATTATTCACTTGGATTGTTGTGGCAATAGAGTAAGTTATTCCCTTGGAAAGCCTTTACCGTTTCTGTAACTACAGATACAAAATTTCTTGATTGTCAGGGAGTAGTGCAAAGCCTACTGCAGCTATAATAATGACTATGTTTGCATGGAAGCAGTTCGGTTTGCATCCTTGTGTGATATTGGTAAAAATCAAAGCTACAAAAATGGGAGTTTGGTTTTTCCCATCATCCAGTAATCATCTGGATAGAATTTAATTCTTCCAAAAATCTCATATGTACTAGTGGCCTATGGGGTAAAGAATCTACCAGCATATGAAGTTCACTAGTTCTTAGGATTTGATAGGATGGCAATAATACCCCATTGTTAATTAAGGGAATTATAAGCTTGTAGTATAGTATACACATCAGTTTGCTAGTATTTCTGATGTACAAATAACTGATGATGCTGTCCTACTTGTAGATACTTGATCTTACTATAGAGTAAAGAGACTCAGTGGCGTAGTGGATCAAACTGGCCTCAAAGTCAGATTTCTGGTCATAAATACTGGGCCCATTTCTGACATAAAAACTGGCACCCTGGGCAAGTCATTTAACCACTCGACCTTCTAGGCAAATGCGCTGATAATATAAGTTGCAAAAAAAAAAAGGTACTGATCTAGAGGTACCTAGAGGTAGAGGGATTTAGCTCACTGGGAGCATCAGTGAAGTCACAGGTTCATTCTGTATCCTTCTTGAAGTAAAGCTGAGGTTCTATGTAATGCTATATTATGTGTGCTTTCTAATTTCAGTTGAGGGTTCTTTGAACAGAAGAGAGATTTCTCATCTGTCATTTAGAAGGAAAGGCATCTGTGTTTGAGGAAAAGTTACTAGATTGTGGTTTTAGTGGGTGGCTGCCAGTACCTGCAGAGGTGGTTTTCTAGAACCAGTTACTTTACAATTTTTAAATGCTAGTCTGTTTCTTTCATTGATCTATTAAATTGATCACTTGCTATAAATTGATCAATTTTTTTTACTAGCTACTATCTTCACAGTGTTTACACTGAAATTTTAGCCTCAATTTCTGTTTTACTACTAAAATCCTTATTTTGCAAAGAGGGTTTCTTTACTTTATATTGCCTATGAATTATGCAGAAATAAATTTAGTCTTGAATAGCTTCTGCTAGAGTTTTTGAGGTTTTATTTTTTCCAAAATTATACAGGTACTGGCTATTCAGGGAGGTATATCCTGCCATGCATCACTTAAAAGAAAATGGATATATAATAATTATTCTAAATATCTGCAGTATTCTTGAGGACAGAACAATCACTTGTAGTTATTGGAATTTGAAATCAGTTCTTAATGTATCTTCACTGAATCAGAAAATATGCTACTAGCTGTTAGCTGTACTTGGCTTACTAAAACAGTAAATTAACTTTAAGTGGCTATGGTGGTTGATCATTTATCATACTTAAGGGCAGTACTATATAGACTACTGCATAAGTATGCCACTGCAAAATAGTAGCCATGTAAATATTTAAGAAACAAAGACTTTTATGGTGATCTTAACCACATGGGATTAGGGCTTTTGGAATGTGATGTTTCCTCTGTCCAGACCCCAGGCAGGTTTGTGGGGTCCTCAAGACTGTGCTAAGGTGGAGATTTTAATCAGAACAGGCCCAGTGGATAAGCTGTTGTAGAATTGAATAAGATCTCTGGCCTAAATCACATTTCTGTAGTGGATCTTAGGATACCAAGTAGTTTATTCATGATTGCCTAGTGCCCAATTGTTCCACAGCTAATTTGGCAGTATTCTAGGAATTGTCACACTCAGCAATGTTGTATTGTTATTTAGTTGTTTCAGTTGTGTTCAGCTCTTCATGATTCCATTTGGGGTTTTCTTGGCAAAGATACTGGAGCGATTTGCCATTTCTTTGTCTAGCTCATTTTACAAATGAAGGAACTGAGGGTTAGTTGACTTGCCCTGAGTCATACATCTAGTAAGTGTCTGAGACCAGATTTGAACTCATTAAGGTAAGTCTTCCTGACTCCAGGTCCATGCTCTGTCCACTGTGCCACCTAGCTGCTTCATGTTAAGTTGTAACAAGTGCCTTATGTTGTTTGAATATCATGTTATCCTTTTCCATTTCTATCTGCATAGTTCCTCATACCTCATCTAGTTTTCCTTTTTTTACTAATAGTACCTCTAGGACAATACACTTTACTTTGTTTATACTACAAATTACCTTTATGTTTGTATTGTATAGTGGATAGAGAGCTGGCCTCAGAGCAAGAAAGGCCCATCTTTGCCATGCTAACTTCATGACCCTGGCAAGTCACTTAATCTCTCAGTGTTCTGGGCAACTCTCTCCTTTGCCAATAATTTGCAGGGACAATGCCAGTCTGCAGTGGTAGAGGGAATTTCCTTATCTGGGAGTTCCCCATATCAGTGAAACCACAGGTCCAGTTCGTATCTCTATCCCTATACTTACATACTTCTTTCCCTCATAATAGTTCATTATTTTCTTCCCCCTACTGTCTAACTTCTAATAATATTTTTGCCACCTATATCCTAGGACTATTTTGAAGACCCTTTTGTGAACTGTGAAAAAAATTTTTGGCTTTGATACTAAGCTTAAAATATGCACATAATTCCTGATAATTCAGAGAACTATAATTTTGCAGGTGTCCATTTGCAGAATGCTCATTTACTAACAATTATAAACTAAATTAATCACCAAAGGATAGGTTACAGGTATGACTTTTTGGAGCCCCAGTGATTTATGAAACTCTTCTGTGAAGTGAAGAGGATAGGGAAGGTTTTGATCTGCCTTAGGAGTGCCTACAGAGAGGAAGTTGATTTTTGAAGTCTAATTAGATATTTCCTGAGATAATTCAAGTTTATGAAAGATAATTAAATGCTGATTTTTCTCCTGTAAGTTATTTTTTGTATTGCTAACAATATCGTTTTATATTTTCATATCAGAGTTTTGATATTGAGAGTTTAACTTTTGAAGTAGGGAATAAGGGAATAAGAGAAATATTAATTGATTTGAGAAGTAATTTGGGCAAAAATCAATTTTCATGGGTCTTATTGAACAACTAAAACTACCAGAAATAATTAATATTTTAACTACTTAAGTATTGCACATACTGTTTTTACTTATGGGTCAAAATAACTGTTTTCTCTTCTACATTTCTTTGATGTACCGAGTGCTTTAGTTACATTAAATGCCAAAGGCTCTTCCTAAAAGCAAAAGTGGTACAGCTAAAGTTAACTAAGAAGTTAAGCTTTCATCTTACTTTTGTGAATAAGTTACTTTAATGTTTGATTTTGTAGGCTGATTTTAAAGTGGTGATGAATGTATTTGGTTATGGTTTAAGATAGTTTTAGTTTCAGTTAGGTTGTGACATTTTTAAAATGTGCTTTCTAGAAACACTGAAATTTAATGTAGGGCATAAAAATCTCCATAATTCTTTGCCCATGTTAAAATATTTTTGCTATATGTTATAAGTTGATCAGATATGCAGTCTGGGAGCCACATAAGCTTGCTACTTCTAAAAGATATAAAAACTCCTTGTAGCCTTTTGAAAAATGCCCTTTTATTTCTCAGTAGAGAGCTTTATTTAGGCAACATATTAACACCCTAATCATCAAACTCAGGTGTCCCCAAATGTTGGTTCTAGCTGCTCTGCTGTGACCTGAGAATATTTGCTTGGTAAGAAAGAGATAATGAAAGAAGCTTAATGTTAAGCTCCTTGCTTATACTGTTTTCAAGCACTGTCATCATTCTCTATCCAAACCCACCATCTTTACTTTTTAAGAAAGTAAAGAGTAGGAGCAGCTAGATGGCACAGTGAATAGAGCTCTGGCCTTGGAGTCAGGAGGACCTGAGTTCAAATTTGGCCTCAGACACATGACAGTTACTAGCTGTGTGACCTTGGGCAAGTCACTTAACTCCGATCGCCTCAACCCCCCCCCAAAAAAAAGGCAAAAGAAAAAAAGTAAAGAGTAGGTAGCCCTCACAGGACCCCTACTCCCACCCCCACCACTGGTTCTAAGTTATGATTGAAGTTTGTGAGTGTATTTCAGTGACACTGTCTTTTGCTTTCTCCTTTATACCTTGAAGGTAGAAATCAGATCAAATTAAATTGTGTGAGATTGCAAGAAGATTTAGTGTTCAGGATGGTAGTAAAACATTGATAACAGTGATACTAAATGTTTGTATTATGGCTGGGATGGTTAGCTCAGCTGATTAAAGCATATTATCCATGAGGCCAAAGATGTGGGCCCTTTTCCTTTATTGTGTATTTTTACATAAAGACTAATTGTGTTCCTCTGCTCCAGTCTCAAGTTGTCTTGCTCTACTAGCCATCTTGAACACATACGCTGTTGGTCACAAGAAGGATCAGGTGGTTCAGCGTAACTCATCAGCACTTGATGGGGAGAGGGGAGGGTGTTGACTCTATATGCCCTAATGCTGGATAAGTAGAAACATAATAGACCATGTTGTGATTGCCCTGATCTAAAAAGTGGGGCACCCTTGAATTATTTCATGTGACTTGCCTCAATTAAATCTCATTACTGTGACCCAGTTCTTTATATCTTGGGAAGGTATAAATTTTCAGATTTTGCACAGTCAAAACCACTTGATGCCATGTTTTTATGAATGCACAATTTTTTTTCTTTTAAAATTAATTTGTTTTGTTCTAAATACATATGAACAAGCATTTAGTAATTTTATGACAGTGATTCTCATTCTCATACTAGTTTATGTCTCATAGCCCCCTAGCCCCCATTCCCATTTCCATTTCTATCTAATTTGTACTTGTTTACAACCATAAATTGGCCTGTAGTAGAAGGACATGATAGTATTTAGTAGAATGGTGAAATGTTAGATGACATTATTTATTCATCTTTGTCTGAGTTCACTGAAATAACTATAATAAACTTAACAACATAGTGGAGATAGTAGTGCCTTTCTTTGCTGTGATTTCTATAACTTGGGAGAGAGATTAAGGTTTGCTTATTGCTCCACAACTCAGTAAAGGATATGAAAATATAGGATGTAGCTCTTGACCATGCCCTAGTTTTCTGTGTTCCCTTTTGGAATTTAATTTTTTTAAATCAAAGAAGCCAAAAAAGACCCAAAACATGTTAGTGGTTAATTCTCTTATTCTCTAATTCTCAAATTCTAAGCTATATAAGCTTATTTGATGAAATTGAATGGGGGATGGAGAGGATTTGGTGGGAAACGAGGAATCGGGGATTGAGTTGATGTAAGAAAAAGGAAACTGAGGGAAGAGTGATCTTGACAGTAAAATCCAGGAAAAATGAATATACAGGTGTTTATTATTTTTTATGTTCTATCTTCCCCACTTTATCTTCCTTACATTTTCCCTTTAAGAATGTTTTGGAAAAGCTGCTATAATATTTTCCACTTTAGGCAGCTTACTGTAACTGCATTTTGTCTCATGTTAACTTATTTCCATGAGCTATTTCTGGATGACTAACTTGGATGGCTTATAAGTGAACTGGTAAAAGCAATTACTTTTAAAAGACACTACATAGAGTAATTTCTTTTTCCATAATTTATTTGTATTTTACTTAGAAATAATAAGTGAATGAGAGTATTTATTGATTGCCCGCTATGTGCCAGACACAGTCAGATAATCCCTGCCTTTAAGGAACGTACATTCTAGTGAGGGAGGAGGACAACATGTATAGGGGAGTGGTGGCCAAGGGAAGTTATTTTTGTCTGGGAAGTCACAGGAATGATGAATTGAGCCGTTGGATAGTCATTTGACATTCTCTTTCAGAAAGCAGTGATAATATTAATTTGATTACTGACAGGACTGTGATGAAGAGGGTATGTGCAGCTGCATAGTAGCATGGCCCAGGAGTGTATATGAATGTGCAGTATGGTCAGGGGTAAACCTTAAATTATGATATTATTATTAGGTGTTATCACTAAGTTGTATGTAGGCTCAAAACTATGATATAGTGTTTCATTTAATCTTTATGACAATTTTCTGTAATCCATAGAAGTAGGTTTATATTAGTTTAGGAAGTCAGAATAAATAATAGATTAGGAAGATTCTTGACCTTTATTGACTAATTAGAATGTATATTTTGGTTTAGCTTCACAAAATTGGAATTTTGTGAATCATTATTCCTCAAATTGGTGTCAGAAACCCCCAGCACCCAAGTCTAGTATGTTTTTGGCACTCTTAAGTGTGTAGTTAAATATCATTTTTCCTGTACATGTAAAGTGGAAGAACTGAATCTGACTCAAAACCCCCAAGATCACAGCTCCAAAGGAAGAGTGCCCAGTCAGTATAATACCCTTTTGATAGTCAATACTAAATGGTAAATGTTCCTAAGGTCTGAGAAGAATATTACCAGGCACGTGTACAACATACCTTTTTTTCAGGAGATAGTGTCTGATAGTCCCTAGAATAGGGTAAGAAGAACTGGAGCAGTCACTTGTTCAGAGCCTGTTATAGAAAAGCCATGAAGGCTTTGTCAATGTGAGTATGTATTGTAGGAGAGGAAGTGTTTGGGTTTATTTGCTTTTAGTTCAAGTTTGCTTCAACTTTTTTTCTTTTTTGATTAATTTGTTTTATTCTGAACTTAGGAAATAAAACAAGAATTTCCATAGCAAAGTGGGATAGAAAAACAAGATTGCAGATCCATTATGTACAACTTTCTTTCTTTCAGATATACAACAAAGTTATCATTTAACTTTCTTTTTCCCCTTCCTCCCACCCCAAACTTTAATATGGCTACCATTAAACACAAATCTGTGTGTGTGTTTGCATATATATACATACACACACACGCACACACACATATATTTCAGTTCTTTTTCTGGATTCAAACAGCATCTTCCTTTATAGGATCTTTGCGGTTAATTTGGGTTTTTATAATAGAGTGACTTGGTTTCTCAGAGTTGTTCTTACAACAATATTGCTGTTAACTGTATACAAATGTTCTTTTGGTTCTGCTCATTTCACTCTTCATTGTGTCATGGAGGTCTTTCCATGCTTTTCTAAAATCCTTGAGCTCATCATTTCTTACAGCAAAGTAATATTCCATCATGAACATATAGCACAATTTGGTTAGCCATTCCCCAACTGATAGGTACCCCCGCAATTTCCAGTTTTTTGCCACCACAAAGAGAGCTATAAATATTTTAGAACATGTAGGTTTTTTTCCATTTTCTCTAATCATCTTGGGAAAGACCTAATAGTGGTATTGCTGGGTCAAAGGGTATAGGCAGTTTAATAACTCCTTAGGCATGATTCCAAATCTTTCTCCAAAATGGTTGGATCATCTCACAAATCCACCAACAATGAATTAAGGTCGCAATTTTTCCACATCCCCTCCAGCATTTGTCACTTTCCCCTTCTATTATTTTAGCCAGTCAGGTATAAAATGATATCTCAAGGTTCTTTTAATTTGCATTTCTCTAATCAATAATGATTTAAAGCATTTTTCATCTGACTACAAATTGTTTTGATTTCTTTATTAGAAAACTGCCTGTTCATATCCTTTGATCATTTATCAGTTGAGGAATGACTCACATTCTTACAGATTTGACAAAGTTCTTTATAGATTTGAGATATGAGACTTTATCTAAGGAACTTAGAACTAAAGAATTTGTTTTCCAGTTTTCTGCTTTCCTTCTGATCTTGGCTATGTGTGTTTTGTTTGTACAAACCCTTTTTAATTTAATGTAATCAAAATTATCCATTTTACATCTCATAACACTCTGTCTCTTTGTTCATAAATTGTTCACCTATCCATAAGTCTGATAGGTAATATGTTTCATATTCTTCAAATTTTCTTGTGATATCTCCCTTTATATCTAGGTCATGTATCCATTTTGAGTTTATCTTGGTAAATGTTGTAAGATATTGGTCTATGCCCAAGATTGCCTTCCAGCTTTCCCAATACTTTTTATCAAATGATGAATTCTTATCCCAAAAACTTAGGTTTTACACTTGTCAAACACTGGGTTACTATATTTGTTTGCTGCTGTAGATTTATGTGTACTCTGTTCCACTGATCTACCTTTCTATTTCTTAGCCAGTACCAGATAGTACTGCCTTATAATATAGTTTAAGATGCTAAACTTGCTTCCATTACATTTTTTTCCCATTAGTTCCTTTGATATTCTTAACCTTTTGTTCTTCCAAATGAATTTTGTTATTATTTTTTTCTAGCTCTAATTTAATTGGGATGGCATTAAATTTATAGTTTAATTTTGGTAAAATTGTTATTTTTATTATATGGCCCTGCTGACCCTTAAACAATTAATATTTCTCTATTTATTTAAATCTGAATTTATTTGTGTACAAAGATTTTTATGGTTTTGTTCATATAGATCCTGGCTTTGTTTTGGTAGGTGTATTTTCAGGGGTTTTTTTGTTTGTTTTTGTTTTTTAAGGCAGTTGAGGTTAAATGACTTGCCCAGGGTCACACAGCTAGTAAGTGTCAAGTGTTTGGTCTGAAGCCAGATTTGAACTCAGGTCCTCCTGACTTCAGGGCCAGCACTCTATCCACTGTGCCACTTAGGTTCCCCTGTTTTCCAGTATTTTATACTATCTAGAGTTATTTTAAATGGGGTGTCTCTAGCTATCTTTTCCTGCATGCTGATGATTTATGTGGGTTAACTTTATAAAATCCTGCTACTTTGCTGAAATTACTAATTATTTCCATTTTTAGTTGAGTCTCTAGATTTTCCAAGTATATGTCATTATATCATCTGCAAAAAGAGATAGTTTTATTATCTCATTCCCTATTCATATTCCTTCTATTTTTTCTTCTCTTTGATATTGCTAGGATTTCCAATACAATTTTGAATAATATGAATGACAGTGGGCATTCTTGTTTCACACCTCATCTTACTGGGAAGGCTTCTAGCTTATCCCCATTAGAAATAGTGCTTGCTAATGGTTTTAGATTAATGCTTCTTATCAATTTAAGGAAAAGTCCATTTATGCCTATACTTTCAAGTGCTTTTGATAGAAATGAGTGTTGTACTTATATCAATAGATTATCAAATGCTTTTTCTGCATCTATTGATATTATCATGTGATTTTTGTTAGTTTTATTATTGATATAATCAATTATGTTAATAGTTTCCTTATGTTAAACCATCCATGCATTCCTGATATGAATCCTGCTTGGTCATAATGAATAATCATTGTAATATATTGTTGTAGTCTTTTAGCAAGTATTTTAATTAGGATTTTTGCATCCATATTCATTAATGAAATTGGTCTGTAATTTTCTTTCTCTGTTTTTACCTTTTCTGGTTTAGGTGTCAGTATCATTTGTTTCATAAAAGGAGTTTGGTACTCCCCCTTCTTTGCTTATTATTCCAGATAATTTATTTAATATTGGAATTAGTTGGTTTTTAAATGTTTGATAGAATTCGTGTGTAAATCTGTCTGGTCCTTGTGTTTTTTTTCTTAGAAAGGTCATTTATGGCCTGTTCAGTTTTTCTAAAATAGGTCTATTTAGATATTCTATTTCCTCTTCTGTTAATCTAGGCAGTTTGTATTTTTGTAAATATTCTACCTCTTTCTTTCTTTTAATTGATATAAGCACTTAGAGATATAAATTTTCCTCTAATTACTGCTTTTGCTGCATCCCATAGATTTTGAGTTGTTTCGTTGTTGTCATTTTCTTAAATGAAATTACTGATGGTTTCTATTATTTGTTCTTTAAGCCATACATTCTTTAAGATTAGGTTTTTTTAGTCTCTAGTTAGTTTTTTCCTAGGTTTCTATGGCCCTATATTAAACATAATTTTTATTGCATTGTAGTCTGTAAAGGAAACTTTTAATATTTCTGCTTTTAGCTATAAAATTTTTGTGCCCTAATATATGGTTGATCTTTGTAAAGGTACCATGTATTGCTGAGAAAAAAATGTATCAACTTCTATTTTCATTCAATTCTGTCCAGATATCTATCATATCTAGTTTATCTACAATTCTATTTACTTCCTTAACTTCTATTTTATTTATTTTTTGGTTAGATTTGTCTAGTTCTGAGAGGGGACTATTAAAGTCCCTCACTATTATGTAATTCATTTAGCTTTTCGTTTAAAAATTTATGTGGTATTTGGTACATATAAATTTAGTATTGATATTTCTTCAATATCTATGATACCTTTTATCATAATGTAATTGCTCTGTTTATCTCTTTTAATTAAATCTGAGGCCCAGGCTATCTCCCAACCTAGCTGCCCCTAGGACTTGTTGTTTGTTATTGCAGCAGAGATAGCCTGGAGGTATTTATATTTCACTCAGGCTGAACCACCATTCCTTGGGTCTTCTCCAGTTGTCCTAGGAGGACCACTGCTCTGCATCAGCTCTTGTTTATTTTTGCACTCTACATTCAACTTGGGGTGCTATTTTATCTTGTTTGTGGAGGAAATCTGGAGAGCTTGGAATTTTCTGACCTACTCCGCCATCTTCCCAGAATCCCCTTCATCATCTTTTCTATAAAAATGTTTATTCTTCTACAAAAAAAGTATGTGAAAGCTTCCAAGAGAGAAGCATCTTGCTAGAATTATAGACAGATTTTCATTTGTCACCCAATTAAAGCATACTTTGATAAATTCTTGTAAGGAATTTTTAGGTTAATAAGTAATTGTAAGATTTGGACCATCTATAGCTAGAAGGGACTCTAGAGGCTATATGAGTTCAGCCTTCTTACTTTATAGATGAGGGAACACGACCATGGAGGTTGTGCCCAAGGCCACAGAGATTGAGCAGATTTGCAGGTTATGAATGAGGGTCTTGCTCAATAGATGAATATTCTTTATTATAATCGTCTATTATTACAGTTTTTTGCAATGTAGATAACTGTGTTCTTAATGATTCCCTCTGACCAATAGCTTGTGAAATGTTTTAAGTTCATATAAATACAATAAACGTATTAAACCCATAGACAGTTTAAATTTTCAAATCAAACTTATAAATTCTTTAGAATTCTGGACTAGACTTGTATAGAATTTTTAAAGTTGTAAAGGACCTCAGAAGAACAACCATCTAATTTTATATAAATGAAGGCTAGAAAGGTTAAGTGACTTTTACACAGTTACGTAACTAGGTAGTAGCAGAATTAGGACTAGAACCCGGCATTCTTGACTTCCAGATATGTGTTCTTTCTACTTCATTGTGCTTTGTGGTCTAAAATATTTTAACGTAAGCACTAAAGTTGGCATATTCTTAAGAAATTCTTAAGTGAGCAAATTTGGGTGCGCTTTTAGGTTCCTTTAAGCCTCTTTAACTTTTCTTGTTCCATAGTCAAAAAGATACCTGAAAAGTTGAGAAAATTCCACTTTGGCTTCTGTTGATCTCATAAGTGAAGTACCCATATATGCAGATGCTTCAGTTTTTTTGTTTTTAGACTGATAGCTTCAAACTTTCTGCTTTTTAATTATTTAAGATAAGGATATGGTGGCTAAAATAGAAGATGCCCTGAATTGTCTTCTTTTTACTAGGAAAATGGTCTTTTTCTGTTTTTGTATTGGTAGAATCATTTAAATGTCATTGTAAGCAGACACCATTAAACATGCATAAATGGAAGTAGATACCATGAAGCCGAAGGCTAATGTCAAGATACTGTGTGATAGAAGGAATTAACACTGTAAGAAGAGGATGAAAAATGAGTTTATTACAAAGTAAGCACCTTTCAAGATCTCTTAACCTTAAATGAGAGTTCTGGGTTCATCTTTGCCTTCAGATGTTGACTGAAGGGTGTGAAATCCCGGTAAAGGTGGGGAATGAAGTGAGCAAGATTTCATTAAGCTTTAATATCTAGTAAATAATTGTTAACCAAAAAAAATGTGAATCCTTGAATTATTAAGCTCTATGATAGTTGTGCTATCCGTTAGACATATTTTAAATGCTTACAAACCGAAAGATTTAATTGTAGACAGTTGTTGGTAGACAGAAGATGACTTTGTGGCAATGCCATATTGATAACTCACTATTAATAAGGTAATACGTTTTTAGTTGCATTAACTGTGTCACTTTCTCAGATTGGTTGTAAACTCCTTAAAGGCAAGGACTATGTCTTCTACTGCTTTGTGCCCCCATAATACTTTGAGTGCCACATGCATGGCACTCAATAAGTGTTGGTTGATTTGGGGGGGGGTGTTTATAAAACACTAATGATTAGTGACTAATCCATCTACTACATTGAAGTTGTATGGGATTATGTAGCCTCTATAAATTATTCTTATTCTGAGCAATAAAGTTTTAGTTGTCTCTATTTAGACCCTATTACTCTTTCTGGAGGTGCAATTTATCGTGTGACTTATTAGGTCTTATGTTTCAGCATGTTTTCCAGGTAAGAGAAATCTTAGTAATATGAGGTAATCTCATTGGTAGAAGCTTTGTAAGCTTGATAGCTGATTTCCTCTCATGCTTATAGGAAGTGGAGAAATTTATAATAAGCAACAGAGTAGTTAAGTACAAGGAAGTAAAGATCTTGTTAGTGTGTTATTTTATGGTCAGTTTTGTGGTCTTCTATAAAAATAAGAAACTGGACAAGAATGAGAGTTACACATTTGCATCTGTCAAGTTAGATCATACTGATCTAGCAGAACCAACTAATTTGTCTTTTAGAGTTTTGGAGTTTCCTAAGATTTGTGCCAGAGAGATTCTTCTGGCCATTACCTACTGCGTACCTCAAGTTTTCCCCATCCCCTGACTCTTACATAATGTGAATGATACAGTTATAGTTATACTTACTAGAATGAGCAGTTGAAGGAGGGGAATGCCTGATTTTTTTTTTTAACCTGCTTGTACCAAGCTGTTTGGTGCCACCCTGGTGAGAGATGGTTGTTCATGTGACCATGGGGTGTTTTCCTATATTGCTACTACCAAAGACTGTTGGTCTGAGATTATCTGTGTTCCTTTTAACTGTGGGAATTTTTTTGTTGTTGCTTCATTTTTTGTTTCGTTTTGTTTTTGAAAAATGTACTAAATTTAAAGTTGAATATACCAAATGCTTGAAGGTATGTGGATGGCTCAGCATCAAGGTTAATGAGTTTGAATGGAATAGATTCAGTCCCTCCTTTTCTAGGGCACAGGACAACTCAGTTTGATTCTATTTTTCTCCATACTGGTTAGTGTTCTTTGGAGCCATCATAACTATGTGGCTATAACTGAAACTTGGTTGGTAAGTGTACCCCAGTTCCCATCACTAAACATTTATTGTTGGGTTAAATAGACACACATACACACACACACTGTTTTAACAAGCAATATGATATTGGTTATACTTGGTGAAGTCACGAAAAGCCCATTTCCATATTTGTTGTTGTTAAGTCGTTTTAGTTGTGCCTGATGCTCTCTGACCTCATTTGTGATTTTCTTAGCAAAGATACTGGAGTATTTTTTCATTTCCTTCTTCAGCTCATTTTACAGATGAGGAAATTGAGGCAAACAGCATTAGGTGACTTACCGAGGGTCACATAGCTATTACATGTCTGAGACCAGATTGGAAGTCATGAAGATGAGTCTTCCTGACTCCAGGTCCAGCATTCTATCCACTGTGCCACCTGGCTGCCCCCACTTCCATGTTAGCCCTGGCTGAACATATATTGTTGATGGAATCTTGATCTGTATTGCTAGATCATTACATGTCCTCGTTAAACGAGAGTGTCTCCTAAGTTCTTCTCACTCTACATTCTGGGTCATTCCCATTGACTGCCATGAGTTTATTTATCTCTACACAAATGACTCCCAAGTCTGTTCTCCAACCATCTGCTGGGTATTTCTTCTCAACATCTCAAATCTGTAGTATCTAAAACTGAACCTGTTGTCTTGCTCCCCTCTTATGCACTTTTCTGTTTCTATTGAGGGAACCACCATCCTTTTATATGCCTGTATGCATATAAAAGCTTCAGGAAGTTCTGACCCTTCTCTCTGCCTCCTGGCCCATGGATTCTGCTGTACTTCTCCACTCTGTATGGCCTAATGGTGGTGTTCCTTTTCCCTTTGCACACCTACTAAGTGAGTTGAGGCCTAATCTCCCTGCTTCAAGTCTCTTCACTTTTCTAATTTATCTCCCGCATAGCTGTCAAATAGGCATCTGACCATGTCACTTAAAGGTTTGCAGAGCGCTTTACATATGTTATCTCATTATATCCTCACAAGGACTTTGAGTTAAGTGCTTTTATTACCACCCCCATTTATTACAGCTGAAGAAAATGAGGGTGAGAGGGGTGAAATGACTTATCCAAGATCAGTAAGTATCTGAGGCAGGATTGAACTCATCTTCCTTATTTCAAGTCCAGCACTCCAGCCACTGTACCATCTGCTGTTGTTCAGTCATTAGTCATGTACAACTCTTCATAACCTATGGAACAAGAGACACCAGGCCCTTCTGTCTTTCACTCTCTCTCAAAGTTTGTCCAGTCTCATTTTGATTGCTTCCATGACACTATCTGTCCATCTCATCTTCTGCCTTGCTTTCTCCTTTTGCCTTCAGTCTTTCTCTAGGGTCTTTTCCAGTGAATCCTATCTTCTCATTCTGTAGTGAAGTAAATATTTCTGTCTCGGTATTTGATGTTCCAGTGAATAGTCTGAATTAATTTCTTTAAGTATTGATTGATTTGATCTCTTTGCTGTCCGAGAGACTCTCAAAAGTCTTCTCCAGCACCACAATTCAAAAGTATTGATTCTGCAGTGCTCAGCTTTCCTTATAGACTAACTCTCATAGCCATACATTGCTACTGGACAAACCATAGCTTTGACTGTAATGAACTTTGTAGGCATAGTGATGTCTCGGCTTTTTAGTATGTTGTCCAGATTTGCCATAGCTTTTCTTCCAAGGAACAAGTGTCTTTTAGTTTCATGACTGCAGTTGCCATCTGCAGTGATCTTTGAGCCCTATAAAATCTGAAACTGCTTCCATTTCTTCTCCACCTGTTTGCCAGGAAGTGATGAGACCAGTTATTGAGATTAGTTTTTTTGATGTTAAGCATCAAGACGGCTTTTACACTCTGCTTTCACCCTCATCAAGAGGCTTCTAAATTCTTCCCTTTCTGCCATCAGAGTAGTATTGTCTGCATATCTGAGATTGTTGCTAATTCTCCCAGCAAGTTGAATTCCAGCTTTTGATTCATCCAACCTGGCATTTTGCATGATGTACTTTACATATAAGTTAAATAAATAAGGTGACAATATACAGGCTTGTCATACTCCCTTTCCAATCTTAAACCAATCAGTTGTTCCATGTTTGGTTCTAATTGTTGCCTTTTGGCCCACATAGAAGTTCTTCAGGAGACAAGAAAGATGATCTGGTACTCTCCATCTCTTTGAGGACTTGCCACATTTTGCTGTGATCCACATAGTCAAAAACTTTAGTGGAATCAGTGAAGCAGAAGTAGATCTTTTTCTGGAATTCCCTTGCTTTCTCCATAATCCAGCAAATGTTTTAGTTTTGTCTCTAGTTTCTCTGCCTCTTTGAAAACCAGCCTGCTCTTCTGGTAATTCTTGGTTCACATATTGCTGAAGCCTAACTTACAGTGTTTTAAGCACATAACCTTGCTGGCATGTGAAATGAGCACAATTGTTCAGTAATTTGATCTTTCTTTGGCATTGCCTTTATTTAGGACTGGAATGTATACTGGTTTTTTCCAATCCAGTGGCCACTGTTGAGTTTCCAAATTTGGTGGCATGTTGAGTGCAGAAGTTTAACAGCATCATCTTTTAGTACCTTAAAAAGCTCAGTTGGAATTCCATTATTTCCACAAGCCTCATTGTTAACCAAAGCTTCCTAAAGCCCACTTGACTTCATTCTCCAGGATGTCTGACTTTAGATCAGTAACCACACCATCATAATTATTGATGATACTAAGATTTTTCTTGTATAGTTTATATATATATTCTTGCCACTTTTTCTCTTCTACTTCTGTTAAATCCCTACCGTTTTGTCTTTTATCATGCCCATTTTTGCATGCCCATTTTGTTGTAATTTTCTTGAAGAGGTCTCTTGTCTTTCGCATTCACTTGTTTCGTTCTGTTTCTTTGCATTTAAGAAAACTTTATGTTGAATATCTTTCCCTTTCTTCTTTCTCTTTTACTTTCCTTTTTTCTTCAACTATTCATAAAACCTCATCAGCCAGCCATTTTGCTTTCTTGTTCTTTTTTTCTTTGGAATGTTTTTGTTGCTGCCTCCTGTGTAGTATTATGAACCTCTGTCCATAACTACCCATCTGCCAGATTTAATCTCTTAAATCTGTTCATCACTTCACATTCTTAAGGTATGTTATTTAGGCCATACCTATATGGTCTGGTGGTTTTCCCTACTTTCTTCAATTTAGGTCTGAATTTTGCAATAAGAAGCTCATGATCAGACCCACAGTCAGTTCCTTATTTTAGCTGACTCTATAGAGCTTCTCCACCTTTGGCTGCAAAATATGTAATCAATCTTTTTTCAGTATTGATCACCTGGTGATATCCATAGGTAGAGACACCTTTTTGATTGTTGAAAAAGACTGCACCACTTCCTTTTTCTCTTCCACTGCTTTTGTGTTTGTACTGGGCCCCCTCAGCTTCTGACATGCACAATGACGCCAGTGAGTTCGTGGATCTGTATGTGCCACGGAAATGCTCCGCGAGCAACAGGATCATCAGGGCCAAGGACCACACTTCCATGCAGATGAACATGGCCGAGGTTGACAAGGTCACGGGCAGATTCAGTAGCCAGTTTAAAACTTATGCAATTTGTGGAGCAATTTGTAGAATGGGAGAATCTGATAACTCTGTTCTCTGGCTGGCAAAAAATGATGATATCGTTTCAAAGAACTTATAGTTGAAGAAATCTTGTGGAAAATGTCTTAATAAATCAGAAAAAAAAAAGAAAAAGACTACACCACCTACCTAGCTACAATGAAATATGAACTTATCAGCCTGTCTTCTGTCTTCTTTTCCAGATTTAATTCATATTATTCTTCTTCACTCACTCCACATTTCCAGATAACATGGCTTACTATTTTCTAGGCTCAGCTTGATAATCTTCAGTCTTTGTGCCTTTACATCAGGTGACCCCACCATCACCAACCTCCTGGTGCCAGAAATATGTTTTTTTCAAGTCTTAGCTCAGGTGCTGCTCTTACTTAAGTCTTTTCCCAGGACCCCACCTCACTTTACTGATTTCTCATTCCTTATATTGCCTTGTATTTACTTATATGTGTACTTGTTGTAGCCCTTCAATAAAATGTAATCTCTGGGTGAACTGGCAGGATTTATTGTTGTCGTCGTATCCCCAGTGTCTTACATAAAGAAAGCACTTAATTTTTTGTTTTGAGCTGTCTGCACATTAGCACCAGGAAAATGAATGGTTGATAAGAATGCCTAGAATAAGCTTCTCCTACACTTGTAGGAGAAAGGCATTTCTTCATTAATGAACTGAAGATTGGATAGAAATCATTTTATGAAGAGATTTTGTTTTGTTTGTCAGGTTGTGAATTAAAGTGTCTGTTTCAATTGAACCCTGTACCATGCTCCCTCTAGCCATAATATAGGTTACATAGGTAAACAAAAATTCCATTGGGTATCTTGAGATATTTCCATTAAAGACACTTCTGTGCTATGTAGTATCATAATTTATAGAGTTAGGCCCTACCAGCCTTGAGCTAAGTAGCAAAGAGTTCAGAGGCAAAGTGGCATAATGGGTAGAGTGTTGTATTTGGATAATAGAAAACCTCACATTGTTACTAGTTTTGTGGCTTTAGGATAGTTACTTCACCTTTAACCCCACCTTCATCATTTGTAAAATAAGAATTAATATAGATAGTACTTGCCTCTGTTTTTATGAGTCTCAAATGAATTCATGCATATAAAGTGCTTTGCTTTAAGTCATGACATAAATGTTGACCTGGCTCATCTGTCTACAAACCTAACCTCTCATTTACTGTCTGTTCCAGTAATTAAGGATGTATCCATATCTCCTAGCATATAACTCTGTGCCCAAATAACTTTTACTTTGTTGTCAGGAAACTTTCTTGATAGCCTTGAACTTTGAACCAGTGCTGCTTCTATTCTTCACTTTAAGGAAAACTCTGTTCTTTTCTGAAGTCACATCCCTTACAACTTTCTCTTACATGTTCTTCTTGTTTACCCTGACTCATAGTAGTTTTAGGTGGGCATGCATCTTACTCTCCCCATTGCTGTTTCTAAACCATTCTTTTATCATCATATCTAGAAATAATCTTCCATCTATGCATTCATTGTAGACCATCCTCTCCCCCATTCCTTTTGTTTATCTACCTACTTCCAGGTCACTTTCACAACTTTCCCAGTGATTTTAAAGCCTATCTTATGGTCTTCATCTCCCCATCACCTGTTGTATTGTCTAAATACCTGACCTCAGTTCCTCAACCCTACCAACCTTCTTCTGTATCCTTCTCTAACTACATACCTGCATGGTCACACATTAAATACCACTTTATTTGAAACTTTAAAGTTTCACTCTCAAACTATAATCTCCTATTCTTCCATCCTTCCCATTTTCATTCTTAGGGTAATAAGGTTACCCTTATTTTACATGGCCTTCAATCCATTAACTTGTTCATATTGTTGTGGTTCCTCTCATGCATTCTGACTTCTGACCATCCTCTATTCAGCTATCAAAGTGATCTTCCTAAAGCACAGGTCTGGCTGTTACACCACCACCCTCTACCCCCCTTCAGTAAACTATTTTGGTTCCCTGTTGCCTCCAAGATCAGATATAAAATCCTCTTTTTGGCTTTTTAAACCATTCATAAACTGACCCCTTCTGCCTTTCTAGTCTTATTACTCCTTATTCCCATCCGCACATTCTACAATCCATATGACACTCCATCTCCCAACTCCTGCATTTTCACCAGCTGTCCCCCATGCCTGGAATCTTCTCCTTCATCTCAGCCTCCTGGTTTCTTTCAAGTCCCAACTAAAATCTCACCTTCTGCAAGAAATTTTTTCCCAGTTTCCTTTAGCGCTAGTGCTTTTCATATGAGGTTATCTCAACTCTACCAGATATCTATATCTATATCTATATATCTATATATAGATATAGATATAGATATTTATGTATGTATGTTGCCTACCGCATTAGATTGTGAGCTCCTTGAAGGCAGGGACTATTTTTGCCTTTCAGTGCTTGGCATATAGTAGCCACTTGGTAAATGATTGTTAACTTCCTGACTAACTTGACTTAACTTCTTACCTGGCCTTGACCTCAAGGTTTGCCTCTATAATCCTTCAAAAGCTGTTACTCCGTAGTCCTTTTTTCCTTCCCCCGAACTCTAGCCATCTGCCATTTTTGACCTGCAAATCTTCATCCCTGGGTTTTCCCCACCATCTGATTTCTTGGCTACTGCTGTCAGGGTCTCTGAGCACCAATGTAGGAAAATCATGAAAATGAGCAAACTTTACTGTGAAAAGAAGCTTAGTTTACATTCATTTCAGTAAACAGTCATTAAATGCCTGCTGTAGGCAGCCCTTGCTACAGCTGAATAGTTCTGTTCTACATTGACTACCTATTTCATTTCCTTCACTTGTCCATTCTTCCCAACCATACTTCCAGACCCTCATATTTACTTCAAATGATCTCGGCTCCTCTTTCATTGAGAAAATTAAGGCCTCATGTTGCAGAAGGTGGGATTTGAGCTGTGGCTTAAAGAAATCCTTGCACATGAGAATGCAGAGGAAAGGAGAGAGAGCATTCTAAGCATGAGAACCACCACTGAAAAGCCACAGAGTTAAGAGATGGAGTGTCGTGTGCTAGAAAGAGCAAGAAGTCTTCTATTTAGGATTACCTTTGTCTTCCCTCACTCCTCATCTAATGAGTTACCAAATTTTATTGCTTCTACCTCTATAATATCCTCTAAATCTGTGCCCCACTCCTATTTTTGCAGTCACCACTTTAATACAGGTTACATCCATATGGGCCCAAACTGAAAATGGTATTCTAGATGTCATCTGACCCCCTGACCCTGTGACTTGGCTCACATTGTTTCCTATAATCAGAATGCCCTTTGTGTCCCTCTTCACCTGTTTTATTCCTACCTGTCCTGTAAAGCCAGACTCAAATGTTCTTTCTTCCATAAAGCATTCCCTGGACCTTCAACCCTTTTTCTTACCATTGGAGTGAAAGTTCCATGAGGTAGAGAGATAAAACACTTATATGCTGGGTGCTGTGTTAAGCACTGAGGAATACACATACAAACAAGCAAGATGGTCCTTGCCTTCAAGGTGCTTACATTCTAATGGGTAAGACAACACACAAAAAGGAGCTGGAGTATGGAAGAGGTACTGGGTGCCATCAAGATGGCTTGGAAGTGGTGTGGAGGCCTGATACCTGAAAACTCATGTCTCAGAACAAGGAGATTTAGGGGCATCATCCAAGGCTGTTGTGATGGGGAGAAAAGGATAATAATTGGAGTGTAGGCAGTATATCCTGAAATAGTGTCTTATGTAAACATTCTATCTCCCCAAATTTCCTAGCACAGAAAAAAATAGACTGTCGCATTTGGGAAATTATATAAGACTTTCAGTAGTCTCAAGCTGCTCTCTGTCACATAGACTCATCATTTCCACATCACTAATTTGCAATTGTATAGCATCATTGGAAGAACACAGAACAAGGTCCTTGAAGAATCATCTCTTCTGGACTATTGCAAAAGTGCTGCAATTGGTTTCCCAGCTTCCACACTCTTCTCTCTTATCTGTCCTTCCACATAGTTGCTAAACTAATACCATAAAGCAAACTTAACTGGCATTTAAAGCTATTTAGTCTGGCTCCAGCCTACCGTTCTAGACTTATTTCTCATTCTTTTGCTTCACCCACTTTCCATTCCAGCCAAATTGGCCTACTTGCTACTCTGATACTTCTACTTTATTTCCTATGGGAATCCTTTCCTTAATCCAGTTTTTTAGTACTTACTCCTGAGCTGCCTAAACTAGCCAGTGGGTTCAGATTCCACAAGGAAGGAGAGACACCTGGAATGCTGATCACTGCAATGGTTTATTAGTCTTTCAGGGGAAGTTATAGGTGTGGGAGTGGCTGGGCAGTGCAGTGCAGTGGCACAGCAGGGTATACACACACTCACACTCACGCTCACACTGATCGAGGAGAGGGAACGGGTGGTGGTCCAAGTAGGGAGACAGAGCACCTATCCCCACTCTGTCACAAGGAACCTTCTTCCCATGCACTATCGATGTTGTACTGTATCTGAGTAGAGAGTAGTACTGTGTTTTTGGAGCCAGGGCATTATATTCTCTCACAGGGTCTTATCAAGAGAGGGGGCAACTCCAAAGCTCCCAACTGTATTTTTTTTTTTAATATCCCACTGGCAGGCTGTTTAAATGATTTTAGTGTTCCTGCCGGTAGGCCCCAACTGTTAGGCCCGAGCTTGCTACCTAATCAGCTCCCTTCTCAACATCCTGTATTTACTTATTTATCTAAGTAAATATTATGTGCCCTGTAATAAAAATGTAAGGTCCTTGAAGGCAGGGAATTTTTTTGTTTTGTTTTATAAACCTAGTTCCTGTCATAATTCTTTACTGTACATAGCAGGCATTTGTAGGTGATTATTAAATCAAAACTGTGGGTGACCCAGAGAGTAGTAAAGAGATACTTGGTGGATATGAGTAGATTGTGTCATATTAACAATAATGAGGCACAGACAAAATGGTATAAAAAGTGGCATTCCCCCACTATTACTAAATGACATACCCACCTTCTTTTTCTGGTTGTATGGTTTGAATGTTTCTCTGGTACCCACAGAATGTAAAAGACCTATAGAAATATTGGGTAGCTCCTCTACAGAAGTTTTGTGGAAAGAAATGGACAAGAATTTTATAGAATGAGGAGGAAATGTTTGCGTCACAGTGTATGCTATTTAGAGGCATCACCAATATTAAAGGGTGGTAGGGTTAGGAACGAGTTAGAAATTAAGTTTAGCAGTTACTCTTCATACCTAAAGCTCTGATTGGACTGTCCAAATAGCATGTATATATAATATTTTGTTTTCCCCCCAATTACATGCAAAAAGAATTTTTAACATTCGTTGTTTTAAGTTTTGAGTTCCAGATTATCCCTCTCTTCTCCCTCACCCCCTGAGACAGTAAGCAGTCTGATGTATATGTGTGCAGTCATGTAAAACATTTCCATAGTAAGTCATTTTGTGCAGGAAGACTGAAACAAAAAAAAGAAAGAAAATTAAAAATTGTATGCTTCAGTCTGTATTCAGACAACATCAGTTCTTTCTCTGGAGGTGGAGAGTATTTGTCATCACGAATCCTTTGGCATTGTCTTAGATCATTGTATTGCTGAGAATAGCTAAGCCATTCTCAGTTTTTCATTATACAGTATCACTGTGTACAGTGTTCTCCTGGTTCTGCTCTCTTTATTCTGTATCAATTCATTAATTCTTTCCAGACTTTTCAGAAATCATCCTGCTTATCTTTTCTTATAGCACAATAGTATTCCATTATATTCATATACCACAACTTGTTCATCCATCTAAATAGCATTCTGATGATGGCCCATTGCATAGTCTTAAATTCCAGGCTTGGTGAGGGGTGGGGTCTTCCAGTTTGTGAGAGAAGGGATTATCAGGAGGAAAAGGTATGTTTTTGTGCACACACACTCTTAGAGGAAAGTCTCCAGTGCATTGTATAGGTCCTCTATGGAGGATTCTGTGAGAAGACCTGGACAAATCAAGCTATGAAGAAGCATGAGTTGTGATCTCTTTTGGAGGAAGTACAGATATAAGTAAATTCCTCCCACGATCCTTCCCCCTAATCTTACACCCCCCCCAAAAAAAAAGTCAACCATGAACTTAAGACTATTCAACAAGCTGCCATGTGGGGTAGTCCAACCCCCAACCATAGTTGTTATGTGTGTGTGTGTGTGTGTGTGTATGTCTATTTTCAAGACCCGACTATAAAAATGTCATTGCTAAACACAATTTTTCCTTCTCATAAATTTGAAGAACTACATGTATTCTGTTTCCCCCTATTTGTTCAGAGTAGGTTTTGCTCATAAAGAAAATTTTTAGATTTGTATCAGAAAAGTATCCATATGCCTATAGAAGTTTGTTTTTTGGTTTCTGCTGATATTGAAACAGGAAGCAACACTCACAGAGTCAGGATTTCACCTTTGTGATCCATTTTCAGATGTAATTCTCAGAAATGCATTACAAGTAAACAATGTGTTTTTTGGCAGTACTGTGGGAAAAATGAATGGTAAAGACCATAGACCTAAGGGTCTATCTATTGGAAGAGTCAAAGTAAGATGTAGGTCCTTACTTCAGTGGTAATCTCACAGTGATCTCATTGGTGTATGTGGTACTCTCTTTAAAAGAGCAGATCACAGCTGTTATGCCTTCTCAACCTATGTGATTTGTCCATGTCATCTTGTAAATCTTGTTTTTACACAGAGGATCTATACAAAGTGTCAGAGGCCTTACCCTACGTTTGAACATTTTATAGAATGCAATGTAACATTCTGGCTAATCATCTGTTAAACATTGATCTAGGTATGTGAAAATCATCTCCTTTTTTAATAATAATTTTCTAGATGTGAAAAATATAGAAGTAGAAGTAATATGCCATTTTTTTGTTCCTGTTTGAAAATGACATTGCGTTAGTTGCATCATGATCCAGAATACTGCGGAGTCCCCTCAAAGAGTTTGATCTTTATCCCTGGTCACTCAAAATATTGATTTAAAAATCTTCACGGGGAAACAGATGGATGAATTGCTGTCTGGACGGGAATAAGGCTGGATGGGCAACCCATTGAGTGTCACCTGTCAGGATGTGTATGTTAAATGGGCACTGCAGGTAGGCATGAACATTAACCTGGGCACAAAATTAAACATAAGGAAGACTGGCCTGAATTACATTTGAGAAATTGTGTAACACTTTGGTTGATTCCAAGCTGCATTCTGACATAAACTCATCTTTATTGTCCTCCATTTAGTAAAAATTGATGATGAAGTTTTACTCTTCATGAGCTTTTCAATTCAGAAGGAAAATGCTAATGACTATTTTTTCCTAAATGTCTTAATTCTATAAAAGAGTAGATTGAAAAGTTCTTTGAAAAGTTCTTAAAATTCTTAAAATGCTGTTTGTCAGATGGTAAGCATGCTGTGCCTAATATGTCTTAAAATTAGGGGTGGAAAACCTTAATTTTGTAGATCACAAAGGAATGAATGTGTGTATAGCTTTTTTTGTTTTGTTTTGTTTAAATAATGTCCCTTAAAGCGTAGGAGTTCTTAACCTTTTTTTTGTGTCATAGACACCTTTAGTAGTCAGGTTAAGCCCATGTATTCCTCCAAATAATGTTTATAAATGCATAAATACAGTTCTAATTTTTTTTTTTAGTTAGTGGACTCCAGGGTAAAAACCTCTGCCCTGAAGCTACACTGTTGTATAGTTAAATACCCATCTGACTTGTTCATGTAATGTGACTTCATGACTACAGAAATGAGTGTATGGATTTTTTATTTTATCTCATAAGATAAAGTTCTTTTCCTAAGAGGCATAGATATTTATTTTCCATAGCCTATGGGTTTGTAGATCTCAAGTGTCTCAAGGTAGAAGGGATCTGAGAGGCCATCTGATTCACCTCTCTCATTTTGCAAGTAAGGAAACTGAGCTTCAGGGAGGTGATTTTGTCCAGCGTGAGACAGGTGGTGTTAGGAGGGGCAGGGGAGAGATTTAAACCCATGTGGTGTGACTCCAGAACCACTGCTTTTCCCACTATACTACATTAATTTTTTTTAGGAAACATGTTGAAAGTAAACTATGATTTTGTTTAACTTTGTAGCTTAATAGTAATTTGTGAAATACCTTCTTTTTTTTCTCTTTTTTTTTTGGCCATTGGGGTTAAGTGACTTGCCCAGGATCACACAGCTATTAAGTGTCAAGCTTTTGATCTGAGGTTAGATTTGAATTCAGGTCCTCTGACTTCAGGCCCGGTGCTATAATAAGATTTTTACCACCTGACAGTCAGTCTGGTAAGGGAAGAACTTTGTAAAATGTAAAGTGAGTTTTAAAGAAGGTATTTCATGGGACAGCTGGATGGTGCAGTGGAGAGAGCACTGGCCCTGAAGTCAGGAGGACTCGAGTTCAAATCTAACCTCAAATCAGATGCTTGACACTTAATAGCTGTGTGACCCTGGGCAAGTCACTTAACCCCAGTTGCCTTTAAAAAAAAATTATAGCTCCCATTTTACAGATTATTCTTAAGTATTAGGGATCATGGTTTTAGGCATACTAAGCAACAGAACCAGGACTCAAACTCAGGTTGCCTTATTTAAGTTCCATTATTTTTCCTACTATAATAAATAGTTTTAGCATGTTCCGTTTTTCCATGTAATTAAATTTTAAAATAAAATTAATTCATTTTAATTACAAAGTGTGCTATGATTTTTTAAACTTTTCTCACAAATTCCTGATAATTTCAATTGAGATTGTTCTCTTAAACCTCTGATTTACTGAAGAACTGCAGAGACTAAATATAGCCTCGTATTTAAGGACTTATAAGACTGTATTGTGATGATGGCTTTTGTAAATCTTTTCCTTTTTTTTTTCTGTAAGTAGTTCTTCCATTTTCATTCTTGAATGCCTTGGGGGGACAACTTTGCTTATTTGGAGATCTTGCCAACTTTCTCTAAACTGGTTTTCCCCTCTACTTCTTTCTGTTTATGAGATTAGACTACTCATAGTTGTCTGTCTTGTCAAATTTTACAAATGAGTTTATGGTCTCACCTGTTTTGCCTTTGGCAGCCATCTCTCTCCATTTGGCAGAGATTTACTACTTGCCATTTGGCAAACATGACGAAACAAGGGTCTTGATTGCCCAGTTGTAGCAATTAATTTATGATGTGAGACATGAAAAGATTTGGCTACCAATTGCCTGTGTTGGCTGAGCGTAATGCCAAAGTTTCAAGCCTAGGAGCCTGAAAGAATGGTTTTACATTTGACAGAAATAGGGAAATTTGGAAGAGAAGGTTTGGAGTAGGAAATGAGTACAGTTTGGGACTTGAGTTTGAGGTGTTTGAAGATTGAAGCTCAGGGGAGAAACTGGGACTGAATATCTGTATCTGTACATACATACATATGTATATATCTCTGTCAGATAATAGTCAAACCCATGGAAGCTGTGGGGATTACCAAGAACATGTAAACAGAGAAAACAAAAAGGTTTGGATACTACCTTGGGGGCACCCATAGTTTATGGACACGATAAGTATAATTAGTGAACAAAGGAGATTGAGTTAGAGTAATCATTCAAGTAATGTCACAACAACCCAAAGAGGAAAGAGTATCCAGAAGGAGCATGTAGTTAAAAGATGCTAATTCCTTTCTTTTTCTCACCATGAGATACCTGGGAGCCATTCTTCCATTTAACTGCAACTTGTTTCTTCTGGTTTTCTTTATAAGCAGAATGTCAAGATCAATATGATTCAGCTCTTCTAGCAGTCTGTCCACTCAGATATTGGAAAAGGATCTCACATTTAGAATTCCATTTGCCAAATTAAAATTTATTTTGGTCATCGTTGGAGGGTGTGTGGAAAGATAGGCACACTAGTACATTGTTAGTGGAGCTACAAATCCATATAAACCATCTGGAGGGCATTTTGGAATACCCTTTGCCCCAGAGATACCAGTGCTAGGCATATTCTTCAAGATCAGTGACAAAAAGAAAGGCTTTATATATACCAAAATAGATATAATAGCACTTCTTTAGGTGGCAAAGAATTTAAACAGAGTTATAAATGTTCATCCATGGATGATAGCTAAACAAATTGTGATACTCAGATTTGATGGATTTTTTTTTCCATGTAAGAAATAATAAGCATGATGAATACAGAGAAGCTTGGAGTCACTTTATGTGAGCTGATGTAAAGTGAAGTAAGGAAAGCCAGAAAAACAATATATACTAATTACTACATCAGTGTGTCTGCAGAGAACCACTACCAAAAATTCAGTGTTGTAAAATTATAAAGAAGAGTTTGGGCCCTTTCAGAATGGTTCATTTTTACAGTATTGATGTTGCAGTATAAATTGTTCTGTTTGCTAATTTCACTGTGCATCAATTCACATGAATTTTGTAAAAATGAACAATTATTTTTTTTAAAAAGTATTTTGATTTCCCCCTCAATTACATGTAAAAACAATTTTAACATTCTTTTTTTTAAGTTTTGAGTTCCAAATTCTATTTCTCCCTCCCCCTCCGTGAGACAGTAAGTAATCTTATATAAGTTATACATATGCAGTCACATACAACATTTCCATATTAGTCATTTTGTGGGAGAAAAACAAAAAAGAAAGAAAGTAAAAAAATGTATGCTTTGGTCTGTATTCAGGTGCCATCAGTTCTTTCTGTGGAGGCAGATAACATTTTCCATCATGAGTCCTTTGGAATTGTCTTGGATCATTGTATTGCTGAGAATAGCTAAGTTATTCATAGTTCTTCATCTTACAATACTGCTGTTACTGTATACCATGTTCTTCTCACTTTATCAGTTCATGTAAGTCTTTCCAGGTTTTTCTGAAATCATCCTGCTTGTCATTTCTTTTGCACAATAATATTCCATTACAATCATATACTACGATTTGTTCAATGACTCCCCAGTTGATGGGCATCCTCTCAATTTCCAATTCTTAGCCACCACAAAAAGAGGTGCTTTAATATCTTTGTACAAATAGTTTATTTCCCACCCCCTTTTTAAAAATCTCTTTGGGACATAGACCTAGTAGTGGTATTGCTGGATCAAAGGCTATGTCCGGTTTGATAGCCATTTGGGCATAGTTCCCAGTTGCTCTCCAGAATGCTTGGATCAGTTCATAACTCCACCAACAGAGTATTAGTGTCCTAGTTTTCCATATCCCTTCCAACATTTATCATTTTCCTGTTTTGTCATGGTAGTTAATCTGATAGTTATGAGTTAGCACTTCAGAGTTGTTTTAATTTGCATTTCTGTAATCAGTAGTGATTTAGAGCATTTTTTCATATGACTATAGATAGCTTTGATTTCTTTGTCTGAAAACTGTTTGTTCATATCCTTTGACCATTTATCAATTGGGGAATGACTTGTATTCTTATACATTTGACTCAGTTCTCTATTTATTGAAAAATGAGGCCTTTATCAAAACTTTTCCCAGTTTTGTTTTCCTTCTAATTTTGGTTGCATTGTTTTTGTTTGTGCAAAACCTTTAATTTTATATAAGCAACATTGTCGATTTTACATTTTATAATAAAACGAACAGTTCTGAAAGACTTAAAAACTCCGATCGACACAATGAACCACCATGATTCCAGAGAATGAGGGGGAGGTTACAGAGGGAGTAAGAAAATTTGGAACTCACAATTTTTAAAAAATGAATATTAAAAATTATCTTTACATGTAATGGGGAGGGATAATTTTTTTTAAAACTGTATAAAGAGAGCTCTCATTTCTTCTTCTGCCAGTATCTGTTGCCGCAGCCACGTCCCTAAGACAAGATGATGAAGGTTGGAGTCATTGGATTTGGCCATATTAAGCTCTTGGTGATAAGGGCTACTTTCACCTTAGTCAGAGTGGATGTTGTGGCCTTCAGTGGCCCCTTCATTGACCTCAGCTGCATGGTTTATATTAGCAAGTTTAAGCATGCTGTGAAAGGCTAAGAATAGAAAGCTGGTAATCAGTGGAAAAGCCATTACTCTCTTTTAGGAGCCTTATCCCGTCAATATATTAAATGGGGAGATGCTGAAGCGGAGTATGTAGCAGAGTCCACTAGTGTCTTTACCACCATGAAAAAAGCTAGGACTCATTTGAAGGGTGGAGCTAGTGTGTCATTATCTTTGTCCCTTCTGCTGATGCTCCTGTGTTTATGATGGGAGTGAACCATGAAAAATATGATAATTCCCTTAGGATTGTCAGGAATGTTTCCTGTACTATCAAATGTTTGGACCCCCACCCAAGATCATTCATGACAATTTTGACATCATGAAAGGATTTGTGAACACAATCTATACCATTACTGCTATTCAGAAGACAGTAGATGGCCCCTCTAGGAAGTTGTGGGATGATGGACATGGTCCTGCCAAATACATCATCCCTACTTCCACTGGTGCTGCTAAGGCTATGAGCAAGGTCATCCCTGAGCTGAATGGGAAGGTCCCAGAGATGGCCTTCCGTATTCCTGCTCCCAGTGTATCTACTATTGTGGATCTGACCTGCCATCCAGAAAAACCTGCCAAAAATAATGTCAAGAAAGTGGTGAAGCAAGCATCAGAGGGACTGTTAAGGGGCATCTTGGACAACAAGAAGACCGGGTTGTAGCTTGTGACTTTAAAAATGATACCTACTCTTCTGCTTTTGATGCTGGTGCTGTTCTTGCCCTCAATGACCATTTTTTCAAGCTCATTTCCTGGTATAATAATGAGTATAGTTACAGCAATGATGTAATAGACCTTGTAGTCTACATGGCCTCCAAGGAATAAAGTAGAAAGCCATAGATTTTCATCCCCAGCCAAAAGAGGAGTTTTGCCACTAGGAAGCCCACATCTAACCTATTTCCTTATACTGGGGATTTAAAGCCCCATTCACAGTCATTGCCACAAAGTACCCCTATAGTAGGGAGGAGATACATAGAGTCCTATGTTGCATACTATCAATAAAGCCATGATATTCAGTGGAGGGAAAGGGGAGGGGTGAAATTTGCATATAGGAGGGGATGGGCAAGGCACAATAGGCCCAAGGTAGGATAGGATTCACTTATATTAGAGATAAGAATTCAAGGAGAGGTAGAAGACACCGATTTTTGCCTATACTGTTCGAAGTTCTGAATAACAGGTATTGAGGGAGTAGTATACTGGGAGATAAATTTTGGTGGGTTTTATAGGCATGCAGTAGAGAAAGACTGAACAAGTGTGTCGAATAAATAAGACCCTAAGGTTCTAATTAGAGATAACATGATATGGTAGCTTGAATACAAGACTGGGAGCCAAGATGACCTTAGTTTGAATCTCAGGTCTGTTACTTCCCATCTTGGTAATTTAGAGCAAGACACTAGTCTACCCTAGGCCCAGTTTCTTCATCTCTAAAATGAGGGTGTTGAAGTAGATCATTTGTAGTCTTTTCCACTTTTAAATCCTGTGGTAAATACCATTCCAAAGGTTTTAAAAGACATTGGCATCAGCACAAAGAGGTAAAACAAGAATCTCTTTTCCTCTATTCTATATAGCCATTCCTGTAGTTTTTCTGTTTACCTCCACTCTCATTCTCACTTTTTACTTCATAAGAGTTGAGCCTTAGGTAGTAGAGGTGGCAGTAAAATCTGAAAAGTTTGCTAAGTGAAATGATGAAGAGCAAAATAGCAAAACCAGGAGAACAGTTTGCATAATGACCACAGTAAGATTTAAAAAAAAAAAAAAGGACATTGAAAGACTTACTCTGATCAATAAGTGACTGATGTTGATGAGATGATTCGCACCTTTCAGCACATAGGTGGTGAGGAATGAGATGTAAATTTTTAAATATGGTCACTAGATGAATACTTATTTGTTACAAGGGAGGGTTGGGGATGGTGTGGGGGAGGATGATATCATTGGAAAGTGATAGTGATTTTTTCAAAATAAAAAAGCATCCATAAAGCATTAAAAAAGTATACACTGTCTAATTAGGTTGATCTATAATGAATAACATAACATTGTATCTTTCCTGTAAAAGATTTTAAGCCCCTTGAGGGCAGGCATTGTATCACTTTTCTTCATTTTATCCTTTATGTCTAATACATAAAGGCACTTAATATATTTTTTATTAAATGTTTCATTTAAGCTTTTGTTGTTATCTTAAACATTCCAGAATATATTCTAGTTTTCTCTCCCTATAAACTAAAGGATTTGTTTTCATGTGAAATAGATTTTATATGGCTTTTATAGTTTCATATAGTTATATCAGAAAGTGGAGATTCAAAGACAAATGGTATAATTACCCTCCCCTCAAAGAGCCTACATTCTGTGCAGGGGAGGGAGATGGTGTTTGTGTATTTGCATGGGTTGTGCATGTGTTTGCACATGTGTGTATTCAGCATTAATCATTACCATCACCCTCTTTACCTCTAAGTTAATGGGGAGATAAAAGGATCATAGGATCATAGATCATAGAATCATAAATTTGGGCTGGAAGGGACTTTAGAGGCTAATTTCTGAAATTCTCAATTCTACAAGTAAAGCAAGAGATAAAACAGAAGTGAAAGTAGTTTTAATTTTTAGACCAGTTCACTTACAGGAACAATTCTGTGGTTCACTGCATTTAAATAATATTGGTTGCAATAAGTTTTATTGCCATCAATTACTGTAAGTCACTGATTCATTTTATGTATTGATTTCTTCCCAAGGTGAAATTTGTGACACTAACAGAAAGTATAAATGATTTCTTTCTTATTTCTCACTTTAAAATTCCCAGAAAATTGAGTAACCTTTATAAAAAAGGTAATTTTTATAGTAACTTAGTAATAACTCTTTTGATTTGCTTTGTACAGAACCATGAGATAATTAAAACCTCTTTCAAATTATCATGATCTTAGCCTACCGTTATTTTACTTACCTTCCAGACTCTTAGTTCAAGACCCAACCTCATTTCACATGCTTTAAGGTTTCTGTGTAGAGTGCTTCTCAGCAATTTACTTTGATTACCATAATTCCAACATCGTCAGTGTAAAATGATCCATTTTCAGGTGAGTCACATCACTATTTGCCATTGAAAAATAAATTTTGGTTGCAAAACTATACAAAGACTTCTTGAGGAATTGAAAATAGCTATTTATCACAAATACTATACATGAAGTGGCTTTTGTTCTCATAAATGTTTTGGGATCATAGGAAGTAACTATAATCCCTTTGTTAGTATTTTTTGAAAGTTTTTAAATGACTAAGCATTATGGCTCTTTTAAGTCTTACTTCTTAAGTAAATTATGAATTGTAAGGCTTAGTATTCAGATTTTATCAGAAATTGCAACTTAAATTTTATTTTTGTATTCAAAAAAGACACCTCAAAAGCTTTCTACTTCCTCTTCTACCGTAGTAAACTTTAGTACATGAATGTAATGGATTATTACAGTGCTATAAGTAACAAGTGAATATGATGAATTCTTAGAACACCGTCTGAATTGATAGAGTAAAGTAAGCAAAACCAAAACAAATATAAACACAACTATAACAGTGTAAATGGAAAGTTTGTGGTTCCCTTTCTCTCCCAAAGGAGATGATAATTAACCAACAAGTATTTATTAAGCACTGGCTATGTTCCAATCACTTTGTTACGTGTACCAGGGTTACAAATACAATGAATGAAACAATCTCTACTCACAAAGAGCTTATATTTTAATGGGAGAGAAAACAAGGACATCTAATACATATAGAGGCATAACACAGAGATATTTCAGGTTCTGTTCCAGATCACCCCAAAGGAGTATCACAATAAAGTGAGTCACACAAATTTTTTGATTTCCCAGTGTGCATAAAAAGTTACATTTACACTATACTGTCATCTATTAAGTGTGCAAGAGTATTATGTCTAAAAAAACCAAATATACACACCTAAATTAAAAAATATTTTTGCTAAAAAATGCAAACCATCATCTGAGCCTTCAGTGAGTCTTAATCTTTTTGCTAGTAGAAGGTCTTGCCTCCATGTTAATGGCTGCTGACTGATCTGGGTGGTAGTTGCTACTGAAGGTTGAGATGGCTATGTCAGTTTCTTAAAATAAGATAACAGTGAAGTTTGCCGCATCTGTTGACTCTTCCTTTCACTTGAATACTTAGAAGCCATTGTAGGGTTATTAATTGACCTAATTTCAATGTTGTTGTGGGTCAGGGAATAGGGAGGCCTGAGAAGAGGGAGAAAGACGGGGAAGCTACCTATTGAAGCAGTCAGAACACATATTTTTATCGATTAAGTCTGACATGATATGAACATGATTCATGATACCACAAAATAATTACCATAGTAACATCAAAAATCACTAATCGCAGATCACCATAACAGGTATAATAATAATGAAAATTTTGAAATATTACGAGACTTAACAAAACATAACAGAGACATGTTGTGACCACATGCTATTGGAAGAATGGTACCCATAGATTTGCTTGAAACAGGGATGTCACAAACCTTTAATTTATAAAAAATGCAATATCTGTGAAGCACAATAAAATGAGATATGCCTGTATACAGAGTAATTAGAGACTAGTAGGTATAAGGTAGTTTGAGATAGAAGTCACTGTCATTGAGGGGATCAGGGAAGGCTTCACATAGAAGGTGTTTCTGGCATTGTCTTTTGAAGGAAGAGAAGGGTTCTGCCAGGTGAGGAAAGAGTACAGGAGGACTGCCAATGCAAAGACAGGAATCATATATGAGGAACAGAGAGAAGGCTAAATTGCCACGATCTTAGAGTGTGGGAGAGGAGTAATGTCCAGTGAGGCTAGAATTACAGATAGATTAGAGGCAAATTGTGAAGGGTTTTAAAAGTTCAACAAGAAAATATATGAATATTAAGCATCCTTTAAATACTTAAAACATTTTACCCTTTTACACAGCTATAAATAGTCTTTTCTATCTTAATCCTTAATACAAAAAAAGTTTGAAAATATTTTTTGCAATTTTATTTTTCTAGACAGCATATCCCAAATGCTTCTTTTCATTCTTTTTTATAATTTTTAACTCCATGATGTCTTAACCTTGCTCCAGGCTAGCATAGAAGAAACTATGCTTCCCTGAAATCCTAACAATGAAAAATTATTTTATAGCCCATTCTGTCCTTTAAAAAAATTCATTTCAACTGCTTAGTTTGATTCTTCTGTACATTCATGATGGAAGGAAATGCTAAATTTCAGTTTGAAGTTAGTGAAAATAAAGATGTAGGGTTTTGAGGGGTTTTTTTTCCCTGTCCAAGTTCATGAACTCCCTAAACTTTTATCCAGGTTCTCTGGAGGGGAGGTCTGTGGACCCTAGTTTAAGAGCCTTAGGCCTAGATTAACCTATTTATTTCTAAGATCTAGCAGGTTCCGTAAAAGTTAGGAAATAACTTGTTACCAAAATGTTGAGAAGAGCACTGAGAGAGGAACTGAACCCAGTTGTTCTCTGGTTTGCCTTGTTTTTTCCTGTTTTTTCCTCTGATCTTCAAACTAGTGTGAAACTTAGTAGGAGTAGAACCCTAGTCCTATTTTGGAATCCCTAGTTTGTTACGTGCTTTAGAACTATTAATATCTTATGTCAAAAATAGGTATTGTTACTTTTAGACATGATATATAAGAGCTTTTATTATTGGGAAGGAGGAAAGTAACATGTGTGAATTACATGTTAACAAAACTTTCTAGAGAAATATGGCTCAATTTTGTAATAAATTATTAAGAAAAAAATAATTTTGATAGAGGAATGTGTTTTACATGCTACCTTTCAAGAACACATCCATAGCATTTGAGTAGATATATATTTGTGTAATGATAAAGAACATTAGAACTGGAAGGACTTGTAAAGATCATATGGTTCAGGCCCTTTTACTTTACAGATAAGGAGATGAGAGACCCTAAGAGATTATGTGACTTGTTAACTGGTCACTTAGTAAGTGTCAAAGTTGCAGTGTACTTAACTCCATGCTAGTTTGGATACCTTTCAAATAAGTGTCTCACCATCCAGGCAATAAGATATTCCACTAGATTTTAGAATGGGTTCACACAGAGAATAGATTTACACTAAAACTAAGAAATTTTTAGAGCTGCTCATAATAGACACGAACATTTTACCAGACTCAGTTCTTTCTACATCTTCCTCCTACCCCCCCCCCAAAAAAATAAAATCAGCAATGACAAGGAATCATAAGTTTGAAATGTTAGGCATTCTTCATCACTTAATTATATTTGAGTACATTTGAATGATAGATAATAAATTACAAAGATTGTTTTACTTCAGTACTCTTATTTTTTTGTCAACAGAGTTCTCTAATTGAATTAGCATCTTTGTAATCATTGCAAGCTCATCTGTTATCTTCTCTTTATTTTTTTAATCTGCTATTTAAAATTGTCCCTGTTGTGATTAGCTACTGCTTGGGCCTCCTAATTTGTACCCTAAGATTTCTTCCCTAGCAAATTCTATCATTTAGCTTCTTTTATGAGTCATTTATTTTTATTTAGGCTTGTATCAGAGAGGTTTATGTCTCTTTCACAGCAACAGTCAATTTGTGGACAGCCTGGTTCTGAGAGAAGAAAAAAAAATTCAACATAGACACAGTTGGGATCATTTTGCCCATTTAGTAGTTATAAAGTATTTTTATATTTTAAGTAGTCATAAAACTCAAAGGACAGTAATTTAAGAAAAATATATTAGATGACATATGCAATACACTGCTGAGAATACAAGCCTCAAAAATCTTATAGGGTAGTAGAAAGGGATTGATGACCATATAGCAAATTATAATGCAAGTTAAAAATATATTGAAGAAGGAGGTCTAAACAATATAGTATGGCATAGTTCAAGATCACTTATGAAAGATCAGGAAACATAAGAAAGGAGATAGGATCCAAGTTGGACCATTTATATATTGTCTTTTTATAGCATATATAAATTTAGAATGTCATATAGTTCTACCATTTGCTTTTCCTGTTTTGTTTCTGAAACCTTTAGTAAGAGTAGAAAGTAGAAACTAAAAACAGTAAGAAAACCTGGAAAAGTAAGAATTCTGGTTTTGTTTCAGTATTTGTGAGTACCCCTTTTTAAATTTTCTCGATGTGCCAGGTTTGCTTGCAAGATTATGTAGTATTGAGTTACAGATTAATAATCCTAAAACTTTTGAGGTTTTTTTTTTTAATGGGGGGAGATGGAGGTGTGGTAGAAGTAAAAAAGTAAATTGTTTTTGACAGTGTAACTTTTACCTCGACATTTCTTTGTTTTCATTTTTAAGTCCGCAGAAGAGAAGGAAAGTCAGAAAGAATCACAGACAAATAGCTTGAAGGCTACAGGTTGGATTTATTCTATTTTAAAAGAAAAGAAAGCTGTTTGTAATAGGGATCTGCAATTTTATACAGTGTCCTTTTTCTGTCCTACTGTATATATGGAAATGCACATTTATTTTGGTGTTTAAGTTTGAAATAAGTATGAGTTTTTAAAAAGTTAAATTTTACTTCCAAATATACGTAGATATTTTGTCATAGAAATAATTTCAGGAAAAGAAATATGAACGTGTGGATATTTGTTTCTAAGTTCAAAATCTGACAGATTATACCTTTTAAAATTAAAATCTCAGAATCAGTAGATATTTGCATATATTGGTAGTATGGTAACTATATGTATATGTACAAATTTCTTGTATGTATGTGTATAGATACAATGGTAGCATACATTTTAATTTCCTTGTCCCTTTGTAATAAAGTGCAGAAAGATAGAATAGTACCAATTTGATGAAATATTGAAATTGTTATATTTGATAAAGACTTTGAAATTCCTTGCATTCTAAATGTATTTTTATAGTAAACTAAGTTGACAGGCTGAAAATTCTTTAGTCTTAATAATTAATAAAACTATGAGTGGAAAAATTTTTTTCTGATTACTTTATTACTCATGAAATTTAAATGATCCTGTAACAGCTGGTTTTAGATGCCCTTGAAGGTTACTTCTCTAGCTCTAATTTTCTGTATAATTCTCTGAAATGACAGTTATGCACTTCACATAAAAGTATTTTTGCCTAAATCTGTCAATTCAGTTCTGTAAACATTTATTAAGTGCCTATTATGCATAAGGCAACATCATGGTCATCATGCTTTTTTCTTAAAAATTATGACAATCATTTCACAGAACACAATAATGGCTTGATCACAGATTATCTCTGCTATTTCTTATAGCACTGCCTGGATTTTTCCTTTGCCCTTATCATTCTTCCTTCTTTTGTGGTTATTTGCATACCTGTCTTTATATTTGTGAGATTTTCAGTTCCTTGAAAAGAGGTTCTTTCATATCTGTCTTTTTATCTGTAGCAGTTTATACAATGCTTTACAGGTAGTTTGTTGAATTTAATTGAATTTAGGTCTTGATTTGCAAGTGGTCATTCTAATCTCTTTAGCTACACTAATAATCTCTATCTTAGTATGAAGAAATATACTCTAGCTGAGAGCAAATATGGCCACCATCCTGCCAGCCATTACTGTTAGTCTCTGTGCTTATCATGTCAGTATCAAGAGATGGCTTTTGTTATACAAGTTGTTTTTCCAAATAGGATTATGTCTGACATTATCGGTTTTTAAGATTTAAATATCTGTTCTTTCTAGCTCTTCCCTTTTTGGATTCTTGTATAGTCCCTCACGTAAATGATACATATACTATATAACATCATTATGCTACTTTTTTGTTGTTATACACCTTTGTAATTTATCATCTTGTTTTTAAGTTATTAAATTGTCTTTGGAATGATTTATCATGAACATCCAGAAAACATTTTTTCCTCGGTGTCTTATATTTTTATGCTAAAGTAGAATAAGTAACAGGCAGCATAGGCAAAGTGATTGTGTGTGTGCTGACAATTCTTTACACAGATTCTTCAACAGTTTTATTAATCCATAAAGGTCTTCTTTTCACTGTAACAATTCAACACATTGGGACCTGTTTACCATCTATTTAGAGGGAGTGTCAATTGTTGAGGTTTTCTTGTGTATACCTTGTGAAGAGTGACATAGTGGATAAATAGCTGGCCTCCACACCAGGAGAATGTTGTTTTAAGTCCTGACTTTGTCACATACTGGGCCATGTGGTCCTGAACAACTTCTCTGTGCTCCAGGCAATTCTAAGGTTATAAGTTGCAGATAAGGTGCCGACCTACATGGATAGAGAGATTTTTCATCAGTTGGTAGTTTCTTATACCAGTGAATCACGGTATCATTCCTGTACCCAGTAGGGAGGGTACCAATTAGTAACTGCTATTTTGAGCTAGAAAACTAGGAATTTCAAATAGATGAACCAGTTTAATTATAGTTTATTGCAATATTTTTTAATTATTTAGTGTGCTCTGTGTGTGTATGTAAAACTCATGTAATGCCAGAGATTTCAAACACTATCATTTGTTCTTTTTTGTAGGATATTAGACATGAAGCCAGTGACTTTCCCTGTAAAGTGGCCAAACTTCCCAAAAACAAAAATCGAAACAGGTACAGAGATGTCAGTCCCTGTAAGTATTCATATCTTAGTTATTTGTCTCACTTTTTTGAGTTTTTTCCTCTATAAATATTGGATAGATAAGGTATCAAACATTGTAGGTATTCACTACATATTTATCTATTAACATTTACTTTTTTATATAATAATAACAACAACAATAAGAATAGCTAGTATTTGTATAGTGCATTATGGTTTGCAGAGCACTTTATGAATGTTATCTGATTTTATCCTCACAACCACCATGGGAGGTAGGTGCTATTTTTATTCCCAATTTACAGAAGAAAAAAATGGAGTTTTTGAAAGGTTAAGTAACTTGCCCAGGGTCACCAAGCTAGTAAGTGTCTAAAGCTGAATTTGAACTTGGATCTTCTAGAACCTGGGTTCAGTACTCTACTCACTGAACTAGTGGTTGTCTTGTGTTTGTTTCCCTGTAGTAGCAGTTCTAGAGAATAGTTGTTGATTTCTGTTTGGGGAGTAACTTTATCCACATAAGTAAATATCGAAGACAACTGAAGGTTGCTCCCTTAAATCCTTAAATAAAAATTTTATTATCAATTTTAATGAAAATTTCATATAGCATATCTGTTACCTTACCAATTTTAGTTCTATTGTTGCTATTTTATCCTCAGCATGAAAACAGAAAGAAAGTATTAGAATTAGCAAGTACCAAGATTTCTTTTTGAAAAAATTTACTCATATCCTAATCCATTTTTGCTGCCAACAGATAATTTGTCCTGTGCAACTTAATTAATTTTAATAACTCAGTGAATTTTTTTTCTTTGTGTGTACTCTTTCCACAGGGTTAGTCTATAAGATCACTAAGTCTTTCAGGACTTAACTAAAGCAAAGACATAGTTACTTGCCATTTGGTAAGACCTGTGAGAGCCTGTGCTTCACAGGGATAACCTTCAAGAACCAAGTGTCAGAGAGTCAGTTGAAAAACTAGATAAAGCAATTAACTTTAGCAAAGTTGCAGAATATAAAATAAACTCACATTTTGCTGTATATTTTTACTATATATATTTACTATATATTTCTATATATTACCCACAAAACGCAGCAGCAAAGATAGAAAGAGAAATTCCACTTAAAATAACTGCAGACAGTATAAAATACTTGGGAGTCTACCTGCCAAGACAAATCCAGGAACTATATGAACACAGTTGCAAAACACTTTTAACACAAGTAAAGTCAGATATAAACAGTTGGAAAAATATTAACTGCTCATGGATAGCCAATATAATAAAAATTACAGTTATAAATACCAAACTACCAAAACATTATTTATAGAGCTAGAAAAAATGACGTATTTCATCCGGAAGATCAAATGTCAAGAATATCAAGTGAATCAGTGAAAAAAATGTGAAGGAAGGTGGATGAGCTGTATCAGATCTCAGACTATCACAAAGTAATAATCATCAGAACAGTCTGGTACTGACTAAGAAACAGAGTGGTGGATTAGTGGAATAGATTAGGTACACATTACACAATAGTAAAAGACCATAGTAATCTAGTGTTTGATAAATGCAAAGATCCAATATAAAGAGTAAGTGACGAAACCAGCATTTGAACCCAAGGCCTTTGATTCCAAATCTAGGACCTTTCTCCTACACCATTCTGTCGCCAGGTACTCTGCCTAGTAGGTATCTAATAAATGTTTAGTGAAGTATTTTATATACACGCATGCTCTTTATGTATTCTAACTCTTCTTGAATTAACTTTCCTCTGTTCTGATTGCTTTACAGTTGACCATAGTCGAATTAAGCTACACCACGAAGATAATGATTATATAAATGCTAGTTTGATTAAAATGGAAGAGGCCCAAAGAAGCTATATTCTCACTCAGGTAATAAATGAAAACATAGTAGAAAAAATAATTGGCTATTTGTTTAGGGTTTTTGTGTCTTTTTGTTTTTTTACCTCCCTTGTTGTTGTTTTTTTTAAACCATTCTGGGCCTGAATTTTATCTTCAATAAAATTATGGAATTGAACTAAGTGATTTCTGAGGTTACTTCTACCTCTTCTGCCCCATGATTCTTAGAGTTAGAATATAATCTTCATGATGCCTAGGGGCGTCCAGGTGACAAGGGTTAGAGCCCAGGATTTTGAGTCAGAAAGACCTCTTGAGTTCAAATTTAGCCTCAGACATTTACTAGCTGTGTGACCCAGGGCAAGTCACTTAACCTCTGTCTGACTCAGTTTCTTCAGCTATAAAACAGAGATGTACTAGCACCTACCTCCCAGGATTATTGCAAGGAGAAAATGAGAAAATAGCAGGACTAAGGGAATGTTTTTGTAGGATAAGAGAGACCGAATATGTTTGTAGATTGCAGGAAAGGAGCCAGTTGAGAGAAAGCAATAGATGGTACATGAGAGAAAAAAATTGGTGATTGATGGGGATGGGATGAAGTGTAGGTACAAGAGCTAGCTTTGGTAAAGGGAGCTACCATTTCTTCTGAAAGCAGAGAAAAGTAGAAGAGAATGAATGAAGACATTGAAATTTTTAAAGGAGTAGAAGTGGAAAATGGAGGAAGATCATTCTGGATGGTTTCAGTCTTCTATGGAAAATAAGAGGCAAGCCCAGGTGATGTTAGACGGCATACATTTTTAGTGGATCCAGACTTTCTTTAGTAATATTTAGCCATTTAGAAGTAGGAATGGAACAGATGGGTAAGAATAATTGAGAATTAGCAGGACAGAAATGACAGAAGATGAATAATGGCAGTAAGATAGGGCTTGTCCCTAGAACAAGACATCTGGGCAAGAGTTAGGGCAGTAGAAATTTGAGAAGTGAGCTAGGAGGAATAGGTTACCTCTTGAAGAAAAGGCAGAAAATGAATGATTAGAGGAGATTGTAGATTCCTTTTAGAATGAAGATAGAGAAGACTAAGAAGATTGAAGCCAAAATGCCTCAGATTCACTGCTCTTCCCCCCCCTTCTTACCTTCTGTCTAGTAACAGAAGAGATTCTGTTGATTCTATTCCCTCCTGCCTCTTCTAGGCCTTGCTTTATTAATCATTTCCTCTCCTTAATGTGTTCATTGTCTCCGTCTTCCTCCAAATATGTTCTGTCATGCCTCCTTTGCCTATGCACTTCCCTGTGCACAGAATGTCCTCCTTCCCCAGCTTAATTCTTGAACACCTGCCCATTTTTTAAAACCCCAACACAAATACCATTTACTCTAGGTGAATTTTTTCTCCATCCTTTCTGTCCACCCTTTGACCCAGCTGACAATAGCCGTCACCCTTCAAGTACGTATGGCACTTCATTTTATGTCCTTCCAGTCCACTTAACATGTAATATTATGTATTATAAGCATCTCTTGTGGAGCTTTTTCCCTTCCTATACTCTTTAAGTTCCATGGGGTAGGAATTATGTCTCAATTCTGTATCTTCTTCATTATCTAGCACAATACTCTGCTGGTACAGTAGGTAATTAATATATTTTTTTATTAATAATGCTTGTGTGATAGTATCTTCATGAATTAGTCCCTTCCAAATAGAGAGCTTCCTTGTACTTTCTGTGTAGCCTTACTGTAAAGATAACTGTGGTAATTCCTCTGTCCCTTCTCAGATTTCTCCTAACACTTTACCTGGACCTTTTCTCACTTTTGGATACTTACTCAACTCTCCCTTGTATTGTAGTTATTTGAATTTTCCTCTTCTGTCCTCTCCTTCCATAGAACTCCTCCTCTTTGTTAACAAATTTTCCTTCATCCTAGATAACCTTCATAGAACTTCACAGAACTCAAGAATTGGAAAGAATTTCAATAGCCATCTAGTCCACATATGAAAGACATGCCAACTAAAATTTATCCAATCTTTTTAAACGGTTTCCCTCTACTTGCCCTCGTGCAAATTGGACTTTCTGCCTAGAAGACGACTTGCACCTGGCCACTAGCTCTAATGTCGATTCCTCCTCTCTTGTGTCTCCAGAGACCTGGGCTGTATCTTCCCTTTGCCAGTATCTCTTTGTAGTCTTCTCCTCTTTTCCTTTCAGATTCACCCCATCAATTTACATCATTCTGTCCAGATCTTTTATTGCTATAATATGCTGGCTTCCAAGTTATTCTCTCTCTCTCTCTCTCACAGAGATCAGTAGCTCAGTAATCCTATACCAAATGTGATAATATGTATAGAGCTTTGCAAATTTTAAAGCACTATATAAATGCTAACTATCATTATCACTCTTATTATTACCCACTAACCCCTAATCTCCCACTTGAGAATTTCAAAATTCACCTTGATATTCTCTCAATACCCCTGGATTCTTAGATAACTCAACCTCCAGTTTCTGTGATAAGCATTTTCACTCCACGTGTACCTTAGATTTCATCACCATTCAAACTGTACCACTTCCTGCAACCTGAAATTCCCCTCTTTCATCAAATCTTTTCTACCATCTCCTACCTCATTCATCTTAATCTGTTTTTTATCCCCATCAGAACCTTTAGTTCCTCCATTCCTCTGTGTTCTGGTCTCACTCTCTTTCCTTCAAAGTCTTGCTTGACTTGATAGCTAACTAGTTCAACTATGCACGTTCATCTCTGAATCCCTTGCTCCTTTGTCCTGCCTACTTCATCTCTGTCATTTCTTATCCCTGGACTATGACCACCATTTCCCTTCATCAATTCTCTGCCTGTGCTGCCGAATGCCACTTGAGGTCACACAAATATATGCATATAATTGAACACAGCTGGGTCCAGTGTGATATAATGTTCTCATTTCATCTAGGCCCTCATTGTTGCATTGTAGTCCCTTTTTTCTTCCTTGATTGACAAGCTATCACATGCTTCTAGCAGCTATTTGAAATCTCTGTCTTCAGGCTCCTAGTACCACTCACACTTGGCTGTCTCTCAGTAGATAACACTGCCTCATATCCCCACCTAAAAATACACTACATCTTTACTCTTCTCTTTTTTTCCTTCATCCTCTGAAGAAGAGGTGGCTCTTTCTTTGTTAGGGCTAATAGCCTTTCTGCTTGTGCCTTTAATCCCATCCTTGTCCCTTGAGAACTCCTTATTTACTGACTCATTATTGGACTTGAAACATGCCAACTTCTCCTTCAAGCAGTTGTCCTGTAGCTCTCTTCCCTTTTGTTGATGAACTCCTAGAAAGAATTGCCTGAACTTACTGCCTCCATTTTCCTCATTGCCTATTCACTTATCAACCTCTTGCAGTCTAATTTCACTCCACTGATCTCTTAAGTCTTAAGTGCACTTGGCCTTAGAATCCTTAGGATAGAAAATAGATGCCATTTCTGAAAACTGACCTTTAGGGAACACCCACAGTAAGGGAACAATTGTGCAGAGGAAATGAGCAGTCAGAGAAAAGAGGGAACAGGATAGTATACTGTTGTGAAGCCAAGGGAAAAGAGTTTTAAGCGTTTGTTGGTCAGCAGTGTCAAATGCAAGACAGAACTCCAGGAGAATGAAAAAAGGAGAAAATGCAATTCAATTTGGCAATAAGGAGGTCATTAATATTCAGGAAAGGCACTTCAGTAGAATAATAAGGACACAGACACCAGATTGGAGAACTTAAGGAGGAGAATAGGTAGAAAAAAATGGGTTTTGGACACAAGGTCCTATTATATTATAATAAACTTCTCTTAATGGGTTGGAGCCTATCTGGAGCCTATGTTAGGCTACATATATGCTATCTTGGGCCCAAAGCCAAGTCTCACAGTACAGAAAATTGTGGTGATTACCTCAGCCCTATGCTTTGCTGGGGTCCTCTACTGCTTTAGAGACCAATTGGCTATAATTGCATAGCTACTTAGGGTAGCCAGTAGAGAAGGAGCTAGTGTTACCAGATGGCACTAAAAAAGGTCATGAAGTTTGTAACTCACCCTCCCTGCTTGTCTGTCATCACCAGAGCAATTGGGGTGAGATTAGCTGCTTATGGACAATAACCCTATTTTCTCCTCTTTCCCTGCTATCCTGAAATCTACCTTCACCCCTTTTAATAAGGTAAAAGGTTCCATATTACCCTTTTATGATTTCCTTTTCAGACTGGTTTTTTCTCTGCAACACATCTACTGCCACTTTATATTTGTATCCTCAATGTAATCCTCAGTGAGGCAGCTAGGTAGTATACTGGATAGGCCTGAAGTCAGGAAGACCTGAGTTCAAATCCAGCTATAGACACTTCTTCTTCCTAGCTGGGCAGTCACTCTAACCTGTTTGCCTCATTTCCTCAATTGTAAAATGGGGATAATAATAGCACCTACCTCCCAGTATTGTTGTGAGGATCAAATGAGATAATATTTATAGAGTGCTGTTATGCCTGGCACATAGAAAGTACTATGTAAATGCAAGCTGCTGTTATCATCATCAGTACCTGGCACATGGTAGATAATTAATAAACACTGGTGGTTTATGAAGGCCTTAAATATAGGCTTGGTTTCACTGATCAAGATTATCTATTTTTGTAATATTTCAGCTGTGTAAAAATACCGAGAATGCAACCAACCCCACAATGTCCCAGTCCCTATACACCCTTAGGGATGGTCCTGTTGAACACACTGAGTATCAGCTAGTATTTCCAAACAGTAGTGTTTTCTTTATATTATTAAAATTAGAAATGGAATTATAGATATTAAGTTCTGGGCCTTGAAAGAGCAAATTCATCTCTCTGTCTTCTGATAGTGCTATCTTGAAATCGTTGAGAAAAATGTCTTATTTTTCAATAAGTTATTAATTTTCAAAGATGAAATTAAATTTTCAAGTCTGTGTCTTTGCACAGGGCCCTCTGCCTAACACATGTGGTCACTTTTGGGAGATGGTTTGGGAACAGAAAAGCCGGGGAGTTGTCATGCTTAACAGAGTGATGGAAAAGGGATCAGTAAGTATAGATTTCACTTCTCTTCTGCAATAGACATGCATACATAGCCATAAAGTTTGTTGCTCCCAGAAGTTGTTCACTGAAACAGAAACTTTTTAAATCTTTGGGCTCGGTCAATTGTTTCTGAAACTCTGTGTGCGCGCGCGCGTGTGTGTGTGTGTGTGTGTGTGTATGTGTGTGTGTGTGTGTTGTATACACATATCTCTATCTGTATCTTACTGAGTTATAAAACAGTACAGAACTGTAGTGCCTGGCTTATAAAATATAATCCAGGCTTCCTTTTCAGGACAATCAAGTTGTATATTTGTTATTAAAAAATGTTTGCTGATATCAGTGTGCAGAAGCCTGAAAAAGTGGAGAACTAGTTTACTAGAATTGCTAGAATCTAGCAGTTTCTTCTTGTCTAAACCAAACACCTATCTGTATTCTGAAGTAACATCTTTAATATTATTATTAGTTATGAATAATTAGTCCTTTCATTTGTATTTTATAAAGAAATTTCATCCCTTTCCATCTTTTCCAGTGGATTGTCATCCTCACTGTCATCCTACTCTTTCTCTAATCTTCAGTCTCTTCCTGTCTAGTGGCTCCTTCCTCACCCCCTACAAACAAGACCATGTCTCTCTCTTTCTTAAACCTGTTACTAGCATCCCTGACAGCCATTGTCCTATATCATGCCTCCCTTTCTTGGCTAAACTACTTGAGAAAGTAATCTGTACTAGCTGCCTCCACTTCCTTTCCTCTCACTCAGTTCTAAACCTTTTGCAGTATTGCCTCTGACCTCATCATTCAACTGAAACTTCTCTCCAAAATTGCCACTGATGTCTTATCTGACAAATCTATTGGCCTTTTCTCAGTCCTCATCCTTCTTGACGTCTCTGCAGCCTTTGACACTGTCAATCATCTTTTTCTCCTGCATACTTTCTTCTCTCTGTGCTTTTTTGACCATGCTCTTTTCTTTTCTGACTGCTTCTTTTCAGTTTCTCTTTGGATACTTATCTAGATCATGTCCACTAAATGGAGTATCCCCCACAGTTTTATCCCGGGCCCTCCTTTTCCTCTATGCTGTCTCACTTGATGATCTCAACTTACATGGATTCCATGATCCCTATGCAGATGATTCCCAGATCAGTATCCCAAGACCCAGTCTCTTTCCTGAGTTCAATCTCATCACTTTTTTGATGTCTCAAATTAAATGTGCCATACACAGCTCAAACTTAGCATGTCCAAAACAGAACTCACTATCTTTCCCCTGAAATCTTTCCCTCTTTTGAACTTGCCTGTCACTCTCAAGGGCATGCCATCTATTCTAGTCACCCAGATTTGAAATCTCATTGTCACCTTTGACTCCTTATTCTTGCTTATCCCACATGTCCCAGTCTATTGGCAAATCTCATCATTTCTTTCCCTGTGACATCTCTCCACTCACATAACTACCATCCCAGTTAAGGACCTCGTCACCTTTTCACTGGCCAGATTGCGATATTCTTCTAATGGTTTCCCTGCAATGATCTTCCTGAAGAGCAGGTCTGACCACATAACTATACTACTTAAGAAACTTCACTGGCTCCCTATTAACATCAGATTCAAATATTAAATCATCTGTTTAGCATTTAGAACTCATCATAACCTGATCTTCATGCCTTTCCAGTCTTCTTTAATTTATTCCCACTTATCCTTAATTCTGCATGTTTTGTGATCCAGAGGCACTGACCTTCTTACTGTTCCTCAGATATGACATTCCATCTCTTATCTCCCTGACTTTTGCATGGTGTCTAGCATGCTGTCTCACCTCGTCTCCACTTCTTAGTTTCTCTTCCTTCCTTCAAAACCAAGCTCACATCCCACCTTCTGCTGGAACCTTTTCAGGTCCCTGCAACAGCTGAAGCCTTCCCTTCTGAGATTACCTTCCTTCTACTCTGTATCTTGAATGTACCTAGTGATTTACATATTATCTTTCCCTGTAGATTATGAGCTCCTTGAGACCAGGAACTACTTTTGCCTTTCTTTGTATCACAGCACTTACCAAATGCTTGGTGCGTAGTAAATAGTTAAATACTTGTTGGCTAATAATTCTGTAAAACTATTTGGAGTTCCAAGTTAGAATTTTTGGAGATGAACGATATAGTACAGTACAGAATGGTACAGTAGATAGCCTAGTCATAACAGTATGTAAATGATATTTCACCCATCTCTACTCCTTTATAAAATAAGGAACAAACTCATTCATAAAACCATAAGCATATTATGCTATACATTTTAGCATAGTAGAATCAAATAAGGTATGTGTTTGTAGCATGTGAATCTTAGTTACTTTTTTATTTTGTTATTTAAAAATAAGGTTGCAACCTATATTTGCCATTCTGGTTCTCTGTCTCTCACTTTCATTACCTCATATGTAAGTCTTTATTTCCATGCATCATAATTATCATTTTCATGATGCCTTAATATCTTATTATGGTAAGATACCTTAATTTATTCAGCCATCCCCCCATTATTGGATATTTAATTTGTTTTCAGTATTTTGATCTGCAGTTTGTTCTTTCCATGCATTTCAGTGAAATGGTCTTAGTCTACATCCTGACTGGATAGAGTTAAAGTTAAATAGTAGCTGAATCAGTGTTCAGGTTCTCTACTGTCTACAGTTCTCTGACTTGAGAGGCAAAAACCCAAGATGAGCTTAAGATAGAGAGCGACGAAGACTAATGGAATCACCATGGCCCTAGGGCTAAGGAAACCATGCCTAGATGCATTTTCAAATACAATAATTTCTGTGAGACTCCAATTTTTCTTTGAGATATTGGCCCTGTGGACTTAACAATTCAGCCAGCAGCATTCTGCTATGGTGATAACAATGGGAGGAGTAACTTAAACATGACCTTTAGAAGAAAGGGGTCCTGAATGACTAGAGCAATGGAAAAAGGTACCCCAAAAGAAATATAAATAGTAGAAATTTTAATATTGACAAGAGATAACAGCAGAGTACTGAGTATTCATAAGAAGTATGCCTCTTCTTTTGATAATGTGTGGTTTGGGGGCATCTAGTTGTACAGTGCAGAGCACTGGCCCTGGAGTCAGAAGGACCTAAGTTCAAGTCCGGCCTCAGACACATAACACTTTACTAGCTGTGTGACTCTGGGCAAGTCACTTAACCCCAATTGCCTCTCAAAAAAAAAATAATGGAAATGTGTTTTTAATCTTTGCTTCTGCTCACCTTTTAAAGTAAAGTATTTATTTGTTGAATAACATTTTTTGGTTTTGTTTTTTGCTTGAACAGTTGGTCCTTGAAAAAATTCCTTCTGTCAGGAAATTTTACTGTGTATCTTAAATTTTATTTATTTGCCAAGCCCCAAAACAGGAGAGGGGAAAATCAGAAATTTCAAATGCAGTATAACTACTTTGAGATAAAAGCCCTTATTCTGCTTTTTGATCAAGGCAGAAAAATATTAAGTTCTTAAGATGTATTTCTAGCTATTACTTTGGAACAGTCAGTAATAGCAAGCTCAGATCAAGACTAATTAAAATATTATGATTTTCAGAAACATTTAGTAAGGAAATTATATTTCAGTTTGCCAGTTGTCTTGGATTTTAACTAAAATAATTTAAGATTCTTAGATATGTTGGATTACCCATCTCTTGCTGAAGATGCAAGTAGAATATTTGCTGTTATATAGTAAAAAGCTGGAAACAAACTGTCTAGCAATTGGGGAATGACTGAACAAATTATGATATAATGCCATATTTATGAAAAATTCATGAAAGTATGGGAAGATATATGAACTGATGAGAAACAAAGAAAGCAGAACCAAGAGAAAATATATGACTACAACAATGTAAATGAAGCCAACAGAACTCAAGGAAAGGAAAATGGACAATGTTGGTTCTACATTATTAAAAAAAATTTTTTTAAACACATTGTTTTTGCTAAACAGTAAACTAGGAAAAGGGAAAGTAAGGTGTAGTCAGTCAAAATCATTCCATTAGTTGATTTTGCTGAACCATTTTAGTGAAAAGGTAGAAGGGAAGTTGTTTTGAAAGTGACAATAATATCAATAAAAATATATTACAAAAATAAGATTTATTAAAATGTAGTTTATTTCAGTATCTTTCATTGTGTTTTCCTAAGAAAATCTTCCTAAGGACGGTAATGTAGCTGAAACTGTTCTCACTTTGCTTTTTTAGTCCCATTACACACGCACACACACTGGTACACACGTCATTTACTTCTTGGTTGCTGCCTCTGTGATGTAAATTTACTTTGATAATATGGCAATAGTCCTCAATGTTTATGCCTGTCAGCCTGTCATATTGTTTTTCATGTGAAGTTATATAAACTCAGTTCTGGGGCAGCTAGGTGGCTCAGTGGATAGAGCACCAGCCCTGGATTCAGGAGGACCTGAGTTCCAATGCAGCCTCAGACACATAACATTTACTAGCTGTGTGACACTGGGCAAGTCACTTAACCCCATTGCCTAACCAAAAAAAAAACAACCTTATATAAACTCAGTTCAGTATTTAAAAGTCATGTGTCATGTTGGTTCCTCTTCATAGCTATTTCAGTTCAGTATTTGAATCAATCCTACATTCAAATGGATAGATAGAAAATTATATGTGAGAAGTTGCAGTGTTTAATTTGCTTAGATAGCCTTTTAATCAATGATAATGACCTTAGCTGGTAACAAAACGGAGACAAAATTCAGACTCAGATCTTCTGATTCTAAATCCAGTGGCCTTTTTATTCCACACCACAGCTGCCTCCCTGAGCTAAAAATAATAAGCAATGATGATAATAAAATATGAGATACTTTGAGTTTAAAAATGCTTTCACAACTCTGAGAAGTTGGTAGTTCAGCTGTTGTAATCCTTGTTTTACAGATAAGGAAACTGAAGCCCAGGGAAGTTACTTATCCATAGTCAAATGGATATCCATGTTCTTTCCACTATACTATGCTGCCTCGGGTGCAGCTTCATTTATATTTTATCCACCTAATCTCTGCTCAAAGCTTATCAGTATATAGTTTCTATTTAATTCATTATTTGTTTCCTGGGGGAGTTTTCCCTTGGAAAATAGCAAGATGTGTTTTGTGTTTTGCTAACCTGCTTATTATCCTATTAGACTTTTAAGATTGCTGGGGAACTGTTATATAAAGATTATCATGAGTAGTTCAGCAGGTGTCATCTGAGTTTGATAGTCCTTTTCATTCTCCTTGACCTCTCTGTGGCCTTTGACACTAGCTCACTCTCTCCTCCTTGTACACTCTTCTCTCTAGATTCTCAGGACACCAGTTTCTCCTGGTTTTTCTCCTACCTATTATGACTGCTACTTCTCTGTCTCTATCTCCTTTGCCGGATTCTCCTCCAGATTACACCTTCTAATCATAGGGTTCTGTCCTGGGCCTTCTCTTATCAGCATCCATGGATTACCATCTCTATGCTGATGATTGTATCTATGTATACTGCCCCAGTTTCTCTGCCACCCTCAAGTCTCACAGCTCCAACTGCCTTTCTGTGTTAAAGTTGTATCTTGTTCTGGTCCCCCTGGCAATCTTCCCTTGTAGTCAGTGTAATGAGTTTATAAGTAACCAGTTTAAAGTGGCAATGGCAGGGTGGAAGATTGCAAAGGGGGCACCTCGAAGTCTCATACAAACTGTCCTAAAGATCAAAGGAGTAAAATTTATAAATTATATCATATATTAAACCAAAAATTACATCCTGGTAACATTTGTTAAATCAGTGGAAGCCATCAAGGCTTTGTTGTCAGGACCTTTTGGTCCTATGATACATAAATCTCAAATTCCAGCCATCAGCAGTAAAGACCAACAAATCACCTATAGTTCTGATCATTTTGAGATGATGTGGACATGTTAACTTTAAAGTTTTACTGACAACTTTGAAATGATTTTGATATATTAATGAAGTAATCCTAAGGTGGCACAGATAAGATTTAGTGTGTTCTCCATTTAAAAAAAATTGAGACTTCAAACTCCTGGCTGCCCTGAGCACTCTTCCATCTCCATCAGGTCCATGCTGCCAGTTGCTTCCAATTATAATCCATGGTTACATGAATGATTATCTCTGCCTCTCCCACTCCCCATCTTCTTCCCTATCTTTACATGCCTTCCTTCACCCTCATTCCCATGCTCTTTGCCTCTGTACCACCTTCCCCTCCTTCACCATTTGTCTCTGTACTCTGTGTGCCATTTTATCCTACACCCTCTGTGCCTTATTAAAGTGTGATTGCAGCCTCATTCCCTGCTGCCATCAGTCTTTCCCGACAGCACCCAAAGAACCAGGCATGTCTACCCTGTTTCATAAATTAATTATCAATTCATTTTCAGACATGTGGAATTGGATGTCCAACACATATCTTAAACTCAATATTTCTAAAACAGAACCCATTATCTTCCCCACTCATCGACCCAAACCTCCTGTGTCCTTCCTACCTTTCCTATTACTATAAAACGCTCGCTCCAATTTTTTGCCAAGACCTGTTGGTTTCACCTTTGTGGTATTTCTCAAATACTCTGTCTTTCTGACACTGCCGCCACCCTGGTATAGCCCATCATCATTTCATGCCTGGACTGTTGGAATAGCCTGCTGGTGAGTCTGCCTGTCTCAGGTCTCTCCCCACTTCAGTCCATCTTCCATTCAGCCACTAAAGTGATTTTCCCTGAAGTACAGGTCCTCATGTGTCACCCTGCTACATAGTAAACTCCACTGACTTCCTTTTACCTTCACGTAAATACAAAATGCTTGCTTGGGCATTCGAAGCCTTTCATAACTCAGCCTCCTCCTATCCTTCCAGTCTTCTTATACTTTACACTCCTACATATGCTCTTTGATCCTGCAACACTGGCCTCCTGGCTGTTCCACAAACAAGATACTCCATCTCTCCACTACAGATGGTTTCTCTTGCTCTGTCCACTCCAACTACTGACCTCCCTGGCTTCCTTTAAATCTCAGCTAAAATCCCAAAAACCTTCCCCAATTCCTCCCAGTTCTAGTACCTTCCCTCTATAAATTATTTCCTATTTATCTTACATGTAGCTTGCTATGTATATATTTACATATTGTTCCCCCCCATTAGATTGTAAGCTCTTTGAGAGGAGGGACTGTTCTTTACCTCTTTTTGTATCCCCATAGCTTAGCACAGTGTCTGGTACATAGTAGGCACTTCATAAAAGTTTATTTATTGATTGACATTAAGTTGTACTAAAATATATCATGATGGGGAAAGGAACTAGAGATATTACTTGTCCTCCTGAGAGGACCTGTATCTTTCCGCTTGAACATTTTGTGTAGAATATCATGTTTTTATGCAGAGGTTCTTTCTAGCATTCTATTTGCTACCAAATGCTTTCTCTCAAGCAAAGGCCTAGTTCTAACCTGGGATTGGACCTCATATAATTGACCTGGAGATAGAAATATTGGGACCTCAGGAAAAGACCTAGCATCACCCTCTAAACAGGGCTTCAGATGGCAGACCTGAGAAAACCTAGTGCATGTTCCCTTCATGGAATATCTTCTGGGTATGCCTCTTCTAATGTCTTAGGATATAACTACTGAAATGGGGCCATATGTAAATTCAGACCATTCTTTAGGAACCCAGACCTTCAGGTTAAACTCCCTGCCACCACCACTCCTTTCGTTATTGTAGATGGAACACTATACCACCACCTTCCATTATTATCAAAAGTAGAGACCCCAACCAATTGGTACCTGTCAATATCAGATTTGTTTCTTTGATTACCCTATTAGCCATGATTTAGAGTACCCACCTCCCTGGGTGAAGTTACTTTTCTCTGCTACTTTTTTCCATAGTCTTGTCTCTATCTAGCTTGTCATATCATTATTCCTTTGTCCTACAATCTCATCTCAATCATTAGCAAAAATCCCTTCATACTTGGTTTCTTCTTTTCACATGTTTCATAGTATGCTCAGGGAACCTATTCTCCAGGAGATAGTGCAACCCTGACACCCCTCTTCAGTGCTGATTGCTTCTTATCTTGCGTCTCCTGATACATTTGGCCAAATGGAAAAATTGGGATACTCTTTACTTCCCACTACCACTTCTAGAGCCTTCCACTGGCACCATTACTCAACAGCATCTCTTCTCTGGGGTTCATTTCATCCATGTATATAATCTTTATGTTATAAAGGGGATTCCTTTATGTATGGGTTGCACTTGATGGCCACTGTAGTTCCTTCCAACCCTCCCCTCTTCCAGTCTCCTCATTACTGTCTCCCAGACACCCACCCTTGGTATCATCCTTGGTTCTTCACTCACATTCACCCCATATATCCACTCTCAGATTTCATCATTTCTACCTTCACAACATCTCGAATAGGTCCCCTTCTCTTCACTCACACAGCTACTAACTAGTCTAGTACAGGTCCTCATCACCTCTCACCTGGACTGTTGCAATAGCCTTCTCAACTGGTCTCCCTAATTCAACCCATCCTCCATCCAGCTGCCAAAGTGATTTTCTTAAAGTGCAAAATGATTCCCCATTTCCTGTAAGATAAGATGAAGATTCATTAGCCTGATGTTAAAGGTTCTCTACATATCATTCCTCTGCTAAATAAACTCCAGCAGCTCCCTGTTATATGATTAAATACAAGGTGTCCCAAAACTCTTAGTGGAGTTTTAAGCCATAACTTAAAGACACCCTGTATAAAGTTCTCTGTCATTTAAAGCTCTTCAAAACCTGGCCCCTTCTAACCTGTCCTGTCTTTATAGTTTACTCCCCTTCAAACATGCCCTCAATCACCTCTGCCATCTGCTTTCACTTCTCACAATGCCAAGCCCAGTCCTGCTTAAGGTAGCGACACCATCATGCTGTCTAGATATGCTACAAGTTTATATTCTCTGGTATCAACTGGGCCTTCAGTGCTGCATCACAAAACTTTTATTCTCCTTTGTTGATTCTCAGCACTATTCCCTTCTGGGACTATTTCAAACCTTCCCTTGTTTCCTCAAGCTCCCAATACCTCCCTTCCCCTTTATTATTCTCAACAGATGTCCTTACCTCCTACTTTACTGAGGACATAGAGACCATCTACTATTTCATCCTTCTTCTACTGTGCTTTTATCAGAACTCTTCCCTTAGCTTCTCCTCCTTTACCCAATCTCTGAAGAAAAGTTGACCCTTTTTGCCTAGGCCAACCCCTCTGTTTGTCCCTTGATCCCATCCTTTTCCATCTCTTCCATGAGCTTGACTCCAGTGATCATTCCCTCTCTGATCTTCAATCTGCCCTCATATATTAACTCTTCTTCCACCCCTCAAAACATGCTGAGAGGTCTTTAATCTTGACTGGACTGCCATTCCCTCAGTCTGTTATCTTAAATCTCACTTCCTTTTCACTGTCAAATTCCTAGAATGAATTATTTGATTTTGCTACCTTTGCTTCCTTATCACCTAATAATCACTTCTCAGCCCTTTCCAGTCTGGCTTTTGGCTTCACCACGTTACTGAAACTGATCTTGCCAAAGTTACTAGTTAGTTCTTAACTTTTAAAATCCAAACCAACCTTCTTTCGGGCCTCATCCTCCCAGACCTCTCTGCTTTTTTTTTTTTTGGATGTTATCAACTATTCTGTCTTTTTAGATATCCCCTCCTCAGCATCATCTAAGGCTCTGTACTGAACCTTCTTTCCTTCTCTTTCCACTTAACAATACCTTCAGCTTCCTTGGATTCAAAGTATCATTGATACACAACTGACTCATTTATTTGTTTGTTTGTTTATATCCCTCATCTCACTCCTGAGCTTTAGTCACACATTGCTAATTCCCAGCTATATATCTTGTCTTGAATGTCTTGAAAGCATATAGAACTCGTTATCTTACCCCCTAAACCAGCTCCTTGTTTTTGTTGAAGGATCACCATTCTTCCCAGCTGTGGTTTTTAACTTCAGAGTCATCCTCGACCCTTCGCTCACTTTTATTTCCCATTATCCTATCAGCTGCCATCTCTTATCAAATTTACCTCTACTATGTGTCTCACTTCTATTCGCTTAGTCACATGGCCACCACTCTGGTCCCCTCAGCTGCCATAGTAATCTATTATTCAACATTCCCATGCTCAAAAACATTTCATGATTTTCTCATTGCCCATAGGATAAAATGTAAATTCATTAGCCCCCTATATCCTTTCCCAGACTTATTTTTACTACTCCCCTTCATGAGTTTTACATTCCAACCAAACTTAAAATGTTTCTCTTGTTCAAACTTCACAGAACAAGTCCTTTTATTAAGGGATTTAATAATTATTAAGGGATTAATTTAATAATAATTACTAAGGGATTTTATAATTTAATAATTATTTATTAAGGTATTTAATAAAAGGGTTTGTTCTATGTTCTGTGAAGTTTGGATTCAGGCAAAAGGCTGCACTTGAGGACCTAGAGAGCCACATGTGGCTTCGAGGGCACAGGTTCCCCACCCCTGCCCTAGTTTATGTGGGTCTTCTTGACTTGATTTTTTTTGCTTATCAATTGGTTAGTCATTTAAGTATGTCATGCTCAGTAACAGAACAGAGTAAGTACTCATGTGTTTTAATGGGTCCTGAAAATCATTGGCTGTTTCATTCTTTCCCCTATTCTTTTGACTTACCGTTGGTCCATTTTACCGCAGTAATCTTGCAAAACAGTGTACTTCTTTTCATATTTACTTCAAGAACAAAATCTGCAGAAAAGCTCATGTAGTTCTTGAGATTTTACTGGTCCGGAAACAAAAACAAAACAAGACCAAATGTAATAATTTTGCTGAGTTCTAGAGTGAACACAACCATTTGGAGCTTTTAAAATAAAATATAAAAATCAAAGTGATTAAAAGGAGGTAGAGGAAAATCTGGCAATCTAGCTTTTATCAGTGCAACTCATATTTTCTAAAACTGTTGACCAGAGATCTCTGATAAAGTCATACACCACAGCTTTATTGTGGTATGACGATAACACTGGCTTCTTAAAGGCTCTAATAGTATAGTACCAGCTTTGACAGGACCCAGCACCAAGTGGGAAAGGCTTTAAGTACAGGATAGTGATGGACTGTGTCATCCAAGGACTACCCTGTCTGGAGAGCCTCATCACCAGAAGGTGGGGCCAGCAGGTGATTCATTTATTCAGACACAGCAGCCTATGGAGCCTATTAAGATATAGAAAGGGAGCAGCTAGGTGGCGCAGTGAATAGAGCTCCAGCCTTGAAGTCAGGAGGACCTGAGTTCAAATCAGGCCTCAGACACTTGACACTAGCTGCGTGACCCTGGGCAAGTCACTTAACTCCATTGCCTAACCCCCCCCAAAAAATAAAAGATATAGAAAGGTTGCAATTTATATCTTCGCCGGGGTGTGGAGGTTTTGGGTTATGCAATTCTCATACATATGAAATAGGTTTTGACCAGTACATGAAAACATTTTCTGAATTGATACAAACCACTTAAATTCCTAGTTATATTTGCATTTCATAATGTTTTTAACTTTTTCAAAAGTACTTTCATATACCTTTACTTCTTTTTTATCTTAATGTTCCTGGACTATTGAGCTATTTCTCTAAGGATTAGAAATATTCTAACAATAGAATTGGAAGCCTTTATTGTTCCTTCACATATACATAAAGTAAACTGTGTAAGACTGAGCCTGTTTATCTGTTCCAGTATTGGCGATGGGGAAAAGGTCACACAGTAAAATTTTATCTTTGTTGTGACTAATCATATGATAATAGTGTAGCCTAGAAGCAAATAGAACTAGATTATCTAGGTGGCTTTTTATATGACTGTAGTCTAAGAGGAGATCTCTAGATTCATTCATTCAACAAGCCTAAGTGTAAATAAATCATACGTATTAAGTGTATGAAACATCATGTGTGTCAAGTGCATTAATCATGAACAAAAGATAATGAAATCCAGATACTGAAAATCATTGTTCTTTAGGTTTAGCTAGAAGAGCGCTAAGAGAATTCATACTGTGCCCTTCTTATTTTAAAAAAAAAAAACCTGACCAAAAAAACTTAATTGCAGTAATGTAATGCTGTTTTCTCTTCTTCCCAGTTAAAATGTGCACAATATTGGCCACAAAAAGAAGAAAAGGAAATGATCTTCGAAGATACAAATTTGAAATTAACATTGATTTCTGAAGATATAAAATCATATTATACAGTACGCCAGTTAGAATTGGAAAACCTTACAGTGAGTATGGAATATCCTTAAGTACTCAACAAGCATTTATTAAGCCCCTGCTAAGCGTAGCATTGTGCTAGGTGCTGGGGAAAAAATGGTAAAAGTGCAACAGTCTGTGCCCTCAGGAAGCTTATACTCTTATCAGCGAGCTAAGATGTTCAAATATTGGTATGTATAAAATATATACAAAGCAAATACAGGGTGACTTTGAGGAGAAGGTACCAGCAGCTGAGAGAATTAGTCACTGTGCATTTATTAAATGCTATATGGCAAGTGCTGTTTAAGCACTGAAAATACAAAGAAAGACAAAAGCATGGTCCTACCCCCAAGGATCTCACATTTTAATAAGGAAGACAACCTGAAAATAACTATGTGTACTAAGAAATAACATGCATGATATATACAGTGTAAATGGAAGGTAATCTCAGAGGGAAGGCATTAGCAGTAGGGGACCAGGCTGGGCCTCCAGGGAGTGGGACTTGAGCTGTCATACAGGGAAGCCAAGAGCCAGAGTTGAGGAGGGAGAGCATTCCAAGTATGGAGGGGACAATCAGTGAAAAGGCATTTGGTTGAGATGGAGTGTCTTGTGCAGGGAATTGTAAGGAGGCTAATGTCACTGGTTCACAGAATACATGGCAAGGGATGGGCAGGGTATGTAGTATAAGAAGACTGGAAAGGTAGGAAGGGGCCAGGTCATAAAGGCCTTTAAATGCCAAATGGGCATCTTATATTTGATTGTAGATGTATAGAGAGCTACTGGAGTTCATTAAGTAGTGGGGTGACGTGGTTAGGCCTGTTAGTTTAGAAGATCACTTTGGCACCTAAGTGGAGGATAGATTTCGATAGGGAGAAGTTATTTGAGGCACTGAGACCAGTTAAAGAGAATGGCAGTAATTTAGGTTAAAGTTGGTAAGAGCGTGAACTGGGGTGGTAGCTGTGTGAGTGAAGAGGAGACCTATGTGATAGATTTTGTAAAGTTAGAAATGACAGGATTTGCCAAGAGATTGGATTGAATGGGATTAAAGAATAAAAGATGAAACTGAGGTTGCAAGCCTCAAGACCAGGAAGATAAGTGGTGTCCTCAGCAACAGTGGGGAATTTGAGAAGAGGAAAGGGTTTGGGGAGGAAAGAGAATGAGTCTTGCTTGAATGTGTTGAAGTTGAGGTGCCTACAAAGATATCCAATTTGAGATGTGCAGAAGGCACTTGGCGATGCAAGACTGCAGCCCAGAAGAGAGATTAGGGCTAAGTGCATGCACATAGGGGCAGGGTGACCCCCCCCTTCTCCCACCCTCACCCAATATCATCTCATTTGCATAGAGATGATAGTTGAATCCCTGGGTGCTAATGAATTCACCAATTGAGATAGTATAGAACACAGTTCTGGAAGTGTGCTGTAGGGGTCCTTGAGATCCTTTTAGGAGGCCCATGAGTTCAAAACTTTCTTATATTAGTTCTTTCCCAAATAAACTATAAGCTATTTATGGGCAATACATGTTTCACTTATCTCCATACTAAGAAATAGCATGGTTTTTGGAGCCTGGTAACCCAAGACTGATAATACTTGATGTCCAGACATGTGATCTTTAAGTCACAACCTATTCATTTGCATTAAACTAAATAAATTTTTATGGTAAAAATAAAAATTTGAGGTAGGGAGAAGAAATGAAGGAAAAATGAAGATAATGAGGATCAAAGCTAAAATGGTCAATTTCAGTTGCCTTTCAGTGGACAAATTCTAAAGCTCCTGTATGTGCAAAATATTGTTGAAGGTGGTATAGGGGAAACAAAGAGGAGTTCAGAGATAGTCTCTACCCTCATATAGCTTACAGGTTAGTTGGGAAGATGAGTCCTAAATACAAGAAAAATTAAATAATGTTACAGTGGTTGATAGTGGTAGACAGAAGTGCAAAATCATGCTACAAGACAGCGTGATATATTGGAAAGATCTTTAAATTTAAAGACCTGAGGATGAATCCCAGTTCCATTACCCAGTGAGTAACCTTGGGCAAATCACTTAACATCTCAGCTTCCCCCACCATAAAATGAGGGGCTGGAACTGGAAAAGGTCTAAGGTTACTCCCAGTCTAAAGCTATGACTCCATGATCTTCAATAAGTGTTATGAGCTCAGTGTCATATTACTTTGGGCTAGAATAGTTTGGGAAGATTTCATGGAGAAGGAGGAGCTTGATTTGGGCCTCAAAGAATGGTTAAGATTTGGAAAGGTAAAGAAAAAGGAATAATGTTAGGAAACATATTGTAATGTATACCTGAGTTTTGATGTCTTAAAGTCTTGTTTTTCTTCACATTATTATTGTGTATGTTTTCTTGGTTCTGCTGATTTTGCTCTGTTCATAGAAGTGGAAGTGACTTTTCCAAGGTCACTCAGCATATCATTAACAGTTGGGACTACGGCCTAGGTCCTCCAACAGAATTTTGAGTCTAGTGCTCCAAACGTTAGTGTGAGTTAAAGAAATATGTACATCTTAAAGTGACATTTTTTTTAGTTTACTCTGATATTCCAGGTCATGATAATTAAGAACTATCCAAGAGTTAATATTTCTTCTGAGAATTAAAGCTGTATTTACCACTGTTCTATTGGAAAGGTACTTTCTGTTCTGAGTATCTCTGCCTTTCCAAAGTTATTAGGCACAGTTCACATCACTTAACCTCTAAGCAACCTACCTTGCCTCCAAACTGAACTGGATTTCTACCTGCCATTTCACAGTTCCATGTGTTAAAAAAGGCCATCCCTGGTGCGTGGACTGCATCCCTCCTCAGCTGTGCCTTTCAGAATCTTTATTTTCCTACGAGGCATAGCTCAGGTGTCACATACTCCACATGGCCTTCCCTGATTCTCCCAGATGAAAATACCCCCTCCTTCATCAAATATTCAAAGAACACTTTGTATGGACCTCTATGCCTTCATTATTATCTATTTTGCATTGTATTTCTCTTTGTACAAGTTGTATTCCCTGCCCTAAGTATAATAATAATAGCTATCATCTATAAAATGTTTGAAGCTTACAAAGCACTTCTCCTAGAACATCAGCTCCTACAGGACAAGATTGTTTTCATTTTTATATTTGTATTCTCTAGCACCCAACAATAATAGTTCCTTAGTAAATGCTCATGACTGAATAGTGGTAAGAATTTAACATTTGTTTTCCAGACACAAGAAACTAGAGAAATCCTACACTTTCACTATACCACATGGCCTGATTTTGGAGTCCCTGAATCTCCTGCCTCCTTCCTAAACTTTCTGTTTAAAGTTCGAGAGTCAGGGTCCTTGAGCCCTGAATATGGACCTATTGTTGTACACTGCAGCGCTGGGATTGGGAGATCAGGAACATTTTGTCTGGCTGACACATGTCTGTTGCTGGTAAGAGGTTTTTTGCTCAACTGTTTGTGAGAGTCTTAAATACTTGATTATTGGATACTCTTCTCCAAGCACTTTTCCTTTTTTTGTCTGTTGCCTTATGGGTTTTTTTTTTGTATGTTTTACTTTAGGCTTTATCTTCTGCAGAGTTAAAAGCACATTTCTCAGACCGGCATAGCATATGTAGCACAGTGCCTTACACACTGGTAGGCACTTAATTAATGTTAAATTGAATTTATAATTTTTCTTCTGAGAAATAATTATCTTAAGAGGTTTGTTTTTTGAGGAGTTGTTTTTTATTTTGTTTTTAAGGACATCCTCTTCCCTAGCCTTCACTTCTTAACCAAAAGGATAAGGAGATTAGTATTAGTCCCTGTGTTCTCATGTTTGTAATCTTTAAAAATAACTGTCCTCAGTTATTCAAGATTTACTCATTTTCCCATTGTTTCTGTACCTCATTTTCTGTGATCTTTCTATTTTGACCCTGGGACAGTCAATTCATAAACCATGGTTAGATTAACACTGCATACAATAAGTCGTTTGAGAGTTTGTATTGGGCAGATCATTGCTCCCATTTTGGCTTTCAGATGGACAAGAGGAAAGATCCTTCTTCTGTAGACATTAAGCAGGTGCTTCTGGAAATGCGGAAATACAGAATGGGGCTGATCCAGACAGCAGACCAACTGCGTTTCTCTTATCTGGCTGTTATTGAAGGAGCCAAATATATTATGGGAGACTCTTCTGTTCAGGTAAAACACCCTCTGACCTTTGGTAGAATTTTGAGAGATTATTAATCTTTTTCTCCATTTGTTGTCTGCCAGTAATACAATGAAAAAGTATTTACTTTGACAAGGTTTATTGCTGTAAAGCTTGAAAAGACTCTGAACATGCCCTTAAAAGGTGTATTTGAGGTAGTCAATTGAAAGGACAAAAGCTGCTCCTAGGGGAGCTCATGGGGAATCATCGCAAATAGATCCACCTTTTTGTGCAAAAGAATCTTCAATACACTGAGTTTCACTAGGTGAGAAACTGTCATTTAAATAGGTCATATGGAAACTGTTGGCCAGAAGAAGAAGCTTCCATTTCAAAAGATAAATTATATTTTTGATTTACCTGAGCAGTATTGTTTATGTAACATTGAAACAAGGGTTTATTTTTCATTACAAGTAAGCCAAAATGGAAAAATCTAATGTTAATATGACTTTTAATTATTGGTTAAGGAGCAATGGAAAGAGCTGTCCAATGAGGATTTGGAGCCACCTCCAGAGTATACTCCCCCACCACCCAGACCACCAAAACGGATATTGGAACCACACAATGGAAGATGCAAAGAATTCTTCCCAAACCACCAGTGGAAAATGAATGAGATGGAAGCCAAAGAACAAGATGGCCCTATTATAGAAGAAAGCATAACTTCCTTAACTGTACCACTGACCACAGAAAGGTAATTGAGTGTGAGGGAACTCTGGGAAGGAGATGTTTATTTTAAGAACCACAGAGATGAAGGTTGGGGAGAGTTTGTCTTCAGTCTGGCAAGGTGTGCAGGAAGAATGTCTGATCAGACAGAGTCATTCAGAAACCACTACGCCCCTGCTCATAAAATATAATTCATATTAGGTATAGCTTGATGCTTTTTTGAAGCTGAATTCCTAGCGTCACTTCTGTAGACATTCTTTCCAGCTGATAATGGTGATTTTTAGTGGGCTTGAAGTCAGAAGCCTAGGGATCATATCTCAGTTTTGCCAGTTACTAATTGTGTGTGATCTTTCCCTCTCTGGGTCTCCAATTCCTTTGCCTATAAAACAACAGGTTTGGACTAGTTGGTCTCTAAGTCCTCTTACAGCTTTAAACATGTTGGAACATCTGAGTGCAATTCTAAAACACCACCTTCATGTTTTTCTTGTAAATAAATGAAATGGTACTGTTGGTTACAGGTTTCCTGTTAGGTTCTGTTCACCAAAAGGTTGACCTTAGTTTGACACTTTAGAAACCTTGAAAAGTTTAACACTTTATAAGAATGCTGGGTGTGAGTTGCATATACTTGAGGTATTCATACATGATTACATAGTCAAGCTTTATTAATCTAACTCTGATGTTACAGGCTTCCACAAATCTATATTAGAACTGACTGAGAGATTCCTAAAATTCATGGCAGATAGGATACCAGACTGGCACAATAGGAAGATAATAGGAAAAAACATTGAATTTAGGGGGTTTTGGACTAGTTATGTGGCCCAGAAGACCTCTCTTTCATTTTCTGTAAAATGATGGATTTGGGTGAAATTGTCTCTTGTTCCCCTTCAGTTTCTGAAACTTAAGAGTCTCCTGAAATATATTCTTGTCCCCTTTGGACCTAAGGGGAATACATTTGATAACCATAGTTACTAGGTGTCAGTATCACCATAATGTAACTATTAATTATGCCTCTGGATCTAGGTAAAAGAATTTGGTCAAGGTACAAAGGATCATTGCTAGTCTAAATATTTACCTATTGATACCAAAGTTGTAATCAATGCCTGCTTCTAAATTTCTCTCCACTAGTCAAGACACTGGAGTTAGAAGGAGAACTGTTAGTGAACATCAGAATGCCACTTCCACCAAAGAAGAGCCATCCCCAGAAGAGGATGAAGACAATATGGCAACTACTTGGAAGCCCTTTCTAGTCAATATCTGTATGTTCACTGTCCTCACAGCTGGAGCTTACCTCTGTTACAGGGTATGTTTTCATTGATGGACCTGATGGCAGGATGGGAGTGCACAGAAAAAAACATCAGTTGGACTGGTTTCTAATTCACTTCTATGAAATAACTGAGTCATGTCTCAGAAGAAACAAATCTAAGGTTTAAAGTCTGGAACTTTGGTAGGGCTAAAAGAGATAATTAATTGATGCACTAGGGTTTAAATAAGCCCTGTGGTCCCAAGAATAAAATAGTTGAATCTCAGGGCCTTAAAATATTCAGGACTAAGCAGAGAAAATGCCAAATAAGTCTCTCCTGTTTTTGTTTCTTTGTTCATTTTGTTTTTTAAAAGAATAATAGAATTACAACACATTGTTGTTTTTAACCTTTTTGAAAGCCAGTTCTTTGTTTTTGTTCTATTTCTGAAAAAAGACTCGGCAGAAGTAAAACTTGCTTGTACTCTCCAAGTGTTGTAACCGAATCTGCAATTTCTATTTGATTTCCCAGAAGAACCCTCATCTTTTTGAGAATGTCATTTGGTAAGGAGGGGGAGGATGGGAGGAACCATATTATCCTCAGCTACACTTCATCTAGTGTTTAGACTGAGTGGCGGGCAGTGCCTGTGCTGGTTATCTGTTGAACCGCAGCATTCGTTCCCTTTTTACATGGTCTTTACTAAAAATGAAGAAGAAAAAACACAAACCCAGGTTCTGCATTTGCTCAGGGTATTCCTTGCTTCCCCCTTCCCCCGCCCACAATTAGAAATAGTTAATTTCTCAATTGGTACTGTTAAACTCAACCTGCACATGCACATGCTTGTGTTATGCCGTCCCCTGCACATTTGTTTACCTTTTTCCCTTGCAGGGGTTCAGGGAGTTCAACTCATATGTCCACCAGCATTTTAAAGGCCTCTGTTAGTATTTAGAAAGACTAGTCTTCACATGATTTGGACTATAAATTGCAGTTTTCTTATAAATACACTTTGTAAAGTTGGCTGCTGTTAAAATGAGGGGCAGAAAAATGCTCTAGGATTCACATGCAACACCACAAACCATTAGAAAATAGTTGAATGAATACAGAGCCCTGTTCCACAGCAGCCACCTGGAAAGGAGTCAGATCAGGGACTGAGCAAAACGCAAGCAGTTTTCCTTTGGCTTTGGGGTTGTTTTTCTTTGCTTTAGAAAACAGATGTCCGTAATGGCTTTATTTTGGCTCAGCTCTTTGCTGTGAACATTGTCAGGTGGTGTAGGTGGGTTAGTGTGTAAGTCTTGCATCTCCACAGACACCTGGGTTCTGGGCTTAGTTCGTTTGATAATGATTGGTTTCATTCCACTTCCTGTTCTGCAGCATGTCAGAAAACTCTGTTCTGCCCAAATGGCAGTCCCTGCTTGTAGGAACAGCAGCGGCATAGCAGCAGTTAAGGGCTAAGAAAGCCAGGAGGCAGAAGCTTGCTCTCACTCAGGCTGTGTCTCTTTTGTTGTAGTTGGTGGTGGTGTTCAGCCCTGGCCCTAGCCACCCCTCTGCCTTTTCCCCCACACGTACAGAGTCCAGTTTCTCAAGGAGAGTGAAAGAATGCGGTGGTGCAGATAAGCAGAAGGGGCACAATAGAGTACTTATAGTTGCAGTAGCCGGTCCAAGACACTAGATCTTGATCTGCAATGGTGCCACTAACTGGTGCTTTTTAATGCATCCTAGTCATGGAAGCACTTCAACACCATTTTCAGCCAACCTTTTATGGAGTATATTGTGTAATGAATCTTTTCACTCCATATTTATTTTTCCCCCAATGGTATCCATAGCTCTAGCATTTTCTTAAACTGATAATGTGTTTAAAAAAATTTTTTTTAACGTCAGCCTTGCATCAAGGGCTTATTGGAAGTACAATAATAAATCTTCAGGTAGTGCTGAGAATTTAAGACATACCTGATAGGCTGTGGAATCCATCCAGTACTTGAAAAGAAGAAGATTGTAAGCAGTCATTATTGAGTAATATTGTGGTTTTCATTAGAAGAGATATTGGGATATGTTTATAGAACAATGGTATCATAATATATAATGAACATTTGTGTATTTAAGAGACAGTATGTGATTACTTTGTCCCAGTTACTTTCCCTAGAGTATTGTTCTCAAGCAACATTTTCCCCATTTGTATTAGAATGCATGTAAGGTCGTCTTGTGTCCTGATTAAATACCACGTGCTTGAAGGTGAAAGAACTTATATTTCTGCTTACTGATGTGCCCACACATACAGTCAAATTTATATTTGCATGATCTGATTGTTAAGTGGCTGTGGTTCACAAGGCTGTTGCTGAAAATGTCTTCATTCAGCAATAGATTGATAGATATTTATCCAATAACAGATACTTGCCTAATTATTAGGCATGACTTTCTATTCAGTTTTATTCAGTAACCCAGGTTATCATACCTTACATCAACTGAGTAGCAACTATACTACAGACATTCCAAGTGTATGATAAGCCCTAATCACACCTCACCCACTAGTCATCTCAGGCAGTCAGTCTCCCCGCTGACCTTTGACGGTATCATTTACTGCTCCAAATTCAAAAACATATCCTGGAGCAAACCATTATTTGGAATGAAGGCTAAGTAAAGAACATAGCAGTTAATTGTTTACTGTGGAGCGCTCTGGCAAACTGGATCTTTTAATATAGTGGCCTATATACAGTTAACTGCAGTATCTTTCCTGTTTGGAAGTATTAATTCTAGTCTTGGTGGGAATCCCTCACCCCACCTTCCAAACACACATACCCACCACACACAACAACAAAACCCTGTCAGCCCTCCACAGTGATTCAGTTATACTCATAGCTACTCCTTTGAAGGAAATCATAAGGTCTCCATGTTATGACTTTAATTTTTCTAAATGAAGGGAAATGGAGAGGGTAGGGGGAGGTGGCTGCAGCTATTCTGCTGGTCTTTACCAGCAATTTCACATTTTGCCTTTGACCAGTTGGATGCCATTGAGGATTCTACTGTAATGAGAAGAGAGTAAAATAGCCCTACGGAGTATTAGTGAGGTGTGTCTAAGGCTTATAATGCCAAACTGTAAGCATCTTTTTCTCAAGTCCTGTATATGTATGTAGTAGTTTGGGTGTGTATATACAGCAAGTAGAATTTCAAAATGGGTGTATTGGTTAACCGCCTATTCTTGGAAAATGGATGGCTATCCATCTTGTTAAACGTATGTTAGAAAGTTAGTGAGCTGCTAATGCTATATGCCTTAAGCAAATATTTACTCATCAGGTCTTTCTTTTTTTACCAATGGCCATAGAATAATACCATTTTTACAAAAATAAAAATAAACAAAAAAGCAAAATGTTTTGGTATAATACATTTTAATGTATCTCTCTGCCTCTGTGTGCATGCGTGTGTGTTGGGGGGGGCGGTGGAGTGGTGAGTGTGTGCAAGATTCTACAATGACCTCACAGGTTTAAGTGAAATTGTACAGTTTTACAACTTCCCATGCAAATAAATGATGGGTTCTCATTTTAGTTGCAACAATAAAACGTTTTTTTAAAGAATATGCATTTGGCCTGCTTCCCATTTCTTTGTTGAAGGGACCGCACCTTGTTGATCTTCTCTGTTGAAGTGAAGCACATTCTTCTGTTTAAGGACAGCTGTGGTTGCCTTAAGTCTCTTTACAAGCTATCTCCAATGCTAAGGTGAGTTCAGTTGTTCTCTGAACTTTTTAAAGGACGCCTTGATAGGAATGTTTTTGGCTTTATCTTATAGATGAGTCAGAGGGTAGAAAGGACCTTTGAAATACTTTGGTTCATTCATTCATTTAACATATTAAGTACCAACTATGTGCCAGGCCTTGTACTAAGTGCTAGGCACAGTCTGGTCCTCTCCTCTTTCAAGGAGACTTAATGCCCAAAACAGTTAAGTGACTTGCCCAAAGTTTCAAAAGCAAGTAGTATTGGAGCCTGACTCAACATCGACCTTATGACTCTAAAATCCAGGGCTCTTTCCCTATGTTATAGCAATAAATAATAATGCATATGTACTTTCTCTCCTCAGTATTTGCTGTGTACTAATGGTGTAGTTGAAGCAACAAGTAAAGCTCAAGCTCTTGGTGCCTTAAAAGGAAGAAAGGGCAAATCCTTTCCCTTCTGAACATCAGTTTCCCTTATCCGTAAAATGAAGACTCTGAGCTAAGGCTCAACCTTCCTTCTGTCTTTGACATTTGGCCCTGTGTAATATGGAAATGGATCCACGAAACAGTCTTCTTTAATGTGCTTTTATAGCTTGGTTATTTTGAAATTATAGTAAATATGTATTCAGTTGATGGAACAGAGGGCTTGCTAAGCTAATAAGATTTTCTTCCCCCCTGGAGAGTTAGTGTTTCTCTGCCTTGCTTTTCAGGACAAAATTAATTGCATAACCACTTTGAGATTTTTATTGTTTTAATTAAAACTTTACAGAATTGAATATGTGAAGTCACAAAAATAAATATCCAATGAAAATAAAATCACAAAGTATATACAAGTGAGAGTAACTGAGGTTTCCTAAAGCTTCTGTTATGGAGCTTTCCAAGGGCTACTGTTCCTTGGAGACATTTATTGATACACATTAGGCATAGGCATCATATCTGAATCATCATATATGTTTGGGTTTGGGGGGGATTTTTTCAGTAGGAAAAGTTATCTATTTTTGTCTTTCTTCAAGAAGCCTATGCTACCTCTTTAAAAACAACCAACTTTGTGGGTTCCAAACCAATTCAACTAACAGCCTGGCTGACCCCTGCTGGAATTATATGTTCAAAGGTTTCCCTCAATGATAGTTTTTCCCTCCTTTTAGCCTTGTATCCTTAATGGTATAACTGAATATGGCAAAAATATGCTTTATAAATAATCTATATTCCTATCGTAGTCAAGATTCTACTCTAGCACTTCAGCATAAAAGAAAGCAGTCAAACATATTTGGATATGATTTTCTGTTTTTCAATCTTAGATTGCTCTTTCAAGACAGAGATTTCTACTAGATCAATTGTACCAAGACATAGACACCCTATCTCCCCCACCCCTTTCCTTGTCAAGGGGTCAGGTTGACTACCCTCCTCCCTGGACTATGGTCTTCCTCCTTCATTAGTAAATCAGACGTGCAAGACTTTTAGCTCAGCACCTAATGATTGATTCCCCATTATCTTGGCTTTTTACTGTACTCCCCTTCTGGTCTTGGAGTTTGGGGCTTTGGCTTTGCTGTAGCTGGGTCAGAGGCACCCTTTGCAGTCTCAAGCCAAGAGAGATTCTGGGAAAGGTCATTCAGGATCTTTACCAAAGGGTGTGGACCATATCTGTCCACTGATTTTTCTCTATTTCTGGTCAAAACGTAATCTCTTGGGCTTTAGTTTTTGTTTGTCACAGGCCATATTCCTGCAAGAAGCACAAGTGTACATTCCCAGACTCTTCCTCTAATGAGTTTGTGCTGCAACAACCCACCAGTGCCAATATTCAATCTTCACATGACAGGACAGTGGAAGAACAGATTCAGAATCTGGGCTTAGCCTGTGGGGCTATTTAAAATATTGTAATTTCAATATCCGCCTCCTGACATAAGGTTTCTCTGACTTCAGAGCAAATTTTATCCATCTTCTCAAAAGCCAAACGTCCTTTTTCACCTGTATATATATATATATATATAAATAAGATAATGTATCATTGATAGAAACATCAGTACTCCCATCCCCAATCTTGTTTTTTTTCTACACTCCCCCCAAAAAAAAACCCCAAAACTTCATAGTGGGGACAAAACTCTGGATTCATTTATAGAAGCAGCCTAGGTTGGAGCTTGGGGAAGAGATGTATCTGCAGCCCTTGCCTGACATTTTTAAACAAGTTAAGGGTCCTAAAGTCTCAGCACCACACACACAGGACTAGGATTAAGTAGCTTTTGAGTTTTCATCCTTATTCTCATATGACTTTAATGAAGGGTAATAAGTTCATTTTTAAAGGAAGAATAAAACATTTCTTATCCTCATGGCTGTTCTTCAAAACAGTTGCCTTAGTTAAAAATATTAATAATAGTTAATGAGTCATCATTGCAACTGCCACAATTATTCCCATTACCTAGTTGAAAAATTTTTAAGCAGTCAAATTGCAAGAAACTCGTGGGTGAGATTCAGCACTTGAAACAGGCAAATAGATGCAGGTTACACCTGTTTGTGGCTTTCTACTTTTCCCCCAAGAGCTCTTAGTACCCTTAACCAGGATGGAAAAGCTTTAGGCTTCCTAAAACATCTGCTCAGTAGCTTAGTTTTACCAAATGATAGTGTTGTCTCCCGTGCTGCTGTCCTCACGTCTTCCAAATCAGACTGACATAAACTTGCAATCTGATCAATACTTTCCATTCCCTAGGTGAACAAAAGAAACTTTTTAAAAAATAAGATCAGTTTAAAAAATACATAGGCATCTGTAACTTGAGGTGCAAGTCCAGGTCAGTCCAGGAATTCATCCCAGTGAGGGTTTTTGAGGACAATTATTCATTGAAAATTTCTATAACATTGTCCTCTTATGACGGTTAGAAGCTCACAGTATTTATTCTTTATCAGAGCCTTTGGAAGTATCTGTCTCAAATCAGTTGAAGCTTTACCAGTATGCCCTTGGCTATAGTAGCTTCTGAACACAGGATGAGAATCAAATGAGGCAATTATAAAGTACTTATCATGGTACCAGGCATATAGTAAGCTCTACACAACTCTTAGCTATTATTATTACTCCTGTACCAGGTAGTAAGTAGAATACTGAATATGGCATCAAAAGACCTTGCGAGTAAAGTACCTCCGCTCTGGGCCATTATTTCCTGCTCTCTAAAATAAGAGTCATAATACTGGCTTCCTCACAGGACTAAGAGGATCAAAAGAGGACAGATCTGAAAATGTTTTTATACTAAGTAAACTACATGAACATCAGCCTCATTAACCATCTCTATTGTTACTACAACAGGGAAGCAATTAACTAAGATCATTTCCAGGGAAATTGTTTCTATTAGTGTATGCCTTAATTACTTTGGCATCGCCTTGTTAGTGTTCTTGGTCAGCTTTGTGTGATTCTTGCCTTCCCAAGTGCTGAAAACTCTGTAGTGTTTGCTCCCCCTGCTGGTTAACTCTACACTAACACAGTTGTGCAATGTCTGTGAATCATCCATCTTTGGACTCCTTCAGTATCTGACTGGATCTCATAGAATTTCTTATCTCTTCAGGTTCCCAACCCAAATTCATGAGGCTAAGTTCTCAGTGAAGTTTCAAAACAGATAAGCCTAGAGTTTGAAGTGAACCTTAGAGGGCCCTCTAAGGTTTGAATTGACCTTGATCCCCCTCTTAAATAACTCTTTGGGATTCTTTGTTCAATCAAGTATTTGTTAAAACATCTATGTGCCAGGCAGTACGCTAGGCATCAGGGATTTAAAAATAAAATTGAAACCCTTGCCCTAGAGAAACTTAAAGTATTATAACAATCACTATTATTACTAATCATAATAGCCGGGGCATTTATTTGATGCTTTAAAGTTTTGCCCAGTACTTTACAAATAGCTCATTTTATCCTCACAATAACCTTGCGGGGTAAGTACCAGTTAAGTTATTTTCCCTGGACCCCACAGCTAATAAATGTCTAAGGCTGGAATTAAACAAAAGTCTTCCAGATTCAAGGTCCAGTACTTTATCCACTGTGCCATCTAGATACCTATAACCAAGGGAGATTACATATACATAGATAGATACCAAATAGATATGAGAATGAGTGGAGGAAAGCAGTAGCAGCTGAAGAGGACCAAGTTAGGAAAGAGTAGAGAGTGGAGCTTGAGCTGAACTCTGAAAGAGTCTAGGGATTCCAAGAGGCGGAGGTGAGGAGGGAGGCCAGGGCTTTGCAGGCACTGAGCAGCTAATGCGGAGGCCAGGAGATTAGAGTGGGGGTGGGGGGCAGAATGCCATCTGTGAAGAACAGTCAGAAGACCAGTTCTCATGAAATAATAGTGCATTTTAAATCCTCAAAATGCTATAGGTTGCCACAGAAGATATTCCCCAAAATGGAACTTTTTCCCCCCTGCCTCCTGTCAATCCCCAGTCAGTAAAGAAATTGGGTTTACTTACTTTGAGATACTTTAGAGCCAAACATGACGCTCGTTGGAGTTTTGCATCAGTGTCTGAGAGAATACTGGTATAGAAAAGGAGTGCCTAAAAAGAAAGAAAAGGAGTACCCCTCAGACACTTAACACTTACTAGCTGTGTGACCCTGGGCAAGTCACTTAACCCCTATTGCTCATCAAAAAAAAAAAGCCAAAAAGAAAAGGAGTACCTAGAGAACAGTGGATTGCTGTTGAACTACCAGAAGAAAATCTGCTATTGTTTCACTGTCAAACACCTGATCTAGAGCTATATCAGTTGAGTGGGGTAGATAAGAAAATAGTTTATCCAAACATTTATGGTAAGTCAGTCTGTCTTTCCTTCCCCCCTCACCCAGAAACCACAATCCATAATCTTTGAGCCAGAGACACACAACACATGTTCATTAATATATTCAAGGTTTCCTAGAAATTATTGCCCCTGGGATGTCTTGCAGTGCTGAGTCAGACAGAGTGTCTAGAAGAGTCCAATTTCATTTTTGTGATGGTGAAATTCTGCTAACAATCCTTTAGCCCACTTGATAAGAATATCAAGAAGCATTTCTAAATAGCATGTTATTGAAAGTTAAGACCAGAGAAGTCAAGATTTTAGCTCCTGAGTATGATGTATACATGACACATAAAAGTTATTCTATCAGTAATGTTGTCTCAGCAAACCTCCCTGTTGGCCATGCTACCCCTAAGAGCTGATAGAGCCAGCCAGTGGTTAGAGTACAAAGGAGAAACCTTTGCATCTAGAAGTTGATAGTGGATCTTTTTCACTGGAATTTTTTTCAATAGAAATAGTCTTCTAGCTGTTTCTCGTCATCCGCACCCTAATTCCTGCTAACCATTTAGGGAGAAGAATCAGAGAGGGGGAGAATTAGCCAAGTGGAAACAAACTTGGCTCTGCAGAAAAAATAGGCCTGAGTCCATAGATACCTTTGCACCAATCACTAACCTCCCTGTAACAATGGAAGGATCAGGAAGCTTAATCCATGTTTAGAAACATAAACCTTCTGTAGCTTCCCATAACCTACCTAAGAAATTTAATTCCCTGACTAGCATTCAAGACCCTCCACAGTAGGACTGTAACTTGAGTTTCACTGTTACGCTCAGAATAAACTCACTTTCACGTTAAAGGCCAAATTCAAAAGTTTCCGCTGTCCCTAGGTGAAAGGGCATATGTGTGTGTGTGTGTGTGTGTGTGTGTGTGTGTGTGTGTGTCATATCTTCCTCCTGCCCCATTGGACAGTGAAAAGGGTTTGTGTTGTTTTTTTATCTCTAGCTACCTAGCACAGTGCCTTCCATATAGTTGTCACTTAATAGGTGTCTGAAATCAATTAAATGGAAGTAAACATAGCTTATAGGAAAGATGAAGACACCAAGAAATAACATTCTTGTTTCTATGCATAGGAATCTAGTAAGAGCCAGATAGATAGCAATTAAGGTCGAACCTGAACACCAGATCTTGGTGGCTAGTTTTCCTTTGAGCCACAATTTGCCATTCTACCATTAGTCCTTCCCCTAAGATTCATGGAGTCTAAGATAACAATAAAAAGTCACTCTGTTTATCCCCTTTACCATCAAAACAGCCCACTTCTTCCTATTTCACCCAGTGGAAGGTAACAGCATATAGGGTAAGAACACCAATTTTTTAATTAGAGGCAGTGCTACAATTGGAATCTAAGGTATGAACTTGGACAAATCACTTGACTTTTAAACTTTTTTTTCCCAATTAACAAGCATTTGTTTTCTCTCTACAACCTCCCCCCTTAAAAAATAAAAAAGGAAAAAAAAACCAAAACTCTTAAATATGCAGTCACAGAAAACAAATTCCCACATTATCCATTGAACAAGTCACTTCACTTCCCTAGGTCTCATTTTCCTAATTCTTTAAAATGTAGGAATTGGATTAAAGGGCCCATCTATCTCTAAAGTATGAATTTAACTCTAAGGTCTTGTCTCATCTGCCTCTCAAGTGTATGACTACCTATGAGCAACAGTCTCAATATCTTTCTCATAAAATACCTTTTCCCGAAAGCTCCTATTTCCAGCTGCAGCAGAGAGCCGAGCAATGGCCGCCTTGCGGACCCGGTGGTTCTCATCCAGCTGCAGCAGGGCCCATGTCTTTAGGGTCTGGGGCAGTGGCTGGAGCTGTCCCAATCTCTTTCCCTTCAGCTTTTTTATCTTCTTTAGCCGTCCTGAGCATTGTAGGTCTTCAAGGAGTGTGACTGGGGGCCGGGAGGAGAAGGTAAGGAGTGAAGAAGTAAGTAAATGTCCATGATTTCATGAAGTCAAGACAAAAAGCACTTGTAGATTTTGTTTTGCCTGCTAAAGAATTAGAAACAAACTTCTTGTCACTGCTGCATATTTTGTCCAGGGTTTGAAAGTAGCAACTTTTGATCAATGGTTATTTCAAAAGTCAGATGAACTGAGGCTGGCTCTTAACTGCAAAGATTAACCTACCCCCCCCACCCCCAACCTATCCCAGCAGTGGGTTAATTGAGCACTTAGACCGGTCTTTGAAGAAGTGGTTGTTTGCATCTGAATTCCTCTCTGTTCTTCAGAGACTAATTACAACATGAGGCAGTCTGGTGTAAAGAGTCAAGAAACATAGATTCAAACCCTGGGTGAGTTACTTCATTACTCTGAGTTTACCTCCTCTATAAAAGGGTATGGTATAAGGAAAACCTAGTTTTATAAATTATGGTTTCCATGGTCTTTGAACTTGGTTTGTGACCTAATTAGAGGTGATCTCTTAGAAAGAATGCTAGAGAGGAAAGAAAAGGAGGTTCTGGGATTTGGTGAAATATTCTTTGTATCCTAATTATTAAGAAATGTGTCTGAACCCAAGAGCCAAGGCTCTCCAGAGCAACTTCTCCATTGTTAATGTATTTCTTTAATAAAGAGATAGATGGTAATCGCTAGTCACCTTCTTTGGTGAGTTGGGCAAAGTGTTTCTCCAGATCGGTAACATTCTGCTTTTCTAAGTATCTCTGAAACTGGAACCAAGTGATGAGTTCTTCTGAGAGGCCCACAGAGGAGATGAGCCCACTGCAGCTGACCACCTGCTCCAGCAACCTGTGACACACTTACCCAACAATAGCAGAAAAACAAAACAAATAAACTTAGGTTCATAACATTTGCATGTGGAAATCTAAGGAAACACCCACTTTCTGAAACTCTCAGGTTCACCAAATGTTGGAGCACTAAGAACACCTCGAACTCTGGTCTTCTCCCTAAACTTTGGGGGGCGAGAGAAGGAAACCTAGCCAAAATGGGATAACCTGAAGTTCTTAAGCATATCAGCTCAGTTCCTATAAGCATCTTTTTATCCCTTGACCTTGATACCAAGTCTTTGGTTTCCCAACCGCAGGAAAAACAATATGGAATCATAGAAATCCAGAATTAGAAGGTACCATACAGGTCAGAAAATCCAACCACTCCCTCCCAGTCAGGAACTCTTTCTATAACCACTCTGACAAAAGGTCATCCAGCCTCTGTTTGAAAAGCTCCCGTGACATAATGCATCCTACCTGACAAGCCAGCCCTTGTCCATTCCATTTCTGGATGTTCTATTTGTTAGGAAAGGCTTTCCCTATATTGTGCCAAAATCTCATCTCCTTATAAATGTGTGACCCCTGTTACAAACCCAAAATCAGAATATTAGAATGAGTAAGGACCTTAAAGGTCATGTGGTCTAATGCATTCTGCAGAAGGAAGAAAGAGGCCCAGAAAGAAGTGTTTTGCCGCACACCAAATGAGGGATGAATCACCACCAACTAGAATACAATCACTGCTTTGAACCTCAACAACTTTATCTGCAAGACAAGTTGTTCTGAGACCTCGTCCTCTTCAAGAATGAAGGACAACATCTTTTCATAACTTCATGAAAAAAAAAAATCGAATCCCTCTGTTATCTGATAGCCTTTCCCATATTTGAACACCAGAATCATGCCCTCTTATTATATAGAACAGTAAGTAGGAAGGCATACAGAATGGAATACTGAGTATTTCCAGCTGTCCTTCAAAATACATATGCCTTATACCTTATTCTTGAATCATTCTCCCTGCCGTGTACTCTTGGATTCCAGGGACTCCTGGCTGTTCCATGAACTTTAAAACACTCCATATCTCGGCTCTGGGTGTTTTCTCTGGCTGCCTGCATTGGGCAGCCCTCTAGAATGCACTCCTTCCTCATCTCTGCCTAATGGTTTTCTTGGCTTCCTTTAAAGTCCCAACTAAAATCCCATCTTTTGCAGGAAGCCCTTCCCAATCTCGCTTAATTCTAGTGCCTACCGTCTTTTCTTTATTTCTATTTATCCTGCATTTGGCTTGTTTGTGTATATTTGTTTGCTTGTCTCTCCAGTTAGATTGGAAGCTCCTTGAGGGTAAGGACTGTCTATTGCTCCTTTTTGTATCCCCAACACTGAGGACAGTGGGTGGTAGTTAGTAGGTGCTTAATAAATGTTTGCTGACTGACTAAAAAGTCGACTCAAGAAAGAATTGCTCCTCTTTCTCCCCTACTTCTAAATGCTTCCAAAAGTGACTTTTCTAGCTAAGCAAGGAAAGCTATCTAGTCATCACCCTTTGAAAACATTTTTAAACATAGATTAAAAAAGAAGAAAAGGTAAGTCTTTGGTCTATAAGTTGCATGACTACAAGGTTTGTTCCTTGGAATGGCCTTTCTTATAAATACAATGAATTCCTCAGTAGTGATAGTGTTTAGGTTAAATTCTACACTCTGAGATACAGGGAACTAATTCATTCCTAAGAGGCGGTGGCACTTTGGGAAAAGCCTTGTACTTAAAAGTCAAAGAGTTCAAGTCTAGTTGTGCCATTTACTAGCTGTGTGGACTACGCAAATCATTTAATCTCTCCAGCTCGCAGTTGGAAATCCCTGCCCTGCCTAGCCCATAGGATTGGAATAGGATGCAAACATGATAATGTAAGCTAAAAGCGCTTTGAAAACTAAAAAGTACAATTCAAATCATTGGCAAACCTGTCTATCTGCTTTCATATGGGGACCTCACCATTGTTCTAGAGAATTTTAACACATGCACTGATGTCCCCTCAAATATATTACCTTCCCACAGTCCCTCAATCTATTCAGCTTCCACAACCTACTTCTCAGATGTTCTACCTTAGGACACTCAGGGAAGGGCATACTTTTGATTTTGTTATCACACATACATGTTCCAATTTCATTTTCAAGAACTCATAATTTTTTTCATCCTTCCATCTCTTTGTATGCCTTATTTACTGTGACATCAAATCCCTCTATCCCTCAGCACTATCCTATACCATCACCCTTGCTGTGGCTATATTCTCCTCCCTTCCCAATTTTGACCCCTCAGTAAACCATTTCAATTCTATACTATACTCTTGAATTTCTTGCTCTGTTGCCCTATCGCTGATCACACCTTGTCAAACTCCAACTTTGGGTCACTCCCACCATCTTTCCAGATTGAATCAACGTTGGTACTCACACCTTATCAGTACTGTCTGCCCCTCTGATTGGAGGGCTGGAGGGTAAAGCAAAACAACTCTCAAAGCCTCCACTTAAAGAAGGCTCCCAGGTCAGCCCTTCATCTCCCACCAGTCCCATCACTGTCTTGGACTGGATTCCATCATGATCATGCCCCACAAAACTCATTATCCTTTGAGGTAAATCAGCTTTGGTTCTCATACCTCATCAGTACTGTAGGTACAGTACCCTCTGCCCCTCTGAAAGCAAAAAGCTTACATTTATAGAGGGCTGGACAGAATTCGAGGAAATCATGTAATTGTGCTGATTGGGTCCATTATAAATTTATTCTAGCTCATCTTAACTGAGCTCTCACTACAGCAAGACAATCCTTCCACTCTTCTTTAATTGGTTCCCTATCCCATTCATCAGAGCAGTTATTATTCCAAACTTTTCCCTCTCTTCTCAAATATGCTGACATGACCCTGCCCTCCACCAAATCTCTCTGCTGAGAATGTCATACCTCACATTTTATGTCAACAATTCAAGCCAATTCTCAAGAACTCTTCCTTTCCTCACCTCATCCCTCTGAAATCCCACACTATCTCCTCCTAAACTCCAGTCTAAGGAGGAGGAGGCCCTTCTGCTTGTCAAAGCCAAGAGGATCCCATCCCCTCCCTATTCTCTAGCAGATCACCTCACCGTTATTCCCATTCTCTCTCTAATCCTCACTCCCTTTCCATCTACTGGATCCTTCCCTGCCCTCTACAAACATGACCAGATTCACCCCATCCTTAAAAAACAAACAAAAAAATACCTCTCACTACCATGACCCTCCAACTATCATCCTGCATCTCTCCTCTCCTTTACAGCTAAATTCCTTTACAAAGTTGTCTGCAAACAGCCACCCCATGCAATGACTGACTTTGATAGACTTGGCTCTTCTCAGCAATGCAAGGATCTAAGACAGCTCCAAAAAACTCACGATGGAAAATGCTCTCCACATCCAGAGGAACAGCAATGGAGCCTGACTGCAGATCGAAGCATACTGTTTGCTCTCCTTTACCTTTATGGTTTTGTTTTGTTGTTTCATTCTCATGGTTCCTCCCATTAGTTCTAATTGTTCTTTACATCATGACTAATGGGGAAATATGCTTAACATGAATGTGTAAATAGAGCCTATATCAGATTGCACACTGTCTTGGGATGGGGAGAGGAGAGAAAGGGGAAGAAAATTTAAAACTCAAAATCTTGTGGAAGTGAATGCTGAAAACTAAAAATAAATTATTAAAAAAAGAGGTGTCTGCAGTTGGTGCCTCCACTTCTCTCACTCACTTTTAAGCTCTCTACAATCTGGCCTCTGACCTCATCATTCAACTGAAACTGCTGTCTCCAAAGTTACCAATGATCTCTTCTTAGTCAACTCTAATGGCCTCATCTCCATCTCCATCCTTCTTGACCTCTCTGTAGCAGCTGACTCTATTAACCACCTTCTCCCTTTGGATATTCTCTGTTTCTACGACTCTGTCCTCTTTTAGTTCTCCCCCTCCCTGTCTGGCCACCCACTTATTTTCCTTTGCCCATTCTTCATGTCATGCCAACTGGGGGTGTCCCCCAATGCTTGGGGGACATTTAGGCCTCTTCTCTTTTTGCTCTGTGCTGTCTCACTTAGTGAGCGTATCAGCCTCCGAGCACCCAGGAATCATTTCCATGCAGATGATTTCCAGGTCTATATATTGAGCCCTGATCTCTCTCCTGACATCTCAAATTCAACTTTTCAAAAACAGAACTCATTATCTTTCCTTCATCCCAAACTTCCTCTCTTGCTCACTTCTCATTACTCTGAAGGGTGCTATCATCCTCAGTCATCTGGGCTCAGAGCCTTAGCATCCTTGACTCCTCTCACTCCACATATCCGATCTGTTGCCAAATCATATTATTTCTTTCTCTACAATAATTCTTGTATACAGCTACTTTTCTCCACTAAAACAGCCCCAGCCCTAATTCTGGCTTATATCACTTTCTACCCGTAGTATTACAATAGCCTGCTAATTGGTCTTTGCGTTCTCAGATTTCTCCCTGCTTCAATCCAGCCTCTGCTCAGCTGCCAAAGTGATTTTCCTGAAACACAGATCTGACCATATCACCCCCTTACTCAGTAAGTGTCAGGGGTTCCCTAGTCCCGCCGGGATCAATGGCAAAGTCTTCTGCTGGCATTTCAGGCTCTCTACCCGACCCTTTCCTATCTTACCTGTTCTTGTGTTTTACTCCCTTTCACCCGCTCTCCAATCTAGCCATTCTGGCCTGCTTGCTGTTCCTTACAGGACACCCCATCTCTCACCTTTGGAATACTGGCTATTTCCCATGCCTGCAAGGTTTTCCCTCCCAACCTCCAACTCCCAGAATTCTTGGCCTCCTTCAAGCCTCAGTTTAAACACTGACCTCCTAGAGGTGGCCTTTCTTGGTTCCCTCAGCCCCAATCTGTAATTTCCCTTTAAAGTTTCCTTCCAGCTGTTCTAGATTTACCTCGTATATTTTGGTTAATATACATGTTATCTCCTCATTAGAATGTAAGCTCCTTGAGGGCAGGGGCTATTTTTACTTGCTTTTTTTGGGGGGGTGGGGGGGTTTGTATCCTTAGTGCTTAGCACAGTACCTGGCACATGGTAAGTGCTTAATAAGTGCTTATTGATTGATTGAAATACAAAGAATTATTAATAAATCTACCTATCTCGAGTTGTCCAGGATATTTCCCTTTAATTTTGTGCAGAAACATTTTTTTCAGTTGATTTTGGAAATTTTTTGCTGAACAGAATAGGATCCCTCCTGGCTCGGTGCATTCACTCCACATCTTCAGATACTGCTTCTTCTTCTTGGCTTGGGGAATAACTGAAAAACCAGATTTGTAATCATTAATTCACCAGAACTCTGTTAGCATTACCTGAAAACAAATGTTCAGGAGAAGGCCCCTGAAATCAAATCTCCCTGGAGCCAACCACTGCTATCCACATGAGTATCCTGTGAGCTTTATGGATCTCCACTGGAGATCTCCTTTCTGAGAGCATCCTCTAGGGAGAGGGCAGTCTCTGACCTTCTCCTCCTTGTCAATAACAGCCTCATAGGTTTTTAAAGTCTGGGGAAGAAAAACTAACAATTCTCAAAGATGGATAAAGATAGGGCTTCTTTCTCTAACTCCATTTTATTCTCTATTTCTCAGAAGATCCCAAGTTCTCTAAAATCCAATGGAGACAGCATGGTATAGTGAATACTGTGCAGGTCTAAGTCCAAAGCCTTGGGCTTGAGTCCCTGTTCTGTCATGTACAATCTGAATGACCTTGGGCAAACCACTTTTCTGAGGTTATGTATATACCTCAGGATGGTGAGGAGAATGATTTGTACATCTAAAAGCACCATATAAAGGCAAGTTTGTCTCTGAACTTCTCAAATACTTTCTTAGAACATAAAACTTCTTAAATACTAGAATTTTGCTAGTCAAAGTGGGCACTTAAGTATGTGATTTCTTCGGCCTTTGAAATTCTATGGATATCCTGATGAAGAGGTGATAGACTCAGAGGTCAGATTGCGACATATTTTATTTGGACTTGGACAATGAGAGAATCCATTTTGCTTGACTATACTATACATATTTGTTAACAGGGGTTTTGTTTTTCTTTCTTCCCAAGGGGAAAAGGCAGATTTTCACTGATTGAAAGAAATACAAATTTAATTTTAAAAAAGTTAAAAAGGAAATTCTATGGATAGTTAGATTTTTTTTTAAATGCCTTATTTCTACTATAGCTGTAGCTCCCCTGTGAAAGACTTTAGAGGCACCAAACACAAACAGCCAGCTGCCCAAACCAGATTAAAATGTAGTTGGGAAATACTGAACAAAATAAATAAAAATACAGTAGAACATAGATAAAGCTAACATGTGGTTTTCCAAGTCAGTATGTGGCCATAGGGATTTGAATGCACATCTTAGTGGCCCCCTTTCTATTTGAGTTTGACACCACTGATCCATATCATGCCCCCATGACAGGATTAAAGAGATTTTTCTTTTTACAACACATAAGGTCCATAATGCTAACATTACCACCACTCTCAAGCTATACAGGCAACGTGACATAATTGAAAAAACAAAACAGTAGCTTCAGAGTCAGAAACCCAAGTGCAAATCCCAACCCCATTATTTATCATGTGACCTTAGGCAAGTTACATAAGAATAACAGCTCACATTTACTTAGCCCTTTACTATCTACAAAGTATTTTCTCAAGTGGCCTGATCCTAAGGCCACGCAGATAGTAAACAGCTGAACTGTGCTTCCCATTTAGATCAACAAGACTGGTATTTTTACTGCTATGCCCCTAGATTTAAAACATGAGCCTTTACATGTCACCCACTATTTTCCATGGTTTGTGAGCAAGTGTAGATTCTGTGAGGCTACATACGCTCATCAGCAGACGTAGCGTTCCTGACCTTCTCCACATCGAGCATGGACAGCTTCTCCAGAACCTCTTTTTGCTGTAACACTTCTTCCAGAAGGCTCTCCTGGACCAGTCTTGACAAGTTCGGGCACATCAGTTTCTAGAAAACAGTCCATGTTGCCTCAGGGACAGAGCTAGTAAAAACCCATTTGAAATAATTCATAGCCATTCTTCAAAAGACCTGGACCTACCCTGGTAAAGCAGCCAAACTGATTTTATTCCTCAGGGTTCAGGTAGCTTGACTTTTTAATCACCATAAATAGTAATAATAATAATAATAATTAATATCTAGTATTTAGCACTTCAAGGTTTGTAAAGTGACTGACAAATGTTATTTCATTTTATCTTCACACTAGCCCTGCTAGGTAGGTGCTATTGTTAGCCCCATTTTACAGATAAGGGAATAGAAGCAGACAAAGGCTAAGTAACTGGTCCAGCTATTAAGCATCTGTGACAGGATTTGAACTCGGGTGTTCCTCACTCCAGGTCCAGTGCTCTAACCACCAGGCCACCTAGCTGCCATTTTGGATATGAAAGGCTCAGTACAAACAGAAGAAACATAATTTACACTGTCCTCAAAGGAATCTGACACAATGACCTTACAGGTCTTCTAATACACCCCTGTCTTTGTACAGATGAGGAAACGGATCCAGAGAAGTGACTTGCCCCAAGTCACATGGGTAGTTAAATGGGACCACAGTCTGAATAATACAGACGTGTCATTTCTTCAGTACCAAAACAAACCTCCCCCCCCTTCTTCTTTGTCTTGTAGAACTGGGGTTGTGTCATTCATTGTACATGTATCCCAGCACCTAGCCCATTGCACATGCTTCATAAATGCTTATGGCTAAGGATTCCTCCCATTCTACCCACTTGGCATTAATGGTCAGTTGCTCCAAGCCCCACACTTTACCTGTAACAGAGCTTTGCAGACATAGAGATGAATCACCAAAAGCACATCTAGTTCATGAATTCCTGCTGTGAGCTCTTTGGTTGATGCTTTCAGAGACTGAGAAGTGCCATCATTACTGAATTGAATTGTGAGAAAGAAGCTGGTTACTATTTTAACCATCCCTCCCCTTCCCCATACTGCTTCGTGTTATAGAATCCAACTCTAGGCCCCAAGTGTCTACTGTCTTCATTCAATAAGCACTTACTATGAGCCTACTATATGTAGAATACAACGTTGGGTTCTGAGAGATAGAGAGAGAGAGAGAGACAGACACAGGGATGGCGGGGGGGGGAGACAGAGAGACAGAGAGAGAGACAGACAGACACAGGGATGGCAGGGGGGCGAGACAGAGAGACAGAGAGAGACAGACAGACAGACACAGGGATGGTGGGGGGGGCGAGACAGAGAGACAGAGAGAGATGGATAGACTGAGAAGGGACCCAAAAAGAAAAAGTAGTGAAGAGCACATGAAGACAGTTGAGAATCTTCTTGTTATTGTTTGTCCTTCATTCTCAAGGAGGACCCATGACATGGAGGAGGTGATGCCATGACTTATAAGTGAATTGGATTTAAGTGAGGCAGGGCTGTGCAAAGTCACCAGCCTCACTCTCTCCTCCGGAGCCAAATGGGTCCAGTGGCCAGATATAGATCAGGACTAGAGGTGGCCCTGATACAGTGGGAGACCTTGGCCTTTTTGAGCTAAGGTCTTTCCCAGGTCTCAGTTTGACTGAAGCAATGCCCATTCAGTGAGTAAGGCTAGGTAAAAAATGAGGCAAAAAATGGCCTCTTTTACCTAGTTAAAAAAAAAAAAGAAAAGAAAAAAGTCAGTCTGGGAGGGGAAGACCCTCAGGGTTTCTGGCCAAAACAGAAAGTATTGCTATTTACCCTCACTCTGAGCCATAAGGGCCCAAACAATGACCAAGCACTTGGGCTGGGACCTATTGTTGACCCCTCAATGAGAGAGCCAGAGTGATTTGGGTTTAAGGCATGGTCCGTAAGAAAGAAATCTAGCCCCAAAATGCCAAGATATCTTGGGAGGCTTCAGGGATCAAAATTTACATTTTCTTTACACAGGCAGGTAAAAGTATGATACCCTAAGTGGACAGAGAGAGAAGAAGGAGAAAGAGGAAGGAAGGAAGGAAGGAAGGAAGGAAGGAAGGAAGGAAGGAAGGAAGGAAGGAAGGAAGGAAGGAAGGAAGGAAGGAAGGAAGTTGCTTAATAGAATTTAAATGTATGACCCCAGTTATAAACTCAAAATCAGAATATTAGAATGAGTAAGGACCTTAAAAGTCATGTGGTCTAACGCATTCTACAGGAGAAGGAAAGAGGCCCGCACTGAATGAGGGATAAGCTACCACCAACTGAAACACAATAGCTTTGAACCTCAGCAACTTTATCTCCAAGACAAGTCCTTCCAAGGCCTGGCCATGGAAGAGGCTAATGCCAATTGGGGAACAGATAGATATAGAGAACAGAAAGAAAACCAACTAGAAATAAAGTTCTAGGAGAGGAAGAGGCCACCGTGGGGTTGGGGGGGGTCTACTCACTTTATACTGTGGGCCTGGCCACTGCCAAATAGGGAAAGCTCATCTGGGTTGAAGTCAGCATTTAAAAAGTCAAAACTTTCCAATATGGTCTCCATCAAACTCTCCATGGATGAATGTTCCTGGTTAGTAACCTTGGGCTATCAGGAAATAGGGGTGGAAAAGACTTCAGAGCAGTGTCCTCTCAGTAGACAGGGAACCCTATCTGGTGAGCAGACTGAGATGAGTGGGGCCAAATCTCCCTGTGCAAAGCCATACAGCAAACAAAGCTTACTGGCTAGAACCCTGGGAAGCCCTGAAACAAGGCAGGGGGGCTTAATAATCCCTTCTGGGAAGAACTGTGCAAATAGGAAAAGCACTTGTCTACCTAGGATGGATGAATTACAAAGCAGCAAATACACAATATTAATGGATTTCTAATAATGCTTTATAAGGCACTTAATTTACAAAGGCCCTGTGAGACAGTACTGGTATTTATTATCCCTACTTTACAGATGATGAAACAGACTCAGTGAGGTGTCCTGCCCACGGCCACACAGCTAATAAGTGGCCAGGATTCAAACCCAGGTCTCCTAATTCCTAATTGCCTCAATATCCCACCACCTCCCAAATACACACTGAGCACTTGAAGGGCTTCTGTATTTGGCTGTTAGAGACAGGCAGCAGGGTAGAGAAGAGAAAGAGCCAGCAGCTAAATCAGTCAGACCCAGGTTCAAGTCCTGCCGCTGACATGTACTGGCTGTGTGACCCTGGTCAAGTCACTTAACCACCTCTAAGAAGATAAATTGCAGAGGAAGCCCTTACATCTGGGTATTCCCTCTCCCAATGATATCATGACCCAGTCCCTATTCCTTACAGTTTATAGAATACTTTCACCAAAGTTCTTTCAGGGAAAGGACTGTCTTTTGCCTCCTTTTGTATCCCTAGTGCTTAGCATAGTGCCTCACACACAGTAGATGCTTAATGTTTATTGACTGATGCTTATTTAATCTTAACAAGAACCCTTTGGGGTAGATAAAGCGGAAATTATCCTTCCCATTTTTCAGACAATGAAACTGAAGTTTATAGATGGAAAAATGACTTGCCCAAGCCAGTAAGTGGCAAAGTCAAGGCTAAAAACTAAATCTCCTAATTCCTAGTCTGGAATTATAAGACTAGAGGTTAATCTGAGGTCTCAAAGTTACTATAACCTTGAGAGAGATTGGAACTTAGGGGAAATGGGCCAGGTAGGTAGTATAGCGGATAGAGCACCAGGCCTGAAGTCAGGAAAACCCGAGGTCAAATCTGGCCTCAGATACTTACTGGCTCTGTGACTCTGAGCAAGTCACTTAACCCCCATCTGCCTCAGTTTCCTCATCTGTAAAATTGGGATGATGATAATAATAGCACCTACTTCACAAAACTGTGAAGAATAAATGAAATAATCATAAAGCACTATGTAGATGATGAGGATGATGATGACAAAGAAAATCAGGGTAGGAGAAAGGCCTCTAAATGTGGAGTCAGAAGGCCTTGGATTGAATCCTGAATGATCTTACATAAATTCCCCTCTCTGGGCCTCAATTTTCTGATCTACAAAATGGGGATAATACTACTTGCCTCCCCTCTCTCACAGGGCCCTTAGAAAATCAAATAACATCGGGGCAGCTAGGGGGTGCAGTAGGTAGAGCACTGGCCCTGGAGTCAGGAGGGCTTGAGTTCAAATGTGGCCTCAGACACATAATATTTCCTAGCTGTGTGATTCTGGGTAAGTCACTTAACCCCTATTGCCTCACTAAAAAAAAAAAAAAATCAAATAACCTTCCCTACTTGTCTGACTGAAAAGCCTTCCCCTTTCCCTGTGTCCTCATCCTTCAAAGATCAATTCAAGTCCCATTTTCTCCATGAAGCTTTCCCTGATCTTCCTCTGTCCTTAATGGATCGTCTCCCTCCGACCTCACATGGCACTTTTTATTTTCCTGCATGTCTCTAATATATTTTCTTTCCTTTAAAAAAAAATTGCTCTTTATTCTCAGTTTCAAATTCCCTTCCCCCTCTATCTTTTGCCCATTGAGAAGGCAAGAAGCATGCTGCCCACCTGTGTACTAGTTATAGGCGTTTGTGTCCAATTTCCCAATAGACTATAAGCTTCATAATGACAAGGACTGATTTGGCTGAACCAGAGTTCCCTCCCCTACGCGGCCCCCCAGCCATGAGCACAATGCTCTGTATGCAAAAGGTGTTTAATAAGTGTTATCGAATGTAATGAGATAACGGAAGTGAACATTCTTGTGTCCCTAAAGCACCATATAAATATAAGTTGCCTTTATTATTACTGGCAAGAAGACAAATTATACCTTTAAGCGATCCCTGAAGCAGAGAACCTGGTACTCTAGTTCCTGAAGTTGTGTCTGCCTAGGATTCATCAACTTAAGTAAATCTAAAACCTCCTGCAGGGGTTTCTCCACAGACTGGCCCGTGCCCTCAGTCGGTTCCTCGGACTTCATTTTTCCCAGCTTTCCCAGGTTTTGCTGGCTGTCAAACATCACACCCTTCTGGAGCAATGAGCCGTGCAGCAGGTTGGGGCCGAGCAGCTCCATTTGGTCATTGGCTCCAAAGTTCAGCTGGCTAGGTCGCACCACATGCCAGTCCCCAGCCCTTTGAGATGTCTTTGGGGAGACCCCATCCGAGCGCGGGGCTGAGGGTTCCTGTTGCTCCTCTTCTATGGAAACATCGGGACAAGGAATGAAGAGTGGGAACCCCGCATCTGAGGTAGAAGCCGAGGTCCCCGTCTCCGTCTCTCTGGGGTCATCTGAGCTGAAAGAATCCACCTCGGTCATCTCGGGCTGCTCAGCGCTCTTCCCCCGAAGATGCATACCCAAGTCACTATCGGACAGGTAGCTCAACAAAGAGTGAGTGGGGGTGCTATTCCTCTGACCCTCTGGTCCTTGTTGCGGCTGCTGGAAAAGAGACTGGGAGAGGGTGCATGAATACAGGCTTCAGTGGCTACAGAAATGCTTCCTTGCATATCATTACCTCTTAATCCCAACACCATAAATACATAAAGGTGGATATCCTATATAACTCCTTTCATTAAACTAATCTCTGAAGGGGTAACTTTATAACAATCCCAAGATGTGTAAATGGCTTCTAATTGATAAAACAGAACAAAATAACCAAAATATTCTGTCCTTTATGCTTATAAAGCTTATATGCTTTTTGTACTTACGTCAAAGATCTGTGATTACATCAAATTAGGTATTTCCTCTACAGATCAAGACCCTCTTTGACTGGAGACAATATAATTTCCAAGATTTCTGTCAGCTGACAAATCCATCATTCTACAACCATCCTGGTGATGAGTGAACCTCTCTGGGCTTTGGAGGAGACATAAAGTCCCTCCCCAGGTTAACGTTTGAGCCTTTGCTGCTTGATGGGACCTGCCAGAGTTTGCATTCCTCTGATCTAGCCTTATAGAGCACAAGATTCTAAGATGAGCTGTTGGGTGAAGAGGAGTTTCCTATGGGTGTTCCATATGTTACCTCTCTACTAACCAGAATATCTGATTAACCAGAATATTCCATATTGTGCCTCTTTGTTCATAGTAGATACTTCATAAATGTTTGTTGAATTAAGTAAATTGTATTAAGTATTTAATTCTTAATATTTTATATATAAATATATACTATAATAATAAAATAAAATATTTAATAAAATAAATAGTAAAAATAAAATCAAAATATTTAATGTTTACTACTTTAATAATTCAATAAATCAAATTAAGTAACATAAGTAAACTGTCAACTCTCCCAGGTAACAGTTTATTCCAAGTTATGTAGCTTGCAATTCATTTCCCAGGCTGCCATCCCAGGAGAAGGTATATATAGAAAAATGCCCTATTCAATTAACATCTCCAGTTCCCTGAATCAGGAGGCTAGTAGAAATTCCAAAAAAGTGATTTTATATTTTTATCTCCATAGTTTGTATTCTAAATTGAAATTACTCCAGGCTTCTTTCTTCCCACAAAGAAACACACTGCCTGATTTCTGGCAAGGTCTCTCAGCAAAGGTTTCATCAGAAAGAGTGGGTTTGCTTTAAGTCTGGCAAGTTGAGTGGGTAAGTCTGAAGGGGGATGTTCCAGAACAAAGGCGGGGGTGTCGTTATCTTCTGGACTGGTGGACCAATTTTCTACTATGGCAGGTTTACTACTGTCCCAGAAAGTAGAAGGTACCTAACTAGACGTAGACGAGCTAATCAATTTGAGGTCTGATTCCAGCAAAAGGTAGAGGGTATATGAAAAGATTGAATCATAGAATCTGAGTAGAATAGGTCCTTCAGGGTCACCCAGTTCAATTTCTCACCTGGTGTAGAAAGAGCCCCTACCTAATGCCTGACAATTGTCCAGCTTCCACATAAATACCACCAATGACTGGGAAGAGATCTCCTTATGAGGCAGCCTGTTCCACTTAGGGACAGTTTTCGTTGTGTTTTGTTTTGTTTTTTGGTAAGGCAATTAGGGTTAAGTGACTTGCCCAGGGTCACACAGCTAGTGTCAAGTGTCTGAGGCCAGATTTGAACTCAGGTCCTCCTGAGTCCAGAGCCAGTCCTCTATCCACTGTGCCACCTAGCTGCCCAGAGACAGTTCTAATTATGAGGTTCTTACTTGTATTAAATCAAAATATGACTAGCTGTAACTTTGCCACAATTGTCTTGTCTCTGCTCTCGGGGATGGAGCATAAGAGAAACATGGTTCAGTGAAAATAGCACTAGGCTGACCCCAGAGTCAGAAGGACCTGAGTTCAAAACTGGCCTCAGACACTTACTAGCTGTGTGACCCTGGACAAGTCACTTAACCCTGATTACCTACAAAAATAAAAATTTTTAAATAAAAAAGAAAGAAAGAAAGAAAGCAGCACAAGGTTTGAAGTCAGAGGACCTCAAGTTCAAACTAGCTAACTTCGCCACTTACTACCTTGTTGACCTTGGACGATTCACTTTATTGTCCCAGGTCTCAGTTTCTTTGTCTATAAAGTGGTGATATTGGATTAGAAGATCTCAAAGGATCTTTTCATCTATAAATGTATTATTCTATGATAAGTCTGTCTTCTTTTTTCCATGTGATGAAAATAAAGGGAACTATCAAGATGGAAAACAGCAGTAAGAACTGTGTTAGTCTAAAAGTGGGGTAAGGAAATACTAGGCTGGCAACATACCAAACTCTCATCTTTTCTATCCTCTGGGCTCAGATGGTCACAACTTCTTCACAGTTAGTAGGATTGGGACTGGATTAAACTGCTGTACTCACCTACCAGTACAGGAAAGGTATCCATAAGGGTACTGTGCTAAATTGGGGGGCAGAGGAGCAGAGAAATGGTCTCAAATACTCACAAGATAATACTTTTCCCTGAAGCTGGGGGTATTCGGAGGTGTCCAGTTATACAAGGAGCCTTTTCTGCTGCCCACAGAAAACTTGCTGATTCCAGGGGACACCAAGAAGTTCTCTGTGTCAAATGGGCTGGGAAGGCAGAAGAGAGAGGTCTGGGTGTTAGCCAAGCCTCAGGGACATCCCCCTTTGCAAAAAAAAATGAAATAAAATAAAATAAAGATATTACTGGAATTTTAATGTTTCACAGAAAACCTCAACAGACCCTTTTGTGCTTGTTTACCTGAACCTGTGTTATCCTGGAGCCTTGTTCTAACACAGGGGTGGGGAACCTGCAGCCTCAAGGCCACATGTGGTCTTCTAGGTCCTCAGGCACCGCCTTTTGACTGAGTCAAAGTTTTACAATACAAATCCTTTTATTAAGGGCATTTGTTCTCGAAGTTTGGATCAGTCAAAGGGCAGCACTTGAGGACCTAGGGGCCACACATGGCGTCAAGGTCACAGGTTCCTTACCCCTGCTCTAACACCATGGTTGGAGTACCGGTTTACCTTAGAAGTGTGATTACCAGATAATTAGGTCTTTTGGGGGCAGTGGATAGAGTGACAGGTATAGAATAAAATATAAATGTGAGAATTTGTTTTTGCTCTACTATATATCCTTATTGGGTGTGTTTTTTTTTCTTTTTTCAATAGTGATGAGGGTATGGGAGAGAAAATCTATTTTTTAAAATTTATTAAAAATAAAGTTTAATTATTTTTAAAAAGAAAGAAAAGCTGCTCCTCTGTGGTAACAAAATCATTACCAAACATAAACATACCTATCACCTGAGGAATAGCTGAATAAACTATGGCACATGAAGTTAAAGGAATATTACCCTACTGTAAGAAACAATCAACATAGAGAAACATGAGAATACTTATACAAACTGATACAGAGTGAAGAAGAGCCAAGAAAATGAAACATACAATGACTATAACAATGAAAACAGGTCATTTGCCTTCTCAAGGAGGAGGGAAGGGTGGGAAGGAGGTAGAAAATTTGAAACACAAAATATTTTTAAATGACATTAAAAAATGTTTTACATGTAATTGGGAAATATTTAACAAAATAAGTAAAAGTATATTTTTAAAACAATGAAATTAGAAAGAACCACCACAAACAATTGAAAATGAATGTTGCACAATTACAAAAAACAAGTTTGGCCCAAACACAAGACATAAGAAAACATTTCCCTTCTCTCCTTTGCAGAGGTGGGGGAGGAGGTCATGCCGGAGGTATGGAATTTTATATGTAGTCAGGTTTTTTTTGGATGTATTCATTGGTGGGTTTTTTTAAAACCATGTAATAATATAATTCTTCATTATATGGAATGGCTCTCTGGAAAGGTGGAAAGGAAAAGATAAAGGGAGGAAATATAGGTGATATAAGAACAAAATCTATCAGTAAAATTTTTTTAAAGAAAAATGTGAAGCTGCTACATCCATGCAAAGAAAAAATGCCAGGCAACAGAAGATGGTGGCTCCATGAACAAACTTCTATACTCAGATACTTCTATTTCATAGTAAACCCACATTGCCCCATGCCAGCCAAGCTCAGGTCAGTTAAGTACCATGTCTTGATTGGAAGATGAAAAATTGTTGAGCCATGAGGCCAAGGTCCCATACGGACAGGAGCCTGAAAAATCTGGACATGATGGGGCAGCTAGGTGGCACAGTAGATAGAGCACCGGCCCAATAGTCAGAAGGACCTGAGTTCAAAACCAGCCCCATACACTTACTAGCTGTGTGACCCTAGGCAAGTCACTTAACCCCAATTGGTTCTCCCCCCAAAAATAATAATAATCTGGACATGAGGAAGAGACTAACCCTTCACAATGGGACCTGGGAAGAGGCTAAAGCTAAACAACCCTCTTCCAACTGACCTGGAATGGGGAAAACCATTTAGCTTGAACAAATATATCATAGTTGGATACAGGCAACCCTTGGTGCAAGAGCCGAGGCCACTAGTGAAAAGAGGGGAAACAGGAGACCAGAGAGCAACTGGCCATCTTTGTCACTTCCTTCTCTAGATCTCTCTTCTGTAAAATCAGGGAGTGAAATTAGATCAAGGTTCTTAACCTGAGATCCCTAGATAGATTCTGGTGGGGAAGTGGGGAAAAAAACCCTTGAAATTAGATAGGGAAAAAAAAAGAAATTATATCTTTATTTTCACTAACCTTTGGTTTCCTTTCTAATCCTATGTATTTTATTTTGTGCCTTTAAGAACTTTCCTCTTACGCATCCTTAGGCTTCACTAGAATGCCAGTGGTCATTCTGTCAAAGAATGACACCCCAAAAAGGTTAAGAGATATGATCGTCTTTCTGAGCCTCAGTTTCTCAACATCTGATTTCCCTGGTTTCTTTTGAGATTCAGCTAAGGGCCCCTGGTACCTGGGCATTAATCACACTCTAGTTTGAACCACATGGCTAGCTCTTTAACTTCTCCAGGTATTTCTCTCAGTGCCTCAAAGCACCAGCTCTGGTCTAGGCAGACCACCCCGAACTATCATCAACTCTGCCCCCTACCTTGATGTTTGCTCAAAAGCCCGTTTCTCTATTCTTTTAAAGGTGTCATCGCTTTTGGGGACCCCTGTGCTCCTGCTCTGGGGAGTCAGCTCTACAGACCCAGGTTTATACTGAATAACCCTGGGCAAGTCACTTAACCCTGTTTGCCTCAGTTCCTCATCTATAAAATGAGCTAGAGAAGGAAACGGCAAACCACTCCAGTATCTTTGCCCCCCCTCCAAAAAAAATGAAATTGGGTCATAAAGAGTCAGACATGATTGAAAAATGACTAAACAATTGCCGAGTGACACAAGAATAGACAGGCATTATGCCCTCCCAGAAAGGACTCCTGGTGTTGTGGAGTATACTATACCTCATACCCTCACTAGAAATTCCCTACAACAGACTTGATAAGTCATCCGTAACTGAAAGCAACTGCCCACCACATTCTGCTTTGTGAGAGCCCTCCCAAAGGTTGGGGCTTTTACATCAAGTCCAAATCAGCCTCTGTGGCTTCAACAGCTGCTGGTTTCTAGTTTGGCTTTCTAGGGCCAGGCAGACCAAGTGCCAGAGGCTATGCCAGGAGTTATGAGGGGCATGGTGCCAGGGCAATGTCTATGCTTGGGGGCAGGGGGGCTCTGCCTGGTGTTGCCAGGTACTGAGACGCCCCCACTGGGAGAGACTACAGAGCTGTCCAGGTGGTTCAGACTAGAGAGCCAGCGGTACCTGTCAACCCAGGAGCCTGGGTACCCAGGGCGCTCTGCCTTTCTACTCCCTGCTGAGCCTCCTCCAGCCCCAGACCACACCCCAGGGCTTCAGCTCAAGGTCCACCTCCTCAGGATGCCTTCCTGGACACCGAAGCCCACACTGGATTCTCCTTATCTTATCTGCACCCTTCTGAGATGGCCTTGCAAGTCAAGCAACAAGCAAACAACTGTTCACTTTTCAAAAGCCTGGCACTCTGCTAAGCACTGGGAGTATAAGTACAAAACTGAATCCCCCCCCCCCCCGCAAGAAGCTTATGTTTTAACAACGGGGAGATGGTGCAAACATAAATAGATACAAACAAAGTAGATACCATTCAAGGTATAGTGGGGGCAAGGGGGGAAGGCATTAGCACCTGGGATGGAGACAAGAAAGGCTTCTCTCAGAAGGTGGCTGGTGGAGCTGAATCTTGAGGGATTCCAAGAATGAAAGTGAGGAAGGAAAGAACACTCATTGCAGGCCAATGAGAAGGCATGGAGATGGGACATGGAGGATATGCAAAGGAGGCTGGGACCTCATTGCCAGGAGAGGACTAGTGTGCAAGGAAATTAAGCTGTAGAAAACTAATAGAAGTGATAGAAAGCAAAAAAAGGGGGGGGGAGGTGGATGCCATAAAATATAGTGGTGCTTTAAAAAGCCTATCAGAGCTCAGATTCTTAAAAATCTAGTCAATAGACTCCTTAAGAGTCTGCCCAATATGACGGATATTCTAATAAACCTTGTCTTTGGCTGAAAGAAAAAGCCTATTAGACAATGAAAAGCTGCCGGGGCAGCTTTTACCAAGTGATGAGAAATGAAGAAAAAGATGCCTGGACCAGTATGGGGAGGAATGAATATTTAGTGCAAGTAGGGGGAAGGTGCAACATCCAACAGCAGAATTAAAAAATATATATATATATACATATATATATATATACATATATATATATATACATATATATATATATATACATATATATATATACATATATATATATATGTATATATATATGACATCTACCATTTGGGCAAATCATCTCTGGGAACCAGTTTGCTCTTCTGTAAAAGGAAGGAGCTGGTCTAGCCCTTAAGGTCCCGTCTAGCTGTTATGTGGTACTGGTCACTTTTTGTTCCAGACCTTTGATTTCATTTGTGAAGAGAACTCCTGATATGGAAACTCCCTCCACTAATGCAGATCTTCAGTCTGTCTTTAAATGAAAGTCCTGGAGAGCTGGCTGGGGCACTTGCCAGGATGCAGGCAATATGTGTCAGAGATAGGCTTGAACCTGCGTTGCCTCGTCTTTCTTCTTTGAGCTTAACAGATAAGAATCTACACAAAAGTTAGCTTTCAGAAAGAGAGATAGACACATAGATACATATATATACACACATATCTATATATGGTCAATCTTCAACATTCATGCAATTGATTTTTGTGACCTCCAGCATTCACGTGATTTTATTAGAAACTCAAGTTCACTTTGTAAGCACACACACACATTCTCAGCCATGCGCAGAAGAGGGGAAAAAATGAGGTGCCATGTGGTAGTTTATAGCAGCAAAAAGGAGGAAAGTCTTCATAAAAGTATTCGTGAATCTGCTCCAGAAAGTGCTAAAGTAACCTCTCAAGTGTGCATGGTGAAAGAATTTGGGGAAAAAAAAGGAAAAACAGCTAAGTTTGTGGGTGAACGGCTGGTGGTCAGCAGCCTAGTGAGCATCCCACCTACCCTGCAGGTGTCCTGCTAGTGGAGAGCCCTGCTGGGCTGGCCGGTTCTTCCCACAGGCTGCCCCTGTCCCTCCCCTGCAGTTTATGGTTATTTCTTGGTTACTGTGTTAGGAAAAGTACATGTTACAAGAAAAGTGTGTCTTTCAGCAATCTCTAGCAAATGATTAGTTTTTGGTGGTTGCAAGAACCTAAGCCCCTATTTCTTATAGGCTCAATGTATAAACATTCTCATTTTTTATTTTCATACTGTTATCTAATAATTTTACCCCTGAAAAAGTTTAGGGCTGACTATGTACATATACATATACATACGCATACATATACATGCACACATGTATATATATACACATACATATAAATACACATATACACACATATACATGCGACTACATATTTCAGAGGTGATTTGTTCCAATGGTAGATATGGTATGTACTTTTATTATCCTGCTATTTTATATTGCCACCTTCCCCTCACATAGCATGTACGTGTATGTATGAATGGAGTCTGTATATTTCATATGTGATATAAAGATGTGAAATATGTGTTATAATTTATAAACTACTGACTCCAATTGCGTGTCAATTTTCCACTAAGTCCAAAGTTATATTGTTGTTGCTATTCTGTCATGTCCAACTCTTTGTGACCCCACGGACCATAAACCATAGGGTTTTCTTGGCAAAGAAGTGGCTTGCCATTTCCTTCTCCAGTGGATTGAGACAAACAGAAGTTAAATCCATTTGCCCGAGGTCACACAGCTAGTAAATGTCTGAGGCTGGATTTCAATTCAGGTCTTCCTGACTCCAGGCCCAGTACTCTATCCCTGATCCACCTATTCAAACGCAGGCAGGTGTTAGGAGAAAAGAGATTCCTCATAGGCAGAGAGGGGGAATGGTTTCCAGCCCTTTTTCCTCCCTAAAAAGGAATGAATACTGTAAAGAATCAGCTGCTGCACAGGAGAGTCAATGCCAAGTGTGATCACTCCTGGCCCTTCCCAGTATCGGCCCTGGGGTGATGTCTGCGTTCCTGAATTGCCATAGCAGGTACAGCTGATGCAGAAGGGGACAAGACTAGGGCCACAGCAACACCCAGGAAAGCAGGCCGAGGTGGGGGATGGTGCTCCCTTCAACCCACCCTTCCTGCTGCTGCTGTCCCATGTGAACCGCAAAACCAGGGCCCAAGGTGCCTCTCCAGATCTTACCCTGACCAGATGCTTTGGAGATTTTATTCAGTCTCTTGACCATAGCAACTGGACCTTGGATCCAGTGAATAACCACTTCAGTTAGGACTATGCATTAATTCATGATCTTAGATAGATCTTTTAACTTCTCTCAGCCCCATTTCCCTCCTCTGTGAGATGAAAGGGTCGAAGTAAATAATAGCTAGCATTTATACAGTATTTTAAGGTTTGCAAAGTGCTTTTCAAATATCTCATTTGATTCTTACAACCACCATGGGAGAGAAGTGGTCTCATCCCCATTTTACAGATGCGGAAACTGAGGTAGACAGATTAAGTGACTTGCCCAGGATCACACAGCTAGCCAGCTTCTGAGACCAGATGGGAGCTCAAGTCTTCCCACATTCCTTCCTGAGTCCTTAGCCACCTGTACCTGAATCAGCTCTAGAACCCCGGCCAACTCTAAATTCTATTATTCCCCAACCTTTCTCTTGCCCAGGGGTAGGCCCTTTTCACAATAACTCTTTAAGGTTTACATAGCAAATTAGATGTTATTTGATCCGAACAACCCCTATGAAGTGCTATTACTATCCCCATTTTACCGATGAGGAAATTGAAGCTGAAAGAAGTTAACACTAGAAGGACCAGATACATGATTGACCCAAAAATGTGCTTAGTCTTGCAAGGTATTCTTAAATTCCTATCCTTCCATTAAGAGACTTGCCCATGGCTACCCAGCTAGTAAGCGTTTGAGACAGGATTCGAATTCAAGTCTTTCCAACTCCAGGTCCAACACTCTCTCCACTGCATCACTTGGTACAGGCAAACACACAAGCCAAAAGCCTCAAGAAGCATTCGGTCTCTTATAAATAGTAGATATTAGCATAAGATCTTGGGAAGGAACAGGGAAGAGAAAGATGGCAGTGGACCTGCTACTAACTAACTTCACTATGTGACCTTGGGCAAGTAATAACTTTTCTCCACACTTCAGTTTCCCCATCTGCAAAATGACAGGGTTAGATTAAAATGATTGCAGGCAGTGGGCATCTAGAGCAACCTATTCCCAAATAGGAATCCTTTATACAGCAACCATAGTGGTCATCTACCCTCTGCCTAAAGAGCTGCGGTGATGCAGAACCACTACCTCCCAAAGCAAATCTATTTTAGGTGTTTTCTCCTTCCATCGAGCTGAAAACAAACAAACACACTTGTGATTTCCACCCCTTGGTTCTAGTTCCACTGTAAGCTGCAGAATACTGGTCCCTCCTTCCTCACACCTGCCCTTCAAATCCTTGGAGATTAACTACCCCATATGACTCTGGATGAAATATCCCCATACACAAGAGCTTTGTATGGCCCAGCCTCTAGTCTCTTCACTGTCCCGAGTGCCTTTCCCAGGACAAGCTCCAGTTTATCAATGACCATTCTAAAATGCAGCATCCCAAACGTGAAAAGAACCAAAGGACCATGGGACTCTCCTGGGGGCAGGAGTACTGGACGCTGCCTCTCAGCACAGCCCACAATCACATTTGTGTTGGCTTCTCTCTCACCCTTGACTCCAACTGACCTTGCAGTCTACTACACTTCCAGATTTTCCCCACATTTATCTAGCTATGCCTCCCCTTCCCAGGACTTCTCCATTTAGCCAGAGGCCTCTAAAACAGAGGCTAGAAGTACTAGGGTCTAGTACTAGAAATATTGCTTTCCTGCTCTCAGATCCTACAACTATTTCCAGGCTGAGACACAGAATGCAGAATGTGCTTTCTTCCTCAACCTGTGTTAGGTCCGTGAGGCAAGTGTCCCTGCTTAGGGGGATTGAGCCAGGCCCGGCTAGACACAGGAGGGCGAGCTTCACTTAGGAGAAAAAAATCTTCTCTCTCCACAGAAGGAAAGGGTAGTAAAGATTGAGCAGAAAATTAACAAAAAGATACCAAAAAAAAAAAAAAAGACACCAGAATGTCTTTTTTGTGTTGTTTTTAAAGTATACTGGGTCAGGTGTAGCCTGACCTTTGCCCTTACATATGAGTTGTAAATAAGTGGTTAAAACTTTAGGGGCAGGAGGGAAGGGAGAATAAAAGAGATTTTTCATCCTTTCATTCTATCCTTTGTATCCCATTTCTGCAAATTCTTGCCCCTGCCCAGAGTGGAACCATCCCACAGTCTTTTGACTGGAGCAGAAGAGGTTGGGGCTAGTTGGCCAAGGCTGGAATCCCATGCTGTTCTGCCCAAAGCAAAGCAGGCTGGAGGCTGGGGGAGGGAGGGTGTGCCACCCACCCACCCATCCCCATCAATAGAGCCATTCACATCAGGTGTCCCTCCCCAGAGTAAATGGCAGATAGTGCTGCTATGTGTTACAGGGCCACAGGGGGGAGCCACTAAACCCATCAGAGCACAGGGCTGAAAGCTTCCAGAATCCTTTTGAGGCTGGTACCTTGGGGTCCAAGCAAGGCCACACAGGAAGACTTTAGTTCAGGGAGTCCATTCTGTGGACAGACAGAGGCCTTCAGGTTCTTGCTTGGGGGCCAATGAGCCCTTTAAGGACCCTTTTGTGGGGATGATGGGGTACTGGGTGGGAAAAGCCATACTCACTTCCAGGTAACTTCCAGCTGTAGCTTAATGGTCCCCAGTTCTGTGATGTCCACAACGATGGTCTGGGGTCGAGTGGTAAAGAAGTCCTCCAGTTCACAGGTCACTGTACCAACCAGCAGGGTGGACAACCCTCGAAGCTCCATGACCTGCAGGGGACATCACCAGCCCTAGGCCCTCGGCACCCTCCCAGAAATGGCTGGGACTCAGCAGCCGATCCAGGCCCCACATGTGAGAGGGAAGGAAGGGGGACCTGGAACCAGCCCTTGGGCGGCCTCCTCCCAGCCACATGCCCACAAATCCAAGTCTTTCACTCCTATACCTCACTCGCTACACATAAGCATCAGGAAGAGATTCAACAGTATTCAAACAGTGTTCTTAAAGCATCTGTAAGCTAATACATTGGGGGCGGGGGAGAGAACATACTAAATAACTCCAACAAAAGGGAGAATGTGAGAGGTGCAAAGGAGAGACCCAAAGGAAAATAAAAGAGAATTCCAACTTGCTGAAGAAGGAAAGATATCAGGGAAGACTTCCTGGAGGAGTTGACAGCCAACTCAGGCCCTGTAGAAAGGAAAGACTTCCAAAGGAAAACAGGAACAGAGTAGCCCAAGGCATGTAGAACCTACAAAAGCAATTAGTAGGAGATAAGAAAAGCAAGGTTAGAATCAAATCAGGAGAAGGCCCCAAACTGGCATTTATGCCAATTTGGAGCAGTTAATGGAATTGTAAGGAAAGTGTTTTGCCAAACTTCAAACATTGCGTAAATGTAATTTATTATTAGACCATGTGGAGCCACTGAGGATTTGGTTTTTTTTTTAAGTGGAAATAACATGGCCAGAGCAGTACATAGAGAAGATTGCTCATCAGGAAGTCATGAAGGCAAGTAGAGAAGAAAAAGACTGAAGACAAGAAAAGCAATTTGAGGAGGTTCTGGAGTCAAATCCTCCCCTTTTACAGATGACAAAACTGAGATGCAGAGAGATTAAGTGATTCACACGGAGTCACAACAGCCAGTAAATGTCCAAATTATAAGAATATAGAAAAGGAGATAAAGGGCTTGTGCCAGAAGAGTAGCAGCCGGGCCATGCGAGAAGCACTGGACCTTGGCACCCGAGTAGATGTATTCATTCCCTCTCTTTCCAAAGACAGTTCAGACCACGGTCCATGAGAGCTCTGGAAGCTGTGTCTTTGGCTACTTGTGCTGTACTAAAGGCCAAGGGCTCTCCTGACAGATAGGTGTGGGAGCCATAGGAAAAAAGAGAAGCAAAGATGCTGGGAAACAGAGGCCTCATCTGTGAATTCATAAGGCAGACAACCAGGTGACTCTCCAGCTCGAGGGGACCTCCTCCCTCACCATCAGCCTTACCTTGATTTCAAAATGCTCATGGAGGGTGGGGATGAACACCTTCTCTTCCTCATCCCAGGTCTGGCTGTCATCAGTCTCAATCTTCCCTTTAAGCTTCCACCTCTGGCGACCCAGGCGGATGAATACCTGAGAGAGAAGCAGAGAGAGAGAAAGAAAAAGAGAGAGAGAGAGAGAGAGAGAGAGAGAGAGAGAGAGAGAGAGAGAGAGAGAGAGAGAGAGAGAGAGAGAGAGAGAGAGAGAGAGAGAGAGCGCCAGCCATGTCAGCACCCTTTCTGATTTGTTCTTGGAAGTGGTTAAAGAGCTCCAAGCTAGAAATAACCTCCCAGAACTGATGCAGAATAAAGTGGACAGAGCCAGGAGAACAATTTATATGACAACATTGTAAATACAAACAACTTTTAAAGCCTTTAGAATTCTGAGAAATGAAATACCAACCATGACTCCAGAGGACCATTGATGACGTATGCTCCCCAGCTTCTAACCTAGAGGTGACGGACTCAAGGAGCAGAATGAGACATACATTTTCATATGTGGCCAATGGGCAAATTTGTTTTGCTTAACTCTGCATATTTGCTGGTTTTTGTTTTGTTTTGTTTTTGCTAGGCAATGGGGTTAAGTGACTTGCCCAGGGTCACACAGCCAGTAAGTATCAAGTGTCTGAGGCTCAATTTGAACTCAGGTCCTCCTGACTCCAGGGCTGGGGCTCTACCCACTATGACACCTAGCTGCCCCATACTCTGCATATTTGTTACAAGAGTTTTATTTTTCTTTTTTTCTTCTGAATTAGGAAGAATGAGAGAGAAAGAAAATAAATATTTATTCATTGAGAAAAAGGGGAAATCGAGTATGCTGAAAAGTTCCAGGTGCCACTTTTTTTTTAAACTTTTTTGCTTGTTTGTTTGTTTTCAGTTTTTTGTTTTTGTTTTTGTTTTTGATGAGGCAATCAGGGTTAAGTGACTTGCTTAGGGTCACACAGCTAGTAAGTGTCATGTGTCTGAGGCCGGATTTGAACTCCGGTCCTCCTGACTTCAAGGCCTTTGCTCTATCGACAGCACCACCTAGCTGCCCCAGGTGCCATTTCTTAGGAATGACATGGGATGGACAAAAACCCATAAAGCTGGGCACAACCAAGATTGGAAAAAAAGGAGACTAGGGAGGAACATAACCATCCTCAAGTACTTGAAGGGCAGTCCCTTGGAAGAAGAATTCTGTGTTGCCCCAGAAGGCAGAACTGGAAATGATGAGTTGAAACTGCAGAGGCAGAGTTCAGATGGACGAAGAGAGGCTGACAATGCCGATGATCCCAAAGCAGGACCAGCTGCTTCAGGAGCTTGTCAGTCCCTCATTGCTGAAGGTCTTTACGATGACCAATCATTGGGAGCATCATCAAGGGAAGTCCTGCCCAGGTGTGAGTTGGGCCGGGCGACCTCTGAGGTCCCATGACTCCCACCAGCGTTTCTGCCAGTGTCTGCTGAAGTCTAAAAAGAAGCACCAGAGGTGGGGTTGGTCATTCCCCCTTCTTGTAACAAGCTGCTCTCCTCAAGACTCAGCATCGACAAAATGAACAAGTAGGAAAACATCCACATGGTCAAATGACTCCTTAGGTGGAGGAGGATAGTCTTTGCATTAGTCACCTAAGCAGACAGGTTACTTACTCTGTCCTCTACCTACCTCATATTGGTCTCCTGGACATAGTCGTGCATACCCCACCAGCCCTGGAAGACAAATATTGAAGTATAAACCCCCTTCCTCAAGTGGGTTTTCTCCTATCATCCCTTCTCCCACTCCTTCTAGACACTAACTAGCAGTAAGACCTTAGGTAAGTCACCCCTCTCTGGGACTCAGTTTCTTCATTTAGAAAAGGTCCCTGAGAGCCAAAGGTTGGGGGGCAGGGACTGAGAAATGGCCAGCAAAACAGTCCCAGGTACTAGAGGAATAGCCAATTTTAAGAACTTGCCCAACATATTATTATAAACAAGGACAAATCAAAAACAGCTCATGTTTTTCAACCCAGCCTTATGGAGTAGAGTGGAAGGTCAACCAGGTTAGCCCAGAGATCCAACTCACAGGACTCCCAAGAGAATCATAGTCAAAAAAGAAAAAAGACAGCCTCTTCTCCCAATTAGCCCAGGCAAAGCTTCCATAGACACCAAAACAAAGATAGAAGGTAAACACAGGAAGCCCAAGAGGGAAGGAAATGAGCAACTTGCTGAAAGGTCCCCAGGTAAGTCAACTGCAGTCTGGTATGAACTCTCCACTGTGCTATGCTGGCTCTTTTGTGGAGCCTGGAGCCCAGGCACACATCCACTTGGAGTAAGTAGATGGTGTCATGGTAGGCAAACTCCCATCAAGGCAAACTAATAGAATCCCCAGGACAGGACTTTTGGATGGTTGCTAGGCACTCAGGCCTTGTAGTTTCTCCCCCCCCCATCCCAGAAGTTTCCCCTCCTGGTCACCCAACTACCCCATGGTGAGCCTGACTCAGTATAGCCAATGAAGAACATCTAATAGTGGGGTGGGGAGTATAAACTTCTACTTAAGCCTATCCTGAAGAACAGCATCTAGTTACCTTTCATCTTGACGTGAAATTCCCCCAGGTGTACTTCCAGGGCCCCTTCAATCAAGCACATGTCCTGTAAAGCCCCACAAGGCACCAGGTCATCAGGCTGCCCATCTCTCACAATCGCCATCACCACCCCAAGGCTCAGAAACAACACACCCATCCCCATCCCACCCCAACACCCATCTGGGAAATGATTGGAAATTCCTAGGACATTATCACACTAGAAATATTACAGGCATCCACCACTGCCTCCACTCTCCTTCTGGTTAAGTCCAGGACCATGAGAACACTAGGAAGGGCTGAATTCTAAGAAGTGAAATGAAATTTTTTTTTCTTTCTTTAAAAAAAAAATCTTCTCCATTTGCTCACAGGTATGCCCAGATGTAGCAAGTTATGTGGAGAGAAGACCCCAAGGCACTATAAGAAGACTGAAGGAAAAGAAGAAAAGGGAATAAGCATTTTGTTTTTAAGGCAATTGGGTTTAAGTGACTTGCCCAGGGTCACACAGCTAGTATCAAGTGTTTGGTCTGAGGCCGGATTTGAACTCAGGTCCTCCTGACTTCAGGTCCGGTGCTCTATCCACTGCGCCACCTAGCTGCCCCCAGGGAATAAGCATTTATATAGTACCTACTACATGGCGGGCACTGGGCTAAGCACTTTACAACTATCACGTCATTTAGTCCTCCCAACAATCCTGGGAGGTAGATGCAATCGCTATTTTTATCTTTACGGTTGAGGAAACTCATCCAAAGGTCAAGTTACTTGCCCAGAGTCACACAGCTAGTAAATGCCTATGGCTGGATTTGAACTAGGATCTTCCTGATTCCAGGCCCAGTGTTCTACCCATTGTGCCACCAGTTGCCTCTGAGAGTTGAGTCAGTACAAATTAAACATGAAAGAAGTTTCTACACAAAGAACCTCCTGGAGTACTTGCCATGCCCCAAACAGACCTAGTATTCTCCTGTCCTGTATATCTTGGTTTCTAGATTCCCTATGCGTAGAATACACTACACTTCCTTACCTCCCTTTCTTACCTACTGCTATCCTTCCTGTCCTTCAACACCTAGCCCAGATGCCACCTCCTCCATGATGCCTTCTCTGATTGCCCAACCTGGGAGTAGCCTCGGTCTTACTGTCCCTACTAGAACTAATGAGAAGAAAGGGAAAAAGATATAATATAGAAACCCCATTAGGTATGGCAAGGTGGAACATGAGGGAGACAGAAAGAACCAGGGAGTGATGGAATGCTATTGTGCTATAAGGAATAATGAGCAGGATGGTTTCAGGAAAACCTAGGAAGACTTACATGAACTGATGCAAAGTGAAGTGAGCAGAACCAAGAGAACATTGTATACATTAACAGCACTATTGTAAGGATGATGAACTGTGAAAGACTCAACTACTCTGATCAAGACAATTCCAAAGGACCAATGAATGATGAAAATGCTATCTGCCTCTAGAGAGAGAACTGATGAACCTCTGAAGGTAAAATGAAGCCTATTTTTTAAACTTTTTTTTGCTTGTGTTTTCTTTTGCAAGGAAAGAAGGAAAGAAAAAAGTTCTATGAAAATTTGGGAGTAGAAGAGATTATTTTGACAACCAAAGATTGGGGGCACATGAAGAGGAAAAAAAAAAGATATCCCCTCACCTTCAACATCCCCGATGCCTACCACACGGCACTTAATATTTGTTGAATGACTCAGTGGGCTTTCCCCACAGACTGGTGCAAACTGTTCAAGGCCTGATTCTAGAGCCATAAATGTTGCCCGTGTAAAAGAATTCAAGTCAGGGAATTAGTGTGTGGTGGATTTGGTGGTTGGGGGGAGGTGCAGTTTCACTTGACACTGTAAGGACACATGAGCTCAAATCAGTTCATTTCACTGAAACAACAACTCCGTGGGCAGTTTGTCTATCAACTTCCTGATTTCCATTTTTCTGGACACTAGAGGTCGATCCCTTTTTATTGTAAGCTTGGAGAGGGGCCTCCTGAAGACAGCAGGCTTCCTCCCTCTCTTCCTCTATCTCCTACCTCAGTGCACTCCTGGAGGTTTCGGTATAGCTCCACCAAGCTCTCCCGGGAAGCCTTCGTCAAGGGAGACAGAGCAAAGGCCTGCTGCATGTTGGAGGCACCATCTCGTAGCCGGCACTGGATACAGTAACCTTCATAGAGCTCCTCCACCTAGGAGGATGGACAGAGATATACAGGATTCCCCCTCCCCTTTCCCCAAGTTTCTTGTCTTTGGGAGTCTAGATCAGAAGCTGGGAACAGGCATCTTTGCCATCAGCATAGAGAGAGGTTGATGTCCAGGAAATATGTAACTGCCTGTGTGAAGGGTACTTAGTATAGGAGTCAAGACACCTAGGCTCCACTGACCAGCTCTGGGACCTGGAGAAAGTCATGGATTTAAAAGGTGGGGGAGGGAAGAGGAGGGAAGAGGAGGGAAGAGGAAGGACTTGGGGCTCAAACCTAGACCCTCTGACTTTAAATAAGATGTTCTCTCTACTAGATCATGGCATCACTTTACTTTTCCCAAGTCTCAGTTTCTTTATCTGTCAAATGGAGAGTCTCTGACCTGCCTACTTTGCATAGATGAGAGATCAACTAAAATACTGAATGGGAAACCAGTTAGAAAATGTGAAGCACAAAATGTGAGGGACTGTTCTTATTACCAAGATCTACCCAGGCCAAGAAGTTTGCTTTATAACTCAAGTGAGTTCCTACACCAGACCTTCAGACAGGAACATAGAAGCCATAAGAGTTCTTTCAACATCTAGAACACGGCTGTAGAGCAGGTTACCATTTTAGAAACTAAAAACATTCTCATTAGAGACCTTTCTCCATATGCAGGAGGGTGGAGGTTTGAGGCAAGTTCTCTTCCAGGCTCCCAATTCCCTGCCTTAGCCCACATAACACACACACAGCTAGAAATCATAGCTCCCTCCAGTTTTTCAGCAAAGCAGGCTTGACTACTCCCAGAGAGACAGCCAAGGTGGAAAGACTTCAACGGGCTTGTCTCCAGTTCATTCCCCAAGTCCTTGCCAGAATCCACATGTTCTTTCAACACTCCCAGGCAGGGGAGGCATGTTGGTGTCTCAGAGAGCCGCACTCTCCTTGCTGGGCAATTCATGCTTACCACCCTGTCTCCATCGAGGTCCCTCCCTCCAGTACCAAACAAAGCCACTCTCAGGCTATCACACTAAGCAGACAGCATCTGGCAACCAGGCTACCTAGAAGCCTCAAGTATCCCCACCTGGCTCCACAGGCATGCTATATAGGAACTCATTCGCAGAAAGCAAGCAGCCTGGTGATGAGCACATCTGGCTAGCCAACTCCAAAATGCTTCTCTAAGAAGAGGGGACACCTGCATGATCAAAGTCCTGGGCTTTGGGAGGTAGAGTAGGCCCAGATCATCTGGGCAATGTTGAACCAACCATCTTCCCCAGGGAAATCAATAGGAGCTGCCCTTAAGTCACTGCCATCACTATAGATCTGGAAAGACCTAGGGCTGCCTCCCCACTCACCCAATCTCCCCAAGGGACAGCCCAGCCTGACCTTGCTGATGTGGAATTCCATCTTCCGAATATGCCTTTCCACGGAGCGAGTTTGCTTTCAAGGAGGAGAAAAAAAAATAACCTCAATTGTGTTTTGCCAGCAATCTGTGGCTTCTACCCTAATTCCTCACAATCCCAGTTCTACACACACACACACAATGACTTGCTCCATCCCCTCCCCTTCCCCACTCTACTTTCCTTAGGCAGACAAGAAACAGTTACACTTACCTTATCTAAGTCATAGTAGAATGCCTGTAAGAGAGAAGACCTCTCACTATAAAGCATGCTACCCAGGGCTTGATCAGACAGGGGCTTATTTTCAGAATACATGGAAGCAGGGACCTAGATCCTCCAAGACACCTTGTCTTCAGTACTACTTCATGGGGAGCCATCTGCAGTCATCCTGATCTATATCTTGCCACTGGACCCAGATGGCTCCAAAGGAGAAAGTGAGACTGGTGACTTTGCACAGCCCTCCCTCACTTAAATCCAATTCACTTGCAAGTCACAGCATCACCTTCATGATGTCATGGTACTCTTCAAGAACCAAGGACAAAAAATCAACTATTTCATGATCTTGCTGGTTTCAGGATGAAATTTTTTTTTGTAGTATGCCCTTTGAGGGCCCCCCAACATCTAATTCTACAAAATACAGTCAGGGTGGGCAGAGAATAGAGTTCCTCTGTGTTCAAGTGTCTATTTTTATTGATGTACAACAGAGGCTGAAGAGGCCAGGGAAGACGGGGGAAATAAAGTCAGAGCACTAGGACTGAAGTAAGGAAGCTCCACCAGAAATCAAGATTAAACATCTCTGAAACATTGATGTCAGTGAGAAAGATGGACAAGACTCACAGCAACTTGTCAGGAGCACATGCATCATGCAAAGTGGGAGGAGGAGTTTGACATCCAAGTAAGAACCCCAGATTAGGAGCTGGGACACTCAGGTGCCATTCTTCCACTAATTTATGGTGTGATATTGAAAGGGTCAATTCTCTTAGCCTGTTTCCTCATCTGTAAAACAAGGATGATTCCTGCCTGCACAGGGTTGTTGTGATGCTTAAAATTCTAGCCCCAAAGAAGAAGGCAGGGTGGTTTGATACTAGAACACTAATGGTCAGGAGACTGGTTGCATAGCTGAGGGCAAATAAGCCACTTACCTTCTCTGACACTCACTTTCTTCGCTCAACCATAAAACTGAGATAATACTCAGAAGACTTAGCTGCCTTGCAAGGTTGTCCTGGGGTTTAAATGAGTGTGTATGTAAAATGTTTGGCAAGCTTCAAGGTGCTATATAAATGTCAGCTAAATAGTCATGTATGTGTGACAACGATCGTGAAGGTGCTTTGGACAGGATTTTATAGTTTACAAATGTTCAGGGATTGTTACTGTTAGAAGTGATATTACTGTATGCTATAATCCAGGTTAAGCCTCAGAACTAGAGGAGGAGCTGGGTATAGAGAAGTTTGCCAGTTCCTCATATAACCCTCTGTAGGCCTGGCTCTGATTGCCTTGTCTTCTATAGGGAAGGCGGGTGGTGGTGGTGGTGTCAGGGACTCTATGGTATTGATTTCTCTTCCCACTGAGCTAACCAGGGGAGGAAGCCTGATTTAATAGTCTGGTTCACAAATGTGTTCCCAGCTGAACTGTAAAGTCTGCCTGGTTTTTAAGATCCCATGGGGAAGGGGAAAGTTTCCCCCTACCCACCCAAGGTCAGAAGTAGAAGAGAAATCAATCAACATTTATTAAGGGCCTACTATGTGCCAGGCACTGTGCTAAGCACTAAAGAGGCAGAAAGACCATTCTTGCCCTCAAGGAGCTTACAATCTAATGAAGGAGACAACAGAAACAAGTCTATACCAAAAAAAAAACACAAATAGGGTACCCAGAAAATAATTAACAGAGGGAAGGCACTTAGAGACTAGCCAGCTCAACCTCCTTATTTTACAAGGCTGGGCAACAGAGGTCTAGTAAGTCAAGTAACTTGGCCAATGACACAGGTAACAATGAACAGAACAAGGATTCGAATCTAAGCCATGGGACCATCGATTTAGAGCTGGAAGAGGATGTCAGAAGTCATCTAGTGCAATTCCTTCATTTTTACAGATTTTATTGGAAATCAAGTTGGCCCAGGGAAGTCAAGTGACTTACCAAAGGTCAAAGAGGTAGGAGGCAGGATTTGAACCCAGGTCCTCTGAATCCAGAATCAGTGCTTTCTTTCCCCTTTACTATATTGCCTTTTGATTTCCAATCCAGCGGCTCTTCAAAAACACACATCGGTTTCTTTGTAATCCATAATATTGGTGTTGTAACACAACTTCTGATTCGGTAGTTTTGATTTTTTTTGGCTTTCCTAGACTTGTTTCTGGGAAGAATATTGAGGAAACTGGCTCCCTTGTGGGCTCTGCCTCCTCCATCTTCCTGGAATGCCACTGGAAGAACTCTAAAATCACCAGAGGTCTTGTCTATTTAATGCCTAACAGAACCTAGCCATTATCATGTTCTCAGCCAAGGCTCGGCCCAGGTGGAAGAAAAGAGAAGCCAGGAAGCGCAGGGGGCCTAAAGGAAGCTAGAGTATTAGATTTTCTCTGTCCCTTCTCCTATGAGATCGAACTATCACAGTTTCCCTAGTGTTTATAATGATAGCAGCCAATATTTATTTAGCACTTATAAAGTATTCAAAAGTGCTTTACACATGGTATCTCATTTGATCTTCACAACTCTGACTGAGGTGCTATTGTTATCCTAATTTTACAGATGAAAAAACTGAGGCTGAGAGAAGTCAATGACTTGCTGAGGGTCAGGAGGGTCCTCGAATATCTGTGGCAGGATTCAAACTCGGGTCTTCCTGACTCCAAGCCCAGCATCTGGCTGCCTAATACTAGCTAACATCTATGGTAGCACTTTAAGGTTTACAAAGAATTTTGCCTATTTTAGCTCATTTTGAGCCTTACAACCACCATTCCTTAGCCACCCAAAGACCTCTTACCAGCCTGGAGTTTCTTCTCGTGTCTTTGTGACGGCCAGATAAGTAATCCAGCTCAGCCTTCTGAGCACAGAGGTATTCCCTGAAAGGAGGGAACACAGAAGAGGAACAAGGTTTAATCCACAAAATGAGATGGTCAGAAAGAATTTTAATTAGTGACAACACGTGGAAAAACAGTCACCCTCCCCCTCACTCCTCATCACCCCCTCCCACTCCCACAGTCTTACTTAAGGCCTTTTTTCAAAGCTTCAAATATCCTCTTCACTTGCTGAGGCTTGGGGTCCAGGCATGGTGTCCCTTACGCCATGTGGCATACACCTTGGAGGATTTCATGGGCATTTTTGATCTCATCGAGTTTCTGTTGAGAGACTTCCTATAGGAGGAAAGGACACCACCCACCACAGAATGGTCAATGCTCACATCACTCCACCAGGCTCTCCTCGACTACGTGCTTCCGGGGAGCCCAGGGGTGCAGTGGGAAGAAGCCCGGATATGGAGTTAGCCGGCTGGCTCGCCACCAGTGCCATAGGGATCCTCACTTCCAGGTCTCAGAGCACTTTGGCACACATCATGTTCAAATGAGATAATAGACTCTGTGAGGTAGAGGTTATCCCTAATTTACAGACGAGAAAACAAGTTCAGAAAACAAGTTATTTGTCACAGGATAAGATTTCGAGCAGGAAGAGCCCATAGAGATCATCTGATCTAAATATGTCATTTTATGGAAGAGGAAACTGAAGCTCAGACAGTTTGAATGAATAGCAAAGCCAGCATTCAAATCCAGATCTGCTGGTTCCAAATCCAATACTCTGAAATGTTCTAGGACCCTGCCTTTCTTTGTTGTTGTTTAGTCATTTTTTCAGTTGTGTCCAACTCTTCATGATCCTATTCAGGGTTTGTTTTTTTTTTTTTTGGCAAAGATACTAAAGTGGTTTGCCATTTCTTTCTCCAGCCCATTTTACAGATGAGGAAACTGAGGCAAACAGGATTAAGTGACTTACCTAGGGTCACACAGCTAGCAAGTATCTCAGGCTAGATTTGAACTTGGGTCTCCTGACTCCGGGCCCAGCACTCTATCCCCTCCACTGATTAGATGCCCTGTACATCTACAGACTTACTCAATAAAACACATCACCCAGGCAGGGATAGACAAAAGAAGCCCTAACCAACAAGCAAAGAAATAATTTCTCAAGCCCCTCACATATTCCTAGGCCTGTGCTGGGCGCCTGTTCACAAAGATAAGTAAAACATTGTCTCTGCCTTCAAGGGGCTCACAGTCTAGTACAGAGAAAAAAAGACACACAGAAGTAATTACCAAAGGAGACAGGGTAGAAGATAAGGTGGTATCAATGAAAAAGGCAAAGAAAGATAGAGAAAGAGAAAGAGGTAGGTTAATGCCCCTTAGAAAGGCTTCCTAGAGGAAGTGAGGCTGAGATGAACCTCAAAGGATGGGGAACACACACACACACACACACACACACACACACACACACACACACACGAAAATGGTGTTCCCAGTGTGAAGTCTCGCTTCTTGAAGCAGATGGTTGTGAAAATTTTTGAATGATGGAGGGGATAGAACTGAGGGAGAAAGTAGCAATGTGTGTTGGCTTTTGTTTCCCCCCCTAGCTTCAGAGGTCTGAGACAGAATAGGAAACAGAAACTTAATTTTCGGGGGTTTAAGTGACTATAGAGCAAATCCGAACTGCAAAGAAGAATCACAGGATGGTAGGTGGAGAGTTGGAAGGGTCACTAGAGGTCATCTAAAAACTCTTCATTTTACAGATGAGGAGTCAGATCCAGAGAAATTAAATGACTTGCACCAGGTCAGTCAGGTAGCCAGCATTAAAGGTAGGATTTGAACCCAAGACTTCTGATTTCAAAGCCAGCCCCCATTCCACTATCCCACAAAATCTCTAAGTAAGAAACAAATAGCAGCAGCATCTACTGACCTGCTTGAACACTCATTGCTACAACATTCAAATGCAGACAAAGAATTGGGATGGTCCCTGGTGATTAGTGGTAAAGGGACTGGTCCTGTAAAAAAAAAACTAAACTTCCTCGATATTTCAAGATTCTATGGAAAGCAGTTAGATGTTTATATTTTATTTCAGCACCTTCCACTAGCAACAATAGACATAGCCGAATTTCATGTGATCATAACGAGAAGGGACCTTGGGAATTATCCAGTGACCCAAAAGTCTAATGCCCTCATTTTACAGATGAGGAAACTGAGGCCTAGAAAGGGGAAGTAACTTGGCCAAGGTCACACAGGTATTAAATAGCAGATCTGGGATAGATGAACCTGGGTCTCTCACTTAATAATCCAGTACTCTTTCCAACACATTTCCTCTTTCTCCCAATGCTGTGGTATACCCATTCATACATACACACAGACACACACACAGGGATGTGTGTGTGTGTGTGTGTATTTTTTTTTCCTGTGGGAAACAAAACAAGAGATTATGAATTTCACAGCTTACATACCTCAGCAGCCCCTGAAGAGGCCATCCACCCTCTTCCTGTCAATATGTACCTAAGAAGTTAAAAGTCAAAATAGCTGGGCTATTCACATTTCCAGATTAGCAAGATACTGGGCATACCACAGGCATAAATTTTCTATTTGCTCAATAGACTGGAACTGATCTAATCTAGAGGAGAGCAAGTCAGACCAGAGCCCAGCCAGCCAGAGACTGCTCTGAAAGCCCTTCAGAGAGGCCGGGCCAGCTCTTAGTCTCTGCAGTTACTTTGAAAGCCCTTGGGCTGTTTTGGTACAGGTGGGAGGATAAGAATCACACACTCACTCCCCTCCTCCCCCCCCCAGCTGGGGCCAAGGTCACTGGCCCTCCAGTGGTCATTTCCAAAGATTTCCCCCTTGAAACAAAACTGGCTTGAGGGAGGAGTAGACCTAGCAAATATTTTACACACACACACACACACACACACACACACACACACACACACACACACACACACACATATCAGAGAATGCAAGCCTCTACCAACCTTTTGGAGCGAGATCTCCGCAAAGTAGCCATCGTTTTACTGAGAGGCCCGAAGGCTCCCGCAGCTGCAGAAGGTGACAGTTTCCTCCCCTAACCCAGGCACACACTGCTCTGAGAGGCTGAATTCCCAAGTAGGCTGGGCTAGGGCACCTTCAAGATCTGAGGCATGAGGGGCCACAGGCCTGGCCTGCTGTTACTGCTCACCTGTAGGCACTTGATGCAAATGATCAACAGCTAGTTACCCGGTGCCTAACCACCCTTTCCCTGACCCAAAGACATCCTTCAGCCTCCTGCCCCAGCTTGGCTACTGAGCTCTGGAGGGAGAACCAATCCTGCCCCCGCCTCCAGCCTGGCCCCAGTGTGGGAGCTCCAAAGACTGAGGATGTCCCGTGGCAAGAAATGGTACCCACTGCTCTTCTGAGCAGTCAGAGGAGGCGACTCAGCCCATGATCAATATGTGTTTGTGGGATAATTACATGTTGGGAGATAGGCTGCATATCTGCTCTGTGTGTCATGCCACCTTGTGCTGTAAGCAAGCTCCTAGAGGGCGTGGATGTTCCATGGAGAACCTAGCTTCAGTAAATATTAAACAACAGACTGCCAGGGCCAGGCAAAGAGCCAGACACAGGCAGACAGAGAGACCAATCCACATACGTACATACAGGTATGCACACACACATCTTCTGCCCCTCGAGCGGGCTCTGCGCTTCTGAGCCCAAATGTTTTGGAAGGTCTCCTAATTACAAGGTCCCTATTGCAAAATACACATCTCTAATGGGAGGGAGGTGCTTCCTCCTGTCACTGTCCTCACCCTTTGAAATTCAGGAGCTGCTTGGGCAGGTTTTATACTAATGCCTAGTCTCTCCTTCCCCTTAAGTAAAAACTAGCAAAGTGGTTGCTAACATCTCCACTCACAACTTGTGCCCATGCTTTCTACGTGGTGAGTTGCTATTTCACTGGGAAATGGCAAAGGGGAGGTTAAGACAGGCTTGTCAATTGACTCAGGTAAGATCTCTTATCATAGCATCGTCAGAGACTTAGAGTCAGAAGGAACCTGGGAGGTCACTGAGTCCAGCCCCCCTTATTTTACAGATGAGGAAACTGCAGCTCACAGGTATCCCTAGCATCACACAGCTAGTAAACATATGAGGTGAGATTCAGGTGCTGCTCTTTCTGGATGAATCCCTTTATTGACTACCCCGGCGAAAGGAAGCTTCAACCAGCCAGAGTTTGTACCTATCTTTGGTGAAAACTTTGGAGCTCTCCTCTCTGAATTCTGGCTTCAGATAAAGCCTTCGGGTGTCTAGCTATCACAGCTCTCCAGCATTATAATTCATCATCATTCCTGGAGGAATGAGTTGGTATCAGCATTTACACCTTTAATAATAATAACAATAATAGAGGGGAGAGAACACATTTATTGAGTGATTGCTAAGTTCTGGGCCCTATGCTAAGTGATTTACAGATCTCATCTCACTTGATCCTAGTAAGTCATTTTACAGCTGAGTAAACTGAGGCAGAGGTAACGAGGCAGCACAGTGGATAGAGTGCCAGGAGTCAGGAAGAGTTCAAATCTGTCACTAGCTATGTGACCCTGGGCAAGTCACTTAACCCTGTTTATCTTAGTTCCTTGTCTGTAAAATGAGCTGGAGAAGAAAGTGGCAAACCACTCCAGTACCTCTGCCAAGAAAACCCCAAATGGGGTCATGGAGAGAAAGACATGACTTAAAAACAACTCAACAACATCAATAAACTGAGGTAGACAGGGAGGGGTTAAGTGACATGCCCAGGATCACATAGCTAGTAAGTGTCTGAAGTTAGATTTGAACTCAGATCACCTTGACTTCAAGTACAGTGTTCTCCTCACAGTGTCACCTAACTACCTCTGGAGAAAGAGTATTGCCAATCTGTAAGTCAGGAAGACCTGGGTTCAGGTCTCACTACTGACACATAATAGGTATGTGAACCTGGGTAGGTCACTTAAACCTCTCAGTGTCCCCAAGAAAGTGGAGGATCTCTATAGGATCTCCCTTTAGTAGAGGGAGTTTCCTTATTTCGAGTTTCCTGCACTCATTAAATCACAAGGACTAATAATAATAACAATAAAACCAGCATTTAAATCAAACTTCTAGGTTTGCAGATCTCATTCAGCTTCCCAAGAAGCCCAAGACAAACTTCTGATGCCTCAGGGAGGTGACCACAGCCTCTAGCAGGCCAGGCATTAACTCTGCTAAGTCTAACCAAGCTAGCAGGACCCTGAGTACAAGCAAGGGGATGAACTGTGAGTCTCACTCCCAAGGACCAACTGTGCAGGCTGTCCACCCTATGAATGAAGATGAATGTTTTTCAGCCATAATAATTCATGAAGGACCACTTGATTAGAGGTGGAGAGGGTTGAGCCAGGGGTAGGGAACCTGCAGCCTCGAGGCCACCTGTGGCCCTCTAGGTCCTCAAGTTGAGTTCTTTACCTGGGGAGGGAGAGAGGCCCACACCTAGGAAATAACAAATTCTTCACATATTAAAGGAAGAAGTGAAAATGATTCTGTGATACTTCCAATTCCCACTCCTAGGAGGATTTGCATTATAAAAAGCCTTATCTCAGAGCCTAGAATTCCTTTTGTGCAATGGAGAAAAGGGGAAGCATTAGGGGAGAGGGAGTATTTGGAGACCCAGAGGCCTTCCTGGTGACCACTTCCTCACTCCACCCATCTCCCTCCTGACCCAATATAATTTTCTCAGAGCTGGCTTTGGCCGCAGGAATCCATTTCAGCCAGGTTAGGTTACCTGGTGAAAGAGAACCTGTAGGCGAGGTCTGTAATTGAATGCCTGGGTCATTCCTGCCCTCCCGGGGGAGGCAGGAGCGCCAAGCCAGAGGGTCTCTGGGACAAGCCACTTCTTCCCTGCTCCCTGACTAACCGCTAGGGAGGTTAATGAGCAGCTCTTGACTACCAGACAGTTCAAAAACCTGGAGGGGGTAAAACAAAATGATCCCGGGGAAGAGACAACTTGGAAAGTGACAAGGTCATTCAAGAATCTGAAAGACCCACCACATGAAGGAGGGAGTAAGCATTTACATAGCACTTACTATCTGTCAGGCACATAGTGCTAAATGCCTTTTTTTTTTTTAACAAATATTCTCTCATTTCATCCTCACAATAGCCCTGGGAGATTGGTGTGATTATAATCCCCATTTTACAGTTGAGGGCACTGAGGCAGACAGAGGTTAAGTGGCTTGCCCAAGGTCACACAGCTAGTAAGTGTCGGAGCCTGGATTTAAACTCAGGTCTTCAGACTCCAGGCCCAGAGCTCTATCCACTGTATCATCTAGCTGCATCACACAAAAGGAATTAGACCTGTTCTATTTGGTACCGCAGAACAAGGAATAACAAGAGGGTGGGAGGGGTGAAGAAGCAGACTTAAGCTCTCTCCTCTCCCCCTCCTTTATTTTTTTAAAGCCTACTGATGTTTTCATCAAGGTGTAGGACATTCCCCCAGAGGAAATCTCCTCTACTAGGGGCAGCTACAGTGGAGTCATAATGCACACAGCACTGGGCCTGGAGTCAGGAAGATGGGTTCAAATCCAGCTTCAGATACTCACTAGCTGTGTGGCCCTCAGTCGCCCCGGGGAAGTCCCTTAATTGGTCTCAATTCTCTACACTGTAAAATGAGGATCACACAACTAACTTTGATAGACTCATCTCCTCTTAGCAATACAAGGATCTAAGACAACTCCAAAAGACTCATGATGGAAAGTGCTGTCCACATCCAGAGAAAGAGCTATGGAGTCTGAATGCAGATCGAGGCATATTATTCACTTTCTCTCTCTCTCTCTCTCTCTCTCTCTCTCTCTCTCTTCTCTCTCTCTCTCTCTCTCTCTCTCTCTCTCTTTTTTGTTTGTGTTTGTTTCTTCTTTCTCGTGGTTTCTTCCATTGGTTCTAATTCGTCTTTACAACATGACTAATGAGAAAATAGGTTTAATATGAAAGCACATGTTGAGCCTATATCAATTTACATGCCATCTTGGGGTGAGGGAAGGGAAGAGATGGGGAGAAAATTTGGAAGTGAAAATCTTATGGAAGTGAATGTTGAAAACGAAAAATAAATAAAATCACTAAATTAAAAAAAAATGAGGATCGTAATAGCACCTGCCGCCTGCCTCACAGATCAAATGAGATATTTGTATTTAGCACAGTGCCTGCCACATAGTAGGTAAAAATAACTAATATTTATATAGCACCTATTGTGTACCAAGCACTGTACTACGCACTTCACAAGTATCTCATCCGATCCTCACAATCACTCTATGAAGGAGATGCTATTATTATCCCTATTTTACAGTTGAGGAAACTGAGGCAAACAGAGGTTAAGTGACTCTCCCAGGGACACACAGCTAGTAAGTATCTGAGTCTAGGTTTGAACTCAGGAAGATGAGTCTTCCTGACTGCAGGCTCTTCCCTCTGTACACTATGGCACCACCTAGCTGCCCTCCTAATAATTAGGAAGCCCCAAAAGTGGAATGGCCTCCCTCCGGAGATAATAACAGGGTGAGCTGGAACCAGAGGACTATAGGTAGAATGCAAATGAGCACTTTTTGGTGACTCTAGAGCAGAGATTGTTTCAGGTATGGGCTGGATCAAGTACCATCTAAGAACCCTTTACAGCTCTGTGAGTCTGCGACTGGGTCCCACCTACCCCATCCCAGCATCCTGGGAGAGCAGTGGTTCTCACTAGGATTGTCCTAGAGGTCTGATCTGAGACGGCCCTAACCTTACCACCAGCACTCTGGTGTCCTCTTCATATCATCGCTCCACTTACCTCCCATTGTAATCTTCGACTCACCAAACACACACACACACTTACACATGTATACACACATGCATGCATGCACACACATGCACACACTTACACATGTATACACACATGCACGCGCACACACACGCGCGCGCGCGCGCGCACACACACACACACACACACACACACACACACACACACACACTTCAATGAACTTCTATCTTATTTCACCTGGAGCCATCCTTGCAATCTCCCTCCCAGACTTTTCCATGCCTGGTTTCTAACTGGTATCACCACCTCTCTCTTTCAGCTCCTTTTGATGAATTGTCTTTCTCCATTAGAATGTAAATGACTTGCAGGCATGGACCATCTTGTTTTCTAGTATTTCTATTCCCAGAGCTTAGGACAGTGCCTAGAACACACTGCTTAAGAAATATGTTCTGTCTGTCTCTGCCTGTCTCCCTCTCATCTTCTCAGGAATCTCTGAATTTCATCTTCATCCAGCTCTAAAAGTTGTTCTTTATACTCTACCCAAATGTGCCTCCCCAGAACTTCGAAACGTGCCAGCTGGGGCCAAATTGAACAAGTTAAGCCAAAGGTTATTTAAGTATGCTTGCATATACCTACCATAAACTACACTGAAAATTTCAGGATCCAATTTCATGGTCCCTGTTCCCCTCAGAGATCATCAGGGAATTATGGGTTGGTTTCTCTCTCTCTCTCTCTCTCTCTCTCTCTCTCTCTCTCTCTCTCTCTCTCTCTCTCTCTCTCTCTCTCTCTCTCCCTCTCCCTCTCTCTCTCCTCTCTGTCCTTTTTCTTCCACCCATTATCGCTGGAAACTTAGGGCAGGGGCAAGGAAGCACAATCACCAGGTAAGGGGAAAGGTTATCCCCAAACCTTGTTGTGGCTTCCAAGAAAGGTGAACCATTCTCAGGGAATGGTCAGGCTATAGCCCAGGCTCCTGTTTCTCTTGGGCTTCAGAGATATTTCCCAAGGTCCTGGAGAAGTTCAGAGGCACAGAGAACTCTGGAGTTCATGGATGGAAGAGGTTCATATGGCTCTTTAGCCAACAGTAATTGCATTTATCCTCCCAAAAGTTTGGAAACATGTATTTATATCCTACAAGCCTCATATATGCACCAGATTCAGGGTCAGACATTGACAACTCATGAATGGGCTTAAGTAAGGTGGGGGCTTCAGGCTCAAGCCTTGAAGCTCATTCCCTGGCCAACACCCACCCTATTTCCCTAACTATCTTTCTTGGCATATACCATGTGGTATGATGAAAAAGGTATGGTTCTGGAAGTCAAGAGACCTGAGTTCTACCTTGGCCAGTTCTATTCTCTGTTCCTCAGTTTCCTCTTTTGTAAATCTGAGGCTGGTCTCCAAGGTCAAAAGACAACATGGCCTGGTAGACACACTTGGAATCAAGAAAACCTGGATCTGAATCTTAAGTCCTTGCAAAGCCCCTTGAGTTTCAGTTTCTTCATCTGTGAAAGAAGGATAATAATAGCAGCTACCTCCCAGGTCTGTTTTGAGGACTGAGTGAGATAATATATGTTAAGCACTTTGTAAACCTTAAAACATTAAATATATATGCATATGTACATATCTACATACACACACAGAGTACATGTAAGAATTACTGAAATCCCTTCCAGCTCCAACATTCTAGATCTTAAATCCCAAGATCACTTCTAACTCAGAAGTCCCTGAGTCCCTACCAGCTTAAAAATTACATTTGCCTAATCCTTATAATCAACCCTTCCAAACCACATCACCCAAGGTCCATGAACCAGTCCACAGAACAGAGTTAAGGGAGCCTCAGATTTCTCACCCCATCCCAGTCCCACAGGCTAGCTAGCTGCTGAATATTATTGGCCTATAAGTCAGCCTTCCAGGGAAACAAGAGGAAGGAATGATTTCTTTGGCAGCTCTTTCTAGGTAGCTGGAGTTCCTGGTGTCTGAATTCATTCGCATCAGGGCCTGAAGTTCTCCATAATAAACAAAAAGCCTCATTTCTCTATAGCACTTCAACTCTATGAAATGTCTTCCTTACAGATAGGTAACACAAGCCTTACTGTCCCCATTTGACAAATGAGGAAACTGAGGTTCAGAAAGGGAGGTGACTTATCCACAGTCATGAGTGAGCAGACCAGCCAGGACTCAAACTTTGGTCTCCTGACTCCACTGTGGCCAAACTTCAGCTCCCCTTGATCCCCACAGAAGCTTTCCAGCGGGGTCTGAGGCGCTTAAGGAGAAGCCATATTTGTCTCTCCCCACCCCTCAATCGCCAGTGGTGCATCTGAATTTTGAAAATAGAGGCAACACAGACCAGACTCTGAAAAATGAGACTGATCCATAAAGGATCTGGGAGGTCAGGGAGATAGAAATAGTTTCCATGGACTGCTTCCCTCACCCTGAAGGATATGACTAGGATAACAGCTGATGAGCCTCTTTTCCTTGCCACACTTTGTAGAAATGCATATTGGTTTGAGTGTCCCCTTGCCTGATTTTATGGCTCCCACTGACACCTTGAACTTGCACTCCAGGAAGGCAGCTAATGACTGCCCTGGAGAAGAAGGGGCTTCTCTTGCCTCTGTTAAGGATATGCACACTTCTATAAGGACTGTGAACTCTTTGGGTTCCACATGCACGTTCATTTCTCTTGCAATAAACCTGAGTCTCGTGATGTTGTGGTTGCCTGTTGACACTTCTATCAAAACCTCCACATAAACCTTCATAAAGGCAGCTTCTCTTTGTATTCTAGCCCCCTTCTAGGGGGAAAAAGGAATAGTTTTATCCTACCTTTAAGTTCCTTCCTACCCCCTTTCCTAGAAGATCAAACTAGACTGGGAGTCAGAGACCTCGGTTTGAGTCCCAGCTCTGCCACTAATTTATTACGTGACTTTGGGCAAGTTATTTAATTTTTTTGAGGGGGGGAGGGCAGAGTTTCCTTATCTGTCAAGTGGGGATAATAATCTCTGCATTACTTATCTTACTGGGCTATTGTAAGGATTAAAAGAGAGGCTAAATAGGAAAGGTTTGAAAATATTCAGAGCATTTATTACAAATTTAAGGAATTAAAATCAGAGAAATTTTAAATTAAATTAAAATTACTGGGGCAGGAGTGGGGGTGGAGGGTGAAGATATAATATAGACCCAATGACTGGTGCTTGGCTGTGGGTAAGAGGTCAGGGGAGGTGAAAATGGCAGCTGGATGACATTCCCTAAACATCTGGAGGATCAGAGAGGGGAAGAGCTACTCCCCATTTTAAGAGGCCTTGCACAAGCTCCGTGACTACAGCGTTGCTCGGGGAGCTGAGCTGTGTAAGTAGGACTTACGAAATTCTCCTGCTTTGCACGCTGCTGAACCCGGCAAAGGAGGAGCTCCTGCCCATGGACCCGACATCCCCAGAGGAGAGGAACCTCACCTTCACGGACATGGTCTCCAGCCTGGAGCGCTGTTACCTAGAGGGGGAGGGAGACAGAAGAAAGAGCACTTCAGGACCAGGCAGGACTGAACCCTCCAGAGCGTGGAGAGCGTGAAGACTCTGGCTCCATTTTTGAGACTGAAGTATAAAAATCAACCCTGCCACTGCCATCTGATTGGAGGACCTCTGAGCAAGGCCGTTCTGCTCCAGGGCATTCTTCCCTTTTCTACCCAGCAGACCAGTGAGACCCCTCAGGACCCCAGCAGCCTCCAGCTCCCCTCCTAACCATAGTTTTCTATCTGTCCTTCTCCCCTCCTTGTCCCTCATGCTGCCCTCAACTGACCCTCCCTCCCATCTTCTTTGGGATGTCTTCTACAAGGTTTTGGACAGAAGGCAAATCTCAAGTTGGAGCTCAACCCCACGAAGTAGACAATCAAACCTCAAATCCTCACGTCACTGGGCTGGAAGAGGCCTTTAACAATCATCTTATTCTCCACCCTCCTGTCTCTACCTCACCATCTTTGAGGCAACATGGTGTAAGGGATGGAGACCTGGACTTGGATTAGGAAGACCTGGGTTCAAATCCCAACTCTGACACTTCCTAGCTGTGTGACCCTGGGCAAGTCACTTCACCTCTGTTTGCTTCAGTTTCTTCATCTATAAAACAAGGGGCTGAACTCAATGACCTCTAAATCTAGGATCCTAACACCAGCATTGGGGCAGCTAGATAGCACAGTAAATAGAATGCCGGGCCTATATTCAGGAAGACCTGAGTTCGAATCCTTCCTCAGACACTTACTAGCTGTATGACCATGGACAACATGTTTAAGACTGTTTGCCTCAGTTTCCTCATCTGTAAAATGAGCTGGAAAAGGAAATGGCAAACTACTCCAGTATCTTTGTCAAGAAAACCCCAAATGAGGTCATGAAGGATCAGATATGACTGAAACAACTAAACAATAACGACGAAATCACCAACATGTTACTGAAATCATCCTAGCAAGAGAGAGATCTTCACTCTGGACATAACATTTCCTCCCCTAGGAACAAATCCCAATGGCTGTAGCATTTACAAAGGGAAACTTTTTTTTAATATTAAACATAAATCTTTCTGTTTTCATACCTTGGCCCCAGGGTCTCTACTTGCCTTACCATGTCACAAATGGTGATCAGGACGAGCAAAATAGATCCATCTTTCCTTATAGTCCCATTACCCAAAAAATATCATGCTCTATAAAACAGCCCCATGCCAGGCTAATATTGACACCAACATGCCACTATTCACATACATAATATGCTGACTCAGAGTATACCCCATTAGATCAGAGATACGATGATACATATTACAGGACCTAAGAGGTCATCCAGTCTAATAGTCTCATTTTTACAGATGAGGAAACTGAAACCCAGTCAAATCAAGTGACTTGCCCAAGGTCACTTATGTCAAGGTCAAGATTGTAACTCAGATGGCTCGACTCCGGAGTCAGTGTTCTGTCTACCAATACTCATGTATCTCTCCCAGCCTTCTATGATATCCCTAATATCTAGCCAACTTCTACCACCCCCTATCCTTCCAGGCCCAGCTCAAATGTCCTCCCACTCTGTGTAAAATAATAATGATGATAGCTCATATTTACAGAAAGCATTAAGGTTTGCAAAGTGTTTTACAAATATTGTCTAATCTGATCATCACAACAACCCTGGGAGAAAGATGTTATTATTATCTATTTTATAGATGAGGAAACTGAGTCAGGCAGAGATTGACTTGCCCAGGTCTATACAGCTAGTAAGTGCCAGAAGCTGGATTTGAACTCAGGCCTTCTTGACTCCAGATCTAGGGTACCTTTTATCCTCCTGGGTGCTTCAGTGTATCAGTTGTTGCTATGGAAGATTGTGTGTGTGTGTGTGTGTGTGTGTGTGTGTGTGTGTGTGATGACAGACACACCAAGAGTTCTTCAACTAAAAGGAATTCAAGAGAAGTTGGACATCACGTCCTCACCAAAGAGAGAAGCTTGAAAACCTACTTGTAGGACAGAATGGCAAATACAGCCAACAGATGCTAGGGGGCGCCACAGTGGGGAAAAAGCACTGGACCTGGATTCAGGAAGAATGAATTCAAAGCCAGCCTCAGACAACTTACTAGCTGTGTAGGCAAGTCACTTCATCCCTGCCTCAGTTTCCTCAACTGTAAAATGAGGATCATAATAGCACCTACCTCACAACGTCATGAAGATCACGTACTTGGGGCAGCTAGGTGGTGCAGTGGACAGAGTGACAGGCCAGAGTCAGGAAGACATGTCTTCTGAGTTCAAATCTGACCTCAGACACTTACTAGCTGTGTGACCCTGGGCAAGTCATTTAACTCTGTTTGCCTCAGTTTCCTCATCTGCAAAGTAAGCTGGAGAAGGAAATGGCAATCCACTCCCGTATCTCTGCCGAGACGACCCCAAATGAAATTGTGAAGAGTTGGACACCATTGAACCACAATAACAAAAAGCACTCAGCACACAGTAGGGACTTCATAAATGCTCGTTCCCTTCCCATTCCCTTGTTCCCCTCTTTGGCCAGCTCAACACTCTGATGCTGGTCGGGTACCTGACCCCCAAAATCTTGGCCTCCTGCTAGCCCTTAAAATAACATTATGATCTTGGTTTGAACTCACAGCAGACAAAACTATTGCCTCTGGCCACTGCAGGCTCACAACCTGTATCCACGGGCCCCAACATCTACATTCTTGTTCAGTTCTGTTCTTATCTTTGCCTCCTTCTTCCCCGGGAAAGCCCCAACTGGAACTTCTTCCCCTGCATAGAAGGCTTTGGTCAGCACCATGGGACCCACCTCACCACAGCCTCCCATCAGCCCCCAAGATCATCAGATCGACCAGGCCCGTTGCCTCATTTTACAGAGGAGGAAACTGAGGCCCAGAGTGAGGAAATGGACACTGAGGATGGCTTGGGCCACCATTGATCTTTATGAACTTCCCCAAGGCCCTAGCATTTGTGCTACACAATGCAGTCTAGAATTGCCTGTTATCTTTGTCTATTATTCTTAGAGGTAACAAGGTATTACAGTGTCTAGAGCCCTAGGCCTGGAGTCAGGTGACCTTAGGCTAGTCATTTAACCTCTATTTGCCTCAGTTTACTCATTTAAAATGAGGGCAATAGTACCACTTACTTCAAAGGATATGAACAGGCAGTTCTCAGATGAAGAAACTAAAGCTATCTATAATCATATGAAAAGTGCTCTAAATCACTACTGATTAGAGAAATGCAAATTAAAACAACTCCGAGGTACCACATCACACCTATCAATCAGATTGGCTAATATGACAAAACAGGAAAATGATAAATGTTGGAGAAAATGTGGGAAAATTGGAACACTAATGCATTGTTAGTGGAGTTGCGAACTGATACAACCATTCTGGAGAGCAATTTGGAACTATGCCCAAAGGGCTATAAAACTGTGTATACCCTTTGACCCAGCAATAGCACTTCTAGATCTGTATCCCAAAGAGAGCATAAAAAAGGGAAAAGACCCACATATAGAAAAATATTTATAACAGCTCTTTTTGTGGTACCAACTGGGAAATGGCTGAACAAGTTGTGGTATATGAATGTAATGGAATACTATTGTGCTATAAGAAATGATGAGCAAGCAGATTTCAGAAAAACTTGGAAAAACTTGTATGAATTGATGCTGAGTGAAGTGAGCAGAACCAGGAGAACATTGTACACAGTAACAGCAACATTGTGCGATGACCAACTCTGATCGACTTAGCTCTTCTCAGCAATACAATGAGCTAAGGGAATTCCAAAAGACTCAAGATGAATATGCTATCCACATCCAGAAAAAGAAACAGAGTCTGAATACAGATCGAAGCACACTATTTTCTCTCTCTTTTTTTTTCTTTCTTATGGTTTTTCCCTTTTGTTCTGATTCTTCTCTCACAACATGACTAACATGGAAATATGATTAATACGATTGTACATATGCGGCCTATATCAGATTGCCTACAGTCTTGGGGAGGTGGGGGGAGGGAGTGAGGAAAATTTAGAACACAAAATCTATAAAAGTGAATGCTGAAAACCATCTTTACATGTAATTGGACAAAATAAAATACTGTTAAGAAAAAAGTTTTAAAATAGTAGCACTTACTTGTTAGGGTTGTTGTGAGGGTCAAATGACATAATATTTGTAAAATGCTGAGGACAGTGTCTGGCACACAGTAGACACCATGTAAATGTGAGCTATTATTGGGTTCTCAACTAGACTTATTTAACCCTACGCAGGCCCGGAACCCTGTCTTTTCCTTCTCTTTTCTCCATCATAGCACCTGGCATAGTGCTACATAATGATAACAATATGAATGATTAATAATAAAGTTAATGATGAACTGCCATTTATAAAGCCCTTTAAAGTGTGTAAAGTCCTTTGCACATGCCCATGAAATACAGTTTTCATCTGAGACTCATAACAACCCTCTAAGGTAAGTATATAGTAGGAATTCCATAGATGGTGATTGAATGAGTATCTCCACTTAGTGCAGTGACCACATTTCTCTGCCATATGGGATGGCCAGAAGCTCCCTCCCATGACAATAGGCCATCAATGAGCATTTATTAGGCACCAGGCTTAAAAAGGCTAACGTGAAATAACTTCTGCCCTCTGGGAGTTTTTATTCCTTACCCATCCCAGTTCCTTAACAAGGTAGGGAAGAAAGCTCTAAGCAGCCATTCCTGAGGATGCAGTCACGTCTGTTATTATTACTATTGTGTTTTCAAAGCAATAGCTTAGACTCTGCGTCTTCAGATGTTAAATCAGCAGAGGGGTGAGAGAAGAAAATTGGCCTTGTGGTGTCCTCTTGTAGTCCTGCTCTTCCCTGAGTATCAGGCCAGCCATCAATAATACAAGACCCAATTAAAGCAACCACTGGTTAGCCTAAGGCTGATTGACAGTTCAGTCAACTAGTGACTAGGGAAGAGGGAGGAGTGTCATTCCTCTCTGTCTGGATGTGCCCAAAGCTATTTCTGGGCCATCATTGTATAAAATTCCTTCTTATGAGCCTGAGGCAGTAGCTGAAAGCACTGTACATGGGAGATGTACAAGCACCATTGCCCTGAATTACTACCCTTAACAGGCTTGGGCACACATTGGCCCATCCTTTTCAATTCAACAAATAAGTATGAAGTAAGAAGCAGTGCAGTAGAGGATAGACAGCTGGCCTTAGAGCCAGGAAGACCTGGGTTCAAGTCTCACTTCTGCCACCTACTGGCTATATGACCCAGGACAAATCACTTATCCAGGTATGACCATGTCACACTTCCTTCCCCCATTCAATAAACTCAAGTGGCTCCCTATCACTTCCAGGATCAAATATAAAATCCTCTGGCATTCAAAACCCTGGCTCCCTCCTACCTTTCCAGCCTTCTTATACCTTACTCACCTCCACATATTTCTGTTATCCAGTGACAGTGGCCTCTTTGCAATTTCTCGTATAAGACACTCCATCTCCCAACTCAAGTGTTTTCACTGGCTGAAATTCACCTCATGCCTGAAATTCTCTCCCTCCTCATCTCCACCTCCTGGACTTCCTGGCTTTCTTAAAGTCTCAACTAAAATCCTACCTTATGCAAGAAGCCTTTCCTGATCTCCTTCCCCTCCTCCTTATTTTCCTTATCAGTCACTTCCTGACTCCCTCCCCTCTGTGATTTTCTTGGGGGCTGTATCTCAAAGCCTTTCTCCTACACCAGGCAGTTGACAGTTCTCCAGCCTAGGTCTCTGCCCCAATTGACTTTTGAGTAGTTAGACCTGGTGCCAGCTGTGTGCTGTGCTCTCTCCCTCAGGCTTAGTGGTGTGCGGCACAGCCCCCCACATGAACGGGCATAAGGGTGGGCTTTGATGAAACCCAGGGTCATGTTCTTGGATCTACTAATGCAGACTCTTGGACTAGACTTGGACTACTAGTGCAGAGTGGGAGGTGAAGAAGGGGTGCTAATCGAACTCAGGGTCAGTGAGTGTCAGTTCCTGGATTTCTTTTTTTTTTTTTAACTTTCTTTTAGATTCTGGGTATCCTGGACCTTGGAAATAGCTGAGGTTGCTTTATCTCTGGTGCATAATTTCTGTTTTGGAGAGGTTTGAGAGGTTGTAGGGATCAGAGAAAAAGTCTAGTCTGCCATCTTGTTGCTCATGTAACCCAGAAATCCTCCAATCTCCTTTAAAGCTATTATCTTTTCTCTGTTGATTATCTCCAATTTATTATATATTATATGTAATATCTGCATATATAATCAATTACATGTACATGTCATACATTGTGTTGTTTATAAATATATTATATAACAAATAACATTATTTATATATAATAATATAATATTGTATACGTATATATAGTTTGTACATAGTTATTTGCATATTATCTCCCCCATTAGACTGTGAACTCGTTGAGAGCAGGAATTGTTTTTTTGCTTTTCTTTGGCACAAAGAAGGTACTTGTATGACTTGCTGACTTTCAGTGACCCAGGCAATTCTCTAAGAGTATAAATTGTTGAACAACTGCAGATGTACATTGGTGAAGGGAGTTTCCTCATAAAGGAGTTCCCCACATCAGTGAAATCATAGGTCTCAACAAAAATTATTACGCATCTACTACATTTGGGCACTTTTCTTCCTCATCCTTGCTCTCCCCCATTCCCTTGAGGGTCTGAGATGTGTCAAGGCCTAGATTCTTTGGGGCTTTATCTTTGTCCACTGGGAGCCCCACAACACAACCCCATCCCACCCCCACACTCATTCTGCAACTCTATAAAGAGACCTAGATACAAGAATACCTCATAAGCTATTGCAAAATTTCCCCACGTTCCATCCTCTGGGGAGAATTTATTTGATTTCCTCTTCAGGGAGGGGTGGTAAGATGGATTGAATGATTCTTCCTTAGATATCATTTCTCTTTTGACCTGTGGGTCCCACCCCAGACCCTTTTACTTGGAAAACAAAATGGATCCTCAGGCTTTGGCCCTAAAGTACCTTTTCACCTCTGGAAAAAGGCCCAGGGAGCCTATGAGGGTGGAAACCAGCTGGGAAAGGAAAGTAGTTTGTGAAACAGGTTCAGGGCACTCCCTGCCCTCCGCCTTCCCCTTTTGGATGACTTTCAGGGGAGTTTTTGGTAGCATCCTTTTAGCTTATCCTGCTCCACAAAAGTTTTCAAGGCTCCAAGGGAGATTTGAGGGAGAAGAGGTTTCCTTGACTGATGGAAACCTCTCCTTCCTTCTTCCCCAGCAGTTACTAAGAAGAAACATCAAACCATTGCCAAATGAGCCCCTGGCCCCAAAACAAAAGCTTTAGATGAAGTTGAGTCTTGCTGGCCAGTTTTGAGAGAAATGGGGTTCCTGGGTCTCAAGGGCAAAGAGGGTAGCTGACCCTACTCCTCTGCTGTGTCCATCTGGCCAAGGGCGGAGAAGTGCCATGGCTGGCTGATAAACACCCATTAAGAGTCTCACCACAAAGGCCCAGCTAAGGTACAGTGGTGGAGCAGGGGGGAAGGAGAGAGGAGAGAAGCTACTGAAATGGACTCCCACCCCCACTTTTAGTTGGGGAGGGGACAAGCTGGGAGCTGGCCAGGCTGGAAACGTGGCGGACTGGGGAAAATAGGCTGCTGCCCGATCCCACTGCCGGGCCTCTGTGCTGCATGCGTTTCTGGTTTACGAACTTTTGCATGTGTTGGAAACTTTAGGCCTGGCGCCCACGGGCTCTTGGAGAGCTAAAACACTTCCTGAAGCTCAGCTGCTTGGCAAGACAGCGCCCCCAGCCTCCCCCTCCTCTTGCTTTGGAAGGAGAAGCTGGCCTGCAGCAGCCTAAGCTCCAGCTGATCCCCCCTCATTAACTGTTGCAATCAAACCCCAGGCAGGCAAGGCTGACAAAAAGGTTTCTCAATACAGACCGGGGTCCTTAAAATCTAGTATTCTCCACAGGCTGGGGCAAGGGTGCAGGCTTGATGAAAAGAGTCAGTTAAAAGCCAGACTCCATCACCTAAAACTACCCAAGGGTCATAGAAGGTTAGAGCTGAAAGAAATTATAAAACAGGCAACGTGGATTGTCAGAACTGGGAAGAACCACAAGACACAAAATGTCAGTTAGAAGAGACTTTAAGACACATAATGTTTGAACATGGGGCACAGAATGTCAGAGCTGATAGGGACTTTAGGACAGAACATCAGAAATGGAATAGACCTTAGGATGCAGAATTTCAGACCTGAAACAGGCCTTAAAACGCAGAAACGGAAAACTGCATGAAAGCAGAATGGTTCAATGAGGGGAAAAAAATGGATTTAGGAGTCAGAAGACCCAGGGTCAAATCTCACCTCTACTCTTCTCTACCTATGGAGCTTTGGGCAAATTGCCCACTCTGGCCTCCCCATCTTTAAAATGAGGGGGGTGGGCTCAGCAGCCTCTAATGTCCCTTCCATTTCTAAACCTATGATTCTATGAAATAATCCTTAGGACATGGAATATATAATCTCAGAACCAGCAAATCCCATAGAACACAGAATAGTGAGAACCGGAAGGGCCTTAGAGACCATCAGTTCATTTTACAAACAAGGAATCTGAAGCTGAGAGAGAAGGGAATTGATTGACTCAGTCACAAACTGGTGCGGTCCAGAACTAGGAGTCTGTCTCAGTTCTCCTAGACCCCTAATTTTTTCTACTATTACACACTAACTTTAGAGAGAAGGGGCATCTCCATGGTTCTCTATTTAGAACCCCTGAATTGAGAAAAACATTAGCATTCCTTCTATCTTCCCCACTGCCCTGAATAGCAAAAGGGTATAAAGCATGCAGCTTCCCAAACCTTGACCCGGTGGCTGGAGCAGAGCCAGCTCAGCACTGATTTCCTGATGTCAGCCGGCTTACTTGATGCTTCCTCTCTGGCCTCTGCTTGGTGGGGGAGCAGGAGCTCTAACTGAGGCAGGCTTTGGAAAGCTTGTGACCAGTCCAGAATAACCTCAAAGAGGAGGGGATGGGTGGGAGGGGGGGAGGGGAGAAGGTTACATCAACTGCACGTGCTCCTAAAAGAGAAAGCATCAGCTGAATGCAAGAGGCTTCTGGCCCATTCTCTAGAGCCAGAACAGATAGATCTGCAAGGGAGTCCAGGGAAGGAAAACAAGTCCTCTTGTTCACCCAGCCAGGGATCTATGCAAACAAAGACCCTTGTGCAAGAGCTGTGGAAAGGGTCTCCTGGCTGCTGCTTCTCCAAAGGCACTGTCCTGGACTCCTCCGGGGTGCCACCTGGAAAAGATGGTTGGCCTGGAGCAGCTGTGGCTGGCACCACTCCCTGGCAGTCCAATCTGGTCCACAGTCTACAAGGCTCGAGTTTTTTCCTTCCTCCTGCCTGATAACCTGCAATTTCAGAGGTGGTAATGCTTCTAAGTTTAACATTGCCTCCTGGGCCTGGGTGGCTCTGCTGCCTGATTCCCTCATTTAGGGCTTGTTTTAGAAGTTCAAATACAACCACAGCTGAATTTACTTGCAAGTCTTTCCAAAATAACTTTTCAGTTTAGCACAAAAGGAAACTGTAAAATAGCCCAAGATGAGAAATGTGAGTCTGGGAACAGGATTATGGTCCTCGCTTCAAGGCTGCTTTTGGAGAATCACTGAGAGAGGAGGGCTATTAAAGATCAGGGAGGCCAAAGCCCCTCATTTCATAAATGAGGAACCTGAGACCCAGACAGCAGAAAGTGGCTACAAAACTAATGATTAGTAGAGCAAGACTTAGAACCCAGTTTTACTGACTCCAGAGGTTCAGAGTTTTTTCTCCAAGTATCTGCAAAATCTTGTCTCCTCCTTGCTAAAGGATAAAGACTCTAGATCATGAGCTCAAAGACATCTTAGAGGTCACAGGATCCACACACCCTCCTCATGTTACAGATGAGGAAACTGAGGTTCAGAGAGGTGCAGGGGCTTATCCAAGTTCACACAGGTAGTAAGGGGCAGAATCAGGGATTCGAATCCCCTAAATCCTCTGATTGCAAATCCATTGCTCTTTTCACTGTCCCTCACTGGATCTAAAGCTCATTAATCTAGCACTGACCAGGTTTATATGAGGGGAAACCGGATGAGTTTCCCATCTTAGCACTGCTATGTCAAATTCAACTACAGCTATCCTGAAGCCGCCTCCATTCTGCTTGCTTAATCCAAAGCTGGCAATCTTAGCAGCAATAGTACACTCTAAAGAGAATTCAGACTTCACTGATAGAGACTTCTGGGAAATAATACCTCATACTTCTAGATGAATTTTAGATTTCCAAAACCTCTTTCTCGCTAGCCACCCAGTGAGGTAAGTCAGGCAAGAATAAGTGTCCCCATTTTATAGATGAAGAAACAGACTCAGACTGGGGAAGACAAATCAGAAATTGGATGTGAAAGGGTTCAAATCCTATATATCCTATCGTATGGCTTTGAGTAAATAATTCTGCTCTTTGGGCCTCAGTATCTTCATATGTAAAATAAAGGAGCTGGACTAAATAATTGCTAAGGTCCCTTCCAGCTCTAAAGCCTATGATTCTCAGGGCAGCTATATGGCACAGTGTATAAAGTTCTTGGAATTAGGAAGACTCATCTTCCTGAGTTCAAATCCGGCCTCAGACACTAGCTTAACTTACTATGTGACCCTAGGCAAGTCATTTCATCCTGTTTGCCTCAGTTTCCTCACCTGTAAAAGGAGCTAGAGAAGAAAATGGCAAACCACTCTAGTATCTTTGCCAGGAAAATCTCAAACGGGGTTAGAAAGAGTCAGACATGACTGAAACTCCTGAACAAAAATAAAAATGCTATGATCCTCTATTCTGGAGTCATGAGTCCAACCCAGGTCTTTGTATACCAATCCCAAGGCCCTTTCTACTATAGTCTACTCCCTGACTTGAACAGGGGAAGCGCTATGATTTAGAGCTCAGCTAAGTCAAACCCCTCATTTTTCAGTGAATAAACTGAGGGTTAATCATCCACACAGCTACATCTTTACGCTATGCTGTCTCTGCCCTAGAGAATGTGAAGATGCTGGAGGTTGAGATCATTTGAGTTCAGGATTAGATGGGAGCCACTCCAAAGACACTTGTTTGTCTGAGCCACAGAGACAGGAGAACATACATTGCTGTTAGAAAAAGAGCCAGGATCTCCCTAACTCATTACAGACCAGAGTTATGAGGGAGCCAAGACTTCAGGGTAAACAATGGTGCTTCCCGAGGAGAAGGAGATAAATAAAGCTTATTATTATTATTTTTATTTTGCAATTCCCTCTCTACTCTTGTGGCCCTTTCACTTTCCTAGGTGCTCCTTGCCTAGTGCTCTCATACTGTCCCTTCCATTCATTCTCTGACTCAATCATTTATTCTACAGCATTTATGAAATGCCTATTATGTGCCGTGTGTTATGTCTACAAAGACAAATAAAGAACAATTAATAAATTAATTCACAATGAAATTTTGTTAGATGGGCAACCAAGGGAACTCAGCCATCAGTATACATTGGTTAGACAGATACTGCAAATAAACTAAGTCTAGTATTTAACAAGAGGAGGAAAGCTGGTTACAATGTCTTTATCTCCTTTAACTTCTCCTAGGGGAAAAAAAACAGCCCATCTTTTTAATGCCAGTTTTCAAGCTGGGTTGTTGTATGTCATGGAACACTACTATTTATAAATTTTTTTTAAGACCAGGTCTCCCTATCTTCTTCAGGTTGGAAATATAATTAATTCCACCACTGATTAGCCCAGAAGCTTTAACATGCTCCATTTTTCCAACCTGGGCACATTCAGCACTCCTAGCCAGGCTGGTAGCCCTCTGCTCCCAATGGCTCACTATATTTGTGTCACACTTTATTGGACACCCAATCAATTTTAGCCCTAATTCAGCTCAGAATTCTGGAACTCAAGTGATTCACCAGCCTCAGCTTTCCCCAATATCAGGGATTATAGATATACTACCTCACCTAGGCTCTACAAAGAATTAAAAATGACTATCCCATATAGGGCTCAATGGAGAGGTACATGGTGGGTGTGAGCAGTCTGCATTATAAAACAAATAGGGAAATAGGATGAAAAATATCATACAAAGGAGATCTATTATTGAAAAAGAAGGTGGGCTGGGTCATGTGAGCAAGAGGGAAGGAGAAGAGGTAGAGGAGGATGTGCTTCAAAGATGTCCTTGAAATATCAGGAAAAATCAAGGAAGCCCTGCAGCATGCTGGGTGGACTCCCAAAGGTTATGGGAAGAAATATCTGAGTCACACATGATGGTCAAGAATGGGTGTGTAAAAATCTACATCGTTAGGAAGAACATCCAAATCTGCATATTTGAGATTTAAGGAGGAAACCCAAGAGTTTTTATATTTTGTTAAATATAAGTTCCCAGGGCAGCTAGGTGGCACAGTGGATAGAGCTCTGGCCTTGGAGTCAGGAGGACCTGAGTTCAACTCTGACTTCAAACACTTGACACATACTAGCTATGTGACCCTGGGCAAGTCACTTAACCCCGATTGTCTCACATACACACAAAAAAAGCAAAAAACAGCAATTAATGAATTCTTGTCAAAAACAAACTACAAGTTCCCTGAGGTCAAGGACTGTCTTTTTCCCCCCACTTTTACATCCCTATCACTACACCTAGCACTTCTTTTTTTAGATCTAGACCTATGATTTCATCAGTGTATGGAGCCCACTCAGGTGGAAATTCATCCCACTGATGCATGTGAACAACTCCTTTGTAACTCAGTCTTAGAAATCTGGCCAGGACACTGAAAAGTTGCTACTTAATGTTGACCCCACAATTAGTATTCCTCAGAGATTGTTGGATTTGCACCCTAATCTTCCTGGCTCCAAAACACTGCCTCTCATCTTACACATAGTAGGTGTTTAATAAATGTCACATTTGGAAGCAGAACTAAGAAGAAACTCGTGCTTAAAGTAAGTGAGCTAATTGCCAATGCTGGAAATTCAAGGCAAATTTATTCCTTGAGTGAAGGAAACATTTGAAGATAGGAGAATTGAACTTCCTAGTGTCCTTCAAATTGGACCCATATAGGGAATCCCCTTCTTTACTCTTGTTGAGGGTCATTGGGTCAGGGGAAGGGCTGGAGGTGTTGACCCAGATAGGAGAAGGAAAGATCTCCAAAGATTTGTCTCAGCAAATGAGCCACATTTTCTGTCCCACAGAAGCACTTGTGGTTCTGTGAGGTTTGACCAGTTAGTTCCCTACCCCCATGCTATTATCCTGGGACCAAAAAGCTCACTGGTACTTAAATACAAACTCCCCCAAAACCAGATTGTTGAAGCCAGGGACTGTGAGAGAATTCAGGAGGGGCCTCCTTACCCTCTGTTTACCAAAAAACATAAACAGACCTCCAGCAGAGATGGTGGCCCCCTTCATCCATGGGCCCCACACAATACCAGAGGCTGCCTATGCTTAAAATTTATGACTGACCTTTGACACCTAAACCCTACAAAGTAAATAATGATAAAAATAACAGGAACAAAAACAATAATCCGTTACATATCCGCAGCACTTTTATATACATTAACTCATGCAGTTCTCACAGCAATACTATAACATACAGAACTCTATAGTGTTAGAGCTGGAAGGGACCTTAAGACCTAAAACACAACATGTCTGAGCTGGAAGGGACTTAAGAACACAGAGTGTCTGAACTGAAAGGCCCTTAGGACATGGAATATTGGAGCTGGAAGAAGATTTGAACCTAGAATGTTAGAGTCCATCCTGTAATATAGTGCTCACATTTTACAGACGAGGACATCAATTTTCAGAGAAGGGAAGTCACTTGTCTAAGATAATACAGCTGGTTAAATAAAGTTGGGACTCAAAGCCAGGTCTCCTGATTCCCAGTTCCAGTGTTTCTTCCTAAAATCCAAGTCAACTTTTTATATTCCTTTTCAGAGTAAAGCTCTGAGGGAGGGAGGAAGAGTTCTCTCCTAAAAAAGAAAGGTAAGATAGAAGAAAGGAAGGAAGGGAGAGAAAGAAAGAAAAGAAAGGAAGAAAGAAAGAAAGAGAGAGAGAGAGAGAGAGAGAGAGAGAGAGAGAGAGAGAGAGAGAGAGAAGAGAGAGAGGAAGGAAGAAAGAAAGAAAGAAAGAAAGAAAGAAAGAAAGAAAGAAAGAAAGAAAGAAAGAAAGAAAGAAAGAAAGAAAGAAAGAAAGAAAGAAAGAAAAGAAGAAAGAGAGGGAAGGTTAATGTGAAGGAATGTACTTGGTTTTGTTAGGTAAAATTGACATTGATTTTTCTAAAAAATATTTGGGACATGTTTTTAAACTGTTTATGAATGTCCTGATAATTACCCGTAGGGAAAGTAATTTGCACTCATTCTACCACTAATTAAAGCCTAGGTGTTTTCCTTCAAGAGAATTGAAAGAAATTTGTAGCTCATTATAGAATGAACTTTTTTACTGAGGGCAGTGGGTATTATCGTATGTGTGTGTGTGTGTGTGTGTGTGTGTGTGTGTGTGTGTTGTGTGTGTGTGTGTGTGTGTGTATACGTGTGTTGCAGTAGGTGGGAAGCTAGGAGGATAGGCACCTGGTCTCTGTACTAGTTTTTCCTGGGGAATTGTTTTGGGAGGTTTCCATCCATTGGTTGTCTTTCTGCAGGGGAGCTGACCCAAACAATCCTGGATTCCATAGGAGTCCCCTCTGTTCAACTTTTATTGACTAGATTGACTTCATTTTGTGCAGTAAGAATTCATGAAGCTGGTCTATTTCTCTGTCACTAACTGGCCTCAGATTCTTCCCCTGTAAAGTGAGGGGATTGGTCTAGAATTCATAGGTTCCCAAAATGGGTGATACCGCCCCCTGGGAGGCACTTGACTGACCGAGGTGGGTGGTACTAGCCTTAGGTGATACAAATTAAAAAAAAAAATTAACGGGTTAAAGAAAGTAGATTTCTGGGGGATACTGGGTAATTTTTTTAAAGGGGGCAATTAAGTTTGGGAACCTCTGGACCATCTCTTAAATTCTCTTTCAGCTCTACAATGCCATGACTCAATAACTCTGACCCAGATCCGAAACTGAGCCCTTTTGTGCTCATTCTGGTGCAAAGATGATCCTGGGACCTCAAAATCCATGCTAACAAGTTCTGAGCTCTAGAAGGACCTACCAAGTTGGAGAGCAAAGTTCTGAGCTAGACTGTGTGTCTGTGTCCTGGGGACCAGACGAGCTAAGTACACAGAGGCTCATCACCAGAAAATGGGCCAGGAGGTGATGAATTTTTTTTCATCCACAGCAACTCATAAAGATTGTCTGAAAGGCCCAAAGGTCCTTGAAGTGATGAAGCAAATGACCAGGGAAGTGCCCCTATCCCAGGCTTTCTCTGTTCCTATGATAGAACAGGACTTATAACGTTAGAACTGGAACGATCACTGCTCAGCCAATCAGAGATCTAGAGCTGGAAGGTACCTTCAACGTCATCTAGTCCAACTCTCTCACTTTCCAGATGAGGAAACTGAGGACAAGAGACGTTAAGTGACTTGCCCAAGGTCAACTAGGTAGTAAATGTCAGCGCTAAGATTCATAGTCATGTCCAGGGTCTCTTCTCACTGTACCACACTGCCCTCCAGTCTCTCTTAGGCCTCTAAGTCAGGTCTCCTGGCCTCTCTTATATAGTGAGGTACCATATTATGCAGTTTTGCCTTTTCTATCAATCATCAGCAAGCATGCGCACCTGCTGACTGTGGATTCAGTGCCAGGCTGGTTATGGAGAATACAGATGCTATAGAGCAGGGCTTCTTAAACTGTAGGTCACGACCCCATATGAGATTGTGACCTGCAGTTTAAGAAGCGCTGCTAGAGAAGGATAAGACATGGTTCCTGCCCTCAGACAGCTGCCAGTCCAGTTAAGGAGATAAGATTTACACATGACAACCCAGAAGGCAACACAGGGTAGTATACAGTTAGTGCTATATTGTGCCATATAAAGATGGTATGTGCTGGAGGTGTAGTTCAGAAAATGAGGGGTGAATAGGGAAAACTTCACTGAGCTGGGACTTGAAGAACACATAGAGGAACAGGGTGAGTATCCAGGCAGCTGGAAGGGTGATGAGCAAAAGCACAGAGATCAGCATGTACCAGGTGTGTGCAGGAGACAACCAGGAAGGACAGACAGCTTTAGGGCCCACTCCTGCCAGCCACCGAGTCTGGGCCTAATTAATACTCTCTCTGCCCTGCCTCTTTTTTGCTCTGGAATCTTTCTCTGGGGTGTCCTTCTGCAGCAGGAGGGAGAGGGAGGCTCCAGTCTGTTTTCTCACTTTAGTCCAATACAGAGAAACTACCAGCGGAATCTTGAGGTGGTTTTAATTATATTTTTGGCACGTTTAGCACACTTCCCTTAACTTCGCCCTGGTGGAGGAATGCCATCAGATTCCTTAGGGAATGGGTAAGAAGTGACTTGATGGGACCATGGGCCATAAAGCTCACTCCTCTCCAGGGCAGCTGAGGACTAACCCTCAACAATAGACCACAGAGGAGTCTCTGGTGTGCAGGTTGGTGTTGACAGAGTAGCCACCCACCAGGAGGAAAGCTAGAGGGGAGCTCAGATAACAACAGCAACATAATAGCATACCTCACTTTTACATAGCAGTTGATACTTTTCAAAGCACTTTCACATCCGTTATTTCAAAACAACAACAGCCCTTGTAGAGAGGTAGGACTGCCACAATTGGTCCTATTTTTCAGATGGGGCAACTGAGGCCCAGAGAAATAGAAGCAGCACGGCACAGTACAGACCAACAGGGCAAAGGGCTAGGAGTCGGGAGGCTGGGGTTCTAGTCCAAGCTCTATTACATGTATGACCTTGGGCAAGTCATAGGCACTCTTTATGCCTCAGTTTCTTCAACAGAAAATGAAGGGGTTGTTCTCTAAGGCCTTTCTTTATGACTTGCCTAAGGGTAGCAAGGGAGGAGCAGCCAAGACCAAGTCCTGGTCTCCTGAGTTAAGCCTGATGCTAATGCTGTTCCCAACACACTACCCTGCCTCCTTACCCCAGATGGCTGGGTGGGGGGTGGAGGAGGTAGCATCCACTCACATACCCAGCGGTCATCCTGGAGATAAAGGAAATGAAGAAGGGAGAGCCTCATCCTGTGCTCTCCTATCGTATGTGACTGCATCTCTCTCTAAAACTACATCCTGGGCTGGAGACAAGGGAATTCCTCATTTCTTCTCTGGCTCTGCCTGTGGCTGTGACAGCCCAGATGGGTGAGCAGGCAGCTCAGGATTAACAAAGGTGCACTTTCTTCTCACAGAGGGTTTACCTGCCCATGGGAAAAATATGAGGTGTGGGCCTTCTCTAGCTTCCTGCTCCAGACCCCTAGTTCCCCCTTCATATTGATGCCTCCCCTCTGTTGATTATCTCCCCCTTATCCTGTATACGGCTTGTTTGTTCATAGCTGCTTGCATATTGTCTCTCCCGTTAGACTGTGAGCTTTTTGAAAGCAGGGACCGTCTTTTACATTTCCTTGTATCTCTAGCATTCAGCACGGTCCTGGCACATAGCAAGTACTTAATAAATGCTTGTTGACTTAACCAGACTAGACTTTGCTAATCTCCCCCACATACACACACATACACACTCTCTATTCCAAACCTGGCACCCTGAACGTTTAGAATCAAGCCCCAGGCAATGGAATGTGGCAAGCTCCCCACACCAACCTCTGTTAGGGCTTCTCTGGCCAGGAGAGAAACCCCGCGTGTGTATACTGCCAAGCTAGTTCCTGTTAGCTAACAGAGGCTTTTTAATGAGGGGGAAAAAATGCAAGGATCCAAGGAGAGATAAACCATCTGTTCTTCCCAATGTAAACTATTTACAAGTGACAAATCAGGCCAGCTTGCTCTCCTCATTTCTCTTTCTCTAGCAAGATGTACTTGGTCACTTTCTGTATGATTTCCTTTCCCTCCATTTGCCTTTTACAAATGGTGGCCTGGCCCAGACATCCAGGACCCACCCCAGCCCCCTAGGGCCCAAATCAAGACCCAACTTTGGGCAGAAGGGTTTCTATTAATTGTAGCCGGTATGTTTAACTCTTTAAAGCCCTTCCCTCCACACTTAGCAACTCCCCAACTAAACTATGCTGTCTGGGTATCCTAATTTAAACCAAACTGGATATATGGAATCTCCAACTTGCAGCATTGATCAAAAAGGGAGCTAGTTAATTTTACATAAATGAAAGCTTTGAATTTAAATAATTTTTGGACTAGATATCTGAAATGATGTGTTAGGAGGTGAGATCTACTGGCAAAGTGGTATCTCAAACCTGGCTTTGTCATTCACTGCAAGTACCTTGACAAAAGGAGATATAACCTAAAATTCTTGGAGTTTGGACTGTGGACTCAGGGCATATTCAGAATTGGGGAAGATTCTTATGGCCTGGAAGTATGGAAGAGGATTGTTGTTGTTTGTCCTCTGTTCTCGAACAGGACCATGACATCAGGGAGGGAATGCCATGACTTGCAAGTGAATTGGATTTAAGTGAGGGAGGGATGTGCAGAGTCACCAGCCCCTCTCTCTCTCTCTCTCTCTCTCCTCTAAAGCCATCTGGGTCCAGTGGCCAGATACAGATCAGGACTATTGGCGATGGCCCAGATGGCTAAGATCTTCCCTAGGTCTCAGTTTGACTGAATGGAAGAAGAATTCTATAATGAAAGTGAGATCATAGGATCGTTGACTTGGCACAGTGTCTGGCACATAAGAGGTGCTAAATAAATGTTTAGTGATTAATTGATGTTTGATTGAAAGCCAGAAGGGACCTTAGAAGTTATCAAGTTCAATCCTTTTCTTTTATTGATATGGAAACCAAGGCACAGTGAGATCAAGTGTCTTTTTCAGGAATCAGGGCCAGTTCAAATCTGGCCTCAGATACTTATTAACTGTGTGACCCTGGGCAAGTTACTTAACCCTGATCTCTCAAACAAACAAATTAATTCCTTTCTGACTCCAAGTTCAGTGTTCTCCATTGGGAAAGTCTGGCAAAATACCCTAATCAGACATTGTGCTACAACTCTCAAAATGCTGTAACGCTCTTCACTATCTTGTATGAAGGTCTTCAATTCGGTCTACTAAGTGATGTTCTCTATGAAGATTCATCTCTGGTTTTATAATGGAATTCAATAGAAAAATATGATTCACTCTGCAGAAATTCACTTTACAGAGGTTTTTCATAAAGCACCTCATAGCTATACCAGAAGGTAGGTCTATACTCTATACAATGACTCTGTACTCTGACTCAAGTATGCATAGGCACTCTAGACATACATTTACAGATACATATGCAAACATCATTGTACATACCAGTTCATTTGATTTGGAGTCAGAAAACATGAGTTTGAAACACAGTTCTGCTTCTTATTACTTGTGTGACCTTGGGCAAGTCATTTCCCTCCTCTGTGCCTCAGTTTCCCTATCTATAAAATGATGGAGTTGGACTAACTAACCTTTAATGTCCCTTCTAGCTTTAAATGCTAGTATTGTAACATCTCCTTAGGAGAATCTACTAAACTCTCCCTGCAGACAAATATATTCACCTCCGTCCATAACTTTTATGGCCAGAAGATGGGGCAGGGGACTAACCAGGCCTCTGCAGCACATGTGGTATTATAATTCAGCTCTCCTTGCATTTTACTGTTTTTCTGCTTAATGAGGTGACCTTTCACACAGGCCCAGTGGCAAATCCCTGTAAATGTTCATTTTAAATGACCTGATTTGGAGAGCTTGCAGGGAAATAGTCCCTGGTGACTGAGTCTTGTTGGAAACAGATGGCTGCCCCATTTGAGTGAAGTAATAAAGGCCACAGGCTTGAGATCAAGACCTAAGCAGTCCTGGGGGCGGAAGGCTTGGGCAGGAGATCAAAGTTTTAGTTCCTTGACTTAAAGGGAAAGGTTCACCCATTACCAATTGACAAATTATTATTATTATTAAACACATGCTCTGCAATAAGGCACTGTGACACACACCAAGGATGATACAAAAGAAATTAGTCAATGAGACCCTACCTACCCTCTAGGACTTTATAGTCTACTGAGATGAGACATATATACATAAACAGCTAACTACACATGCCTTCTCTGCAGGACTGTATTCCTTATATCAGTATTTAATTTTTCAAGACTGTGTCTCATCTGAACCTTGCCCTTACCTACTGTGCCTAGCATAATGTTGAGTATAGTGTAGGCACCCATTGAATAAATATTATTTTTTTCTTGGCAACTGTAATGCACAGAGACATCTGTGGCTTAGTGAATAGTGAGCTGGCAACAAAGCCAGGATGACCTGGGTTCAAATCCAGCCTCTGGCACATACTGGATATGTGAGCCTGAGTAAGTCACTTCATACACTAGACCAGGGGTGGGGTCACATATGGCCCTCTAGGTTCTCAAGTGTGGCCCTTTGTACAAAGGGCCTTGAGGCTCCAGTTTCCCTACTTCTGCTCTAGACAACTCTACAAGTTGTAAGAAAAGTGCTGATTTGTATGGTGAGAGAATATTTCCTCATTTGGAAGTTCCCTATATCAATTTAATCACATATCTAGTCCCTAATCCTATCTAAGTGTGATGCCTTTTCTAGAACATGCAGCTAGGGGATATAGTAATAGAGTGTTAGTCTAGCTAGGTTAGTCCCTAGAATATGGTTTCAGAGAATCTAGAAATTTTTAGATCTGGAAGGGAAGCTAGAGTTCATCTTAGTGTCGGCCCCCATTGCCATGAGGAAACTGAGGCTCAGGATTCTTGATCCAGTTCCTCCTTCCCAGAAAGCTATCTTGGGTGTAGCTCTTTAAGGAAAAAATTAAAAAGGGATCCTGGGATGTCTTTGCCATCTTCTTTCACTTTACCTATGCAATCAAAGCACTATGCTTTTGTTTTCCCTGTCAAGAGAGGAAGTCTAGATAGTATGGAGGACAGAATTCAGGACTTAGAAGCCAGTCAGTCACAAAGCATTATTAAGTATTAATTATGTACCAGGGACTTGCACTGAGAAAACAAAGAAAGGCAAAAAAGCATAGTCCCTGATCTCAAGGAGCTCACAATCTAAAGGGCAGAGACAACAGACAAACAACTACACACACACAAAATAATTGTAAATGGAAGGTAATCTAAGACAGGGGGCTGGGGGAGACTGTTAGAAAGGTCTATTGCACAAGGGGATTTGAGCTAAGTCTTGAAGGATGCCAGCAAAGCCAGGAGGCAGAGAGGAAGAGAATTCCAGGTAAGGAGATAACCAATGAAAAGACATAGAATCAGAAGATTGAGTATTCTATTTAAAGAACAGGGAGGAGGCTAGTATAGCCAAATCATAGAGTATAAGTGAGGAAGTAAAGTGTAAGATGATTAGAGAATTGGGGAGGGGTCAGGTTGTGAAGCTCTTTAAATGCTATTTTTATATGTGGTCCTGGAGGTAATAGGGAGCCACTGGAGTTTATGGAATAATAGAGTGGCATGATCCAACCTACACTTTAGGAAGATCACTGTAGTAGTTAAGTGGAAAATGGATTGGAACTGGGAGAGACTTGAGGCAAGAAGACCAAACAGAAGGTTATTTCAATAGTCCAGCTATGAGGTGATGAGGGCCTGAACTAGGCTATATGAATAGAGAGAAAGGGTATATATGAGAGATATTGTGAAGGTAGAAACACCAAGATGACAACAGATTAGATGTGGGGGTGAGTGAGGCTGAGGAGTCTAGGATGATACCAGCACTGTGAAATTTGGGTGACCGGGAAAATGGCAATTCCCTCAATAGTCATAGGAAAGTCGGGAAGAGGGGAAGCTTTGGAGATAAAGATAAAGAGTTCTATCTTGGTCATGTTGAATTTGAGATGTCTAGGGGACACTAAGTCTGAGATGTCAAAAAAGTAGTTGGAGATATGGAACTGGAATTCAGGAGAGAGACTAGGGGTGGATGTATAGATCTGGGAATCAGTTGCATAGAGGTAATAATTGAACCTATGCAACCTGATGGGCTCATCAAGCATTATAGCACAGAAGGAAAAGAGAAGGATGCCCAGGACAAAGCCAAAGTTAGTGGCCATGCTTTGAGGATGAGAAAGAGCAGTGGGAGAGAGAGGAAAAGAACTAGGAAAGAGCAATGTCACTAAAATCTACAGAGGAGGGACTTCTAGAAGAGGGTGGTCAACAGTGTCAAAGACTGCAGAGACGCCAAGAAGGAAGAAGACTGAGAAACAGCCATTATATCTGTCAATGAAGAGATCACTGGGAACAGTAGTCAGGAAGAGCTGAGTTCAAATTCTGCCTTAAACACTAGGCAAGTTACTTAATCTCTTTCAGCCTCTGTTTCCTCATCTGAAAAATATGGATAATGATAAAATACCTATTTCAAAGGTCTGTTGTGAGAACCAAATGAGAGAACATATGTAAACCTTAAAGTGCTATGTAAATGCTACTCTGATATTAGTAGTATGAGGAAGTGAAATTGGACATTGAGGCAGAGGAATGTAAACTAAGAAGGTAAAATTACCCTGGTTTTCCCTACCCAAATAACCCTGAAGTCCTGGTTTGCATATATTTGCAAATTTCATTTTAAGTCTTGAGCCACATTCACAATTTTCCTATAGAGCTAGGAAAATTAAACCTGTGGCAGGAAGTGAAGTTTTTTGTTTTGTTTTGTTTTAGGCAATTGGGGTTAAATGACTTGCCCAGGGTCACACAGCTAGTAAGTGTCAAGTGTTTGGTCTGAGGCTGGATTTGAACTCAGGTCCTCCTGACTTCAGGGCCGGTGCTCTAGCCACTGTGCCACCTACCTGCTCAGGTAGTAAAGTTCTGTCCCCACAGTGGAGTCAGAAAAGACTTGTCTACCTTCTCCAATATTTACTAAGATGTGTGGCTCTAGACAAGTCACTCTCTGAGCCTCCACTTCCTCATTTATAAAGTAGAGATGAGGGGAAGCTGGGAAGGGAAGGGAAGGGAAGGGAAGGGAAGGGAAGGGAAGGGAAGGGAAGGGAAGGGAATAAAGTAGGGATGATAATCTTTGCACTGTTGTCTCACAGACTTATAGTGAAGAAAGTGCTTTGTAAACTTCAAAACATCATAGACACATCAGCTATTATAATTAGCAACTGTGTCAATCTCAGAAAAAGCAAGTTTGTGAAAGATACATTCCATCTTCTTCCCCCTCTCTGGACTCTGCAAAATGGCAAAAAGCAGACTAACTCAGAAAAAAGACTGAAGTTATTCAGTGTTCTTAAAAACATCAAGATGGATTAGGCAGCCCCAGACACTTCATCTGAATCTCGAATGGATTGGGGGAGATTGCCAAAGTGAGTGTCTTCTCACAGCAAAATGTTTATTTCAGTTCTTGGAAAGTCATTTCTTTGACAGTCTGTATATGTCTTGAGTGGCTTTCTGGATCTAATATACATACAATTTTTTTAATCAAGTGTATGCCGCATGCACATACCTTGTCCAGCACTTGGCTCATAATTTGTGTTTTCTGATTATCACAACAGAGGAACAGATGAACTAGTCCTCAAAGGGAACTGAGATTATCTAATCCAGCCCTATCATTTTATAAAAGAGGAGAATGAGGCTGAGGCGACTTGCCTAACCAAGAGATCTCAAAGCCCAATGCCTCTTTCTCTTTTTTTTTTCATTACACAAATGAATATAACTGAGTCTGTGGGAGAGCCTGGTCTTCGAGACAGCATGGCAAAGAATAAAGAATGCCAGTCTTAGAGGCCTAGATTTAGAGCCTGCTGTGATACAAGAGACCCTCTAGTCCAGAGTGTCTTACATTTTTTTTTAATCTTGGGTCCCTTTGCCAGTTTAATGAAAACGATGAATCTCTCTTAGAAGAATTTTTTTAAAATCCACAATGAAAAGAAAGTAAATTTCATTAGAGGTTAGTGAAAATGAAGATTTAATTGTTTCCCCTTCCTAATTCACAGATTCCCTGAAATCTCTCCATAGATTATATTGTACTCCAGATATAACTCCCTCATTTTACAGATGAGAGAACTGAGGCTCAGTGAGGTTAAGTGTTTTACCCAAGGAAAGTAAGCCAGGACTAGTGGTATTCGAATCGGGGCTGAGAGTTAAAACAGGGTTCCCTGACTCCAAATCTGGCATCCTTGCCATTGTACCATAGTATATCCTAGTCAGAGGAATTATATTCAGTCTTGGCTCCAATCACAAACTGTGTGGCCTTAAGCAGATAATTTTCCCTCTCTGAGCTTCAGTGTACACACCTGCAAAATGGGGATGTTAAGCTCATAGGTTGTGGAAAAGGTTAAAGAAAGTATGTTTCAAACCCTAAAGTGCTGGGCAAATTTGAGTTTTTTGGATTACTGCATTTTTCACATGAAGCACATATTTTGAGAGGTCCTTCCCACAAAATGAACCATTCTTTCTCCCTTACTGTAACCCCCAGTATTTAAAAACCCTGTGTGTCTGTGATTGCATAGTAGCTAATACCGCAAGCAGGAAGATTTCTGGTCAAGAGTCCTCTTTGTCCCTTCAGAGCAGCCAGCAGAATTAAAACAGACAGCACCTCCAAGCTGGCCGAAGTCAAAAAGAAAGCTCAAGACCAAGAAGTCAGAATCCAGTTCTAAATATATTTTTTGCCGACTTTTCTGTGGGTTTTAAATTTGGAGAAACAAGTTCTTCCAGCCCAGGTGACACTGTGGCTATGTTGTCTGGAAGATGATACCTTTTTTCTGGTACAAAGGGTTGAAATAATGCAGCGGCTATTCATAGAGATGTTGTTGCACCTTAGTAACAGCTTACCCAAGAAAGACTCTGGACTTTCCTGGCCTCCTATTGGTGCCTTACCAAATGGAGGACTTAACAAGCATCAGGGAATTTTTCTCAGGGGAATTAATTAAGACTAAGTCTTGCCTCAGACTCAACTAGGTGACATGGCTACCACTGATGGAATCTTTTTTCTTTTCTTTCTCTCTTCCTTCCTTCCTTCCTTTTACCAGAACTACTTGCGATTTTATCAGCATAGGAAATCCCAGGTGAGAGATTTCCTTTGTCAATGACAATTGACACCTGCTCTACCCCTTGTTTTCTTAGATACTGAGTGCCCAGGGCCACACGGCTAATCTCTATCAAATAGGAGACCTGAACCCGGGTTTCCTTGACTCTGAGATCAGCTTTCTGGGGTGGCTAAGTGACACAGTGAATAGAGCTCAGAACTTGGAATCAGGAAGACTTGAGTTAAAATCCTGCTCAGACACTTGCTAGCTGTGTGATCTTGGGCAAGTAATAACAGCAACTATAGTGCCTACAATATGCCAGGTATTGTGCTAAGTGCTTTTTACGAATATTACCTCATTTGATCCTCAGAACAACCCTGGGAGTTAGGTGCTATTATTATCTCAATTTTACAAAGGGGGAAACTGAGGCAGGCAGAAGTTAAGTGGCTGTCCAATGACACACAGCTAGTAAGTGTTGAAGGTTGGATTTGGACTCAGATTTTCTTGACTCCAGGACTAGCACTCTATTCACTGTGTGACCTAGCTGCCTCAATTCACTTAACCTCTGCCTGCCTAGTTTCCTCATCTGTAAAATGGGAATAATAACAGTATCTACCTCCCAGGGTTGTTGTGAGGATCAAGTAATTTAACATATGCAAAATGCTTTGCAAACCTTGAAGTACTATATAATTTTTACTACATCATACTTTATCATATTATGTCATTATTATTTATTATTATTATATTACTATACTGTAATAATAAAATATATCATTGTATGGTATTATATATTATTATAACATAATATATAATATATTATTACTTTATTATATTAATGGATGTCTCATGTCAAGAACATGCAAAATGATTGCTCCATTAAGACTACATCAGGTGTTTTGTTTTCAATTCATATTAGAAAGTATATTAATAAGCTGGCATGTATACAAAAGAATATAACCAGTATAGTGAGAATACTTGAAACCATATTATATGAGCAACAGTTGGAGCTATTGGGGATGTTTAGCTTAAAGGAGAGAAGACCTATGGGTACATGATAACTGTATTTAAATATCTGAAGAGCTACCTTGTGGAAATAGGATCAGATTTATTTTGTTTGGTCCCAGAGAACAGGACTATGGCCATATTATCCTGAACATACCTGATCTCATCTGATCTCAGAAGCTAAGCAGAATCAATTAGGCCTGGTTAGTTTTTGGATGGCAGACCAATGCCGGGTGCTATAGGCTTCACCTCGAAAGGTAAAGTGGTACAGCGGGAGGCAATGAAGTACAATGAAAAGAGCTCTGGATTTGGAATCAAGAGATATGACTTTGAATTCTTACTCTGTCATTTACTACCTGAGCAACCTTGGGCAAGTCATTTAACCTCTGGACTTCAGTTTCTTCATTTGTAAAATTAGGGGCTGGGCAGTCTTATATGAACTTATACAAAGTGAAATGAGCAGAACATTGTACATGGTAACAGCAATCTTGTAATGAGGATCAACTGTGAAAGATTTAGCTATTCTGATTAATACAATGATCCAAGATACTTGCAAAGGACCCATGTTATCCACCTCCAGAAAGAGAACTGAACTCTGAGTTCTGATTGAAGCATAATTTTTTTTTCACGTTCTTTATTTTGTGTGTGTGTGCGTGTGTGTGTGTGTGTGTATACATGTGTGTGTATGTGCATGTTTTCTTTTGGAATGTAGCTAATATGGAAATATTTTTGCATGACCTCACATGTATAATCAATAGCATATTGTTTGCCTTTTCAAGGGGCAGGGAAAGGGTGGGAGGAAAGCAGAGAATTTAGAACCCAAAATTTTAAAAAATGAATATAAATCCACCTGAAAGAGATCTCAGGATGAAAACTTACAGGAATAGCATAGTCAAGTTTCAAAACTCCCAGGTTAAGGAGAAAATACTGTAAGCAACAAGGAAAAAAAAAACAATTGAAATACCACAGAATTATAATCAGGATCATACAATACCCAGCAGCTTCTATGTTAAAAGATTGTAGGTCTTGGGACATAATATTTTGAAGAGCAAAAGAGCTAGTGTTGCAACCAAAAATAACTTCCCCAGCAAAGTTGAGTATAATCCTGAACAACAACAACAAAAATGGGTATTCAATGAACTGAAAGACTTTCAGGTATTTGTGACAAAAAAAAAAACCAACCCAAAACTCAGTGGAAAATTCTGCATATAAGATTCAGGAGAAATGTAAAGTAAACATTAAAGACCAATTGTAAGGGACTTAACATGATAAAACTGTTTATTTCTTACATGAGAAAATATTATCAGTACTCTTAAGACTATCATCATTACTTGGGTAGTTTGAAAGAAAGGCTTGGGCTGAGTGAGTAAGATGAGTTGATTTAAGAAAAATAAAACTGAGTAGGGAGAGGTAAGAAGAAACAATTATCTCATACAAGTGAGTCCTGAAAGAAAGAACCGATGAAAGAAAGAAGCAAATGGGGGTGGAGGGCTGGTAGTGATGAAACCTTACTCTAGTCAGAACTGGGTTAAAGAGGGAACAACATTGATCAAGAAATACAGGGCCAAGGGATAGGAGAAGGGGCTCTTAGATTAAGGAATAGTAGGGGTAAGGAAGTGATTAGAAGTAAATTAGATATGTAAGGAGGGATAGGGTAGACAGGGTATGAGAAATAAGTAGTGAGGAAAAATAGGATGGAGGGAAATACACAAATAGTGATTGTAACTTTGCATGCATATAGGATGAATTTTACCCATAAAATGGAAATGGATTGCAGAATGGATTAAAAATCTGAATCTGACAACATCATTTACAAAAAAGCATAATTAAAAATGAGAGATACACACAGAGTTGAAATAAAGGGCTAGAATAGAATTTATTATGCTTCAGCTGATGTAAAAAAAAAGCAGGGGTAGCAATCATGATCTCAGGAAAAGCTAAAGCTAAGATAGATTTAATTAAAAGAGATAAACAGGGAAACGACACCATATGTCACCAATATTATTCAATATTGTTTTAGAAATGTTAGCAATTGCAAAAGGAGAAGAAAAAGAAATTGAAGGAATCAGACTGGGAAATGCAGTAACAAACTACCTCTTTTCACAGATAACATGATTAAGGATTCAACTAAAAAATTAGTTGAAATAATAATTTTAGCAACTTAGCAGGATGTAAAATAAACCCACATAAATTGTCAGTATTTTTATACATCACTAACAAAACCCTGAAAGAAGAGATAGTAAGAGATACTCCATTTAAAATAACTGCAGGTAGCATAAAATTCCTGAGAGTATACTGGCCAAAACAGACCCAGGAACTACATTAACATAATTATAAAACATTTTTTATACAAATAAAGTCAGATTCAAATAATTGGAGAAATATTATTTGTTCATGGATAGGCAAAGCCAAAATAATAAAAATGACAATTTTACATAACTAATCTACTTATTCAATGTCATCTCAATTAAATTACTAAAAAATTATTTTACTGAATTAGAAAAAACAATGCCAAAATTTATTCGGAAGAATAAAGGGCTAAGAATTTCAAAGAAACTAATGAAAAACAATGTAAAGGCAGGAGGTTCAGCAATACTAGGCCTCAAGCTATACTATAAAGCAGTAAATATCAAAACAATCTGGTACTGGGTAAGAAAAAGAGGGGTGGATCAGTGGGACAGACTAGACACGCAATACACGGTAGTAAAGGCTTATAGTAACCTTGTGTCTGACAAATGTAAAGATTTATGTATTTTGGATAAGAATTGATTATTTGGTATAAAAAAAAAAGTATTGAGAAATCTGGAAAGCAGTTTGGCAGATGTAGACCAATATCTTAAAGCATGTACCAAGATAAGGTCAAAATAGATACATGATCTAGATATAAAGGGAAATATCACAAGAAAATTAGAAAAACATAGAACATATTACTTATCAGACTCATGTATGGGAGAACAATTTATGAATAATCAAGAGATAGAGAGCATTGTGAAGTGTAAAATGTCTAAGTAAATTGAAAAGTGCTCATACAAATAAAACCAATGTAGTCAAGATTAGAAGGAAAGCTGAAAATTGGGGGGAAATTTTCAGTCTCTTAGAAGAAGGTCTCATTTCTCAAATATATAAAAGACTTTGCCAAATTTATAAGAATATGAGTCATTCCCCAATTGATAAATGGTCAAAGTATATGAACAGGCAGTTTTTCATTGAAGAAATCAACACTATATATAGTCATATGAAAAGATACTCTAAATCATTACTGATGAGAGAAATACAAATGATTACAACTTCAATTAAAATGATAGCTGCTCTTCAATTGAGGAACACCTAAATAAGTTGTGGTATGTGATTATGATGGAACACTACTGAGCTATAAGTAATGATGAGCTGGCTGATTTTAGAAAAACATAGGAAGACTTAGAAAACTCCTAACTAGAAGTATGCACAAATGGTTTTACATATATGTATATATGTGAGAAAACAATGTGTAGTGTTTATTATGTAGTTTTATTTTTTAAATAAATAGTCTGAAATGGAATTTATGATTTTTATTGAATCCTCTCTTTGTGGTCTGCTTTACATGAGGAAATTTTTTTTTCCTCTTGTATTAAGTTTAAAATGAATAATTTTTTTTTAAAAGATGAATTAAAAAAATAAAAAAGAATGTAACTGAGGGGCAGCTCAGTGGCACAGTGGATAGAATGCCAGCCAGATCAAGAAGATCTGAGTTCAAATCCAGCTTCAGATGCTTGCTAGCTGTGTGACTCTGGACACATCACTTAACTCCTATCTGCCCCAGTTCCTCATCTGTAAAATTGGGACACTCTGGAGAAGGAAATGGCAAACCACTTCAGTATCTTTGCCAAGAAAACTCCACGGACAACATCCATGGGGTCACGTAGAGTTAGACATGACTGAACAGCAACAAATTTTTTTTTAAATGTAATTGGGAAATCTTTAACAAAATAAATGTGTGTGTGTGTGTGTGTATATTTAATGATGAGGTTGGACTAGTTGGTCCCTACGGTCCCTCAGAGTTTTACATCTGGAGTCCTATGAAGTAGGAACAATGAGTAGCAGTTACCGGGAGGCAGGCTCCAACTCAATACAAAACGGAACTTAGTGACACCTGCCTCTGCCCAGGTGGCAGTATGTATCATCTTCCTTTTCAATGGAAGTATTCCCGTGGAATTTCAATAAGGGATGTTGTAGAAGAGATTCTTTCTTTGGGGGTAATGCTGAATAAGGCTCTAGCTGAAGTGTTCTGTAGTTCTAATATTATGGGCTTCTAGGGTATTAAACAGGGCCATAACCACCTACCTACGAGCCAAACCTACATATTTTTGAAAAAACTGTTAACCTGTCACCAAACAGGAACTTCCAAATTCCAGCCTCAGATTTGTTGTAGTACTTTATTAGAGGCCACCACCCTAACTCTATCTAAAGAAAGAATTTAGGATCTGAAGCTCAACAGTCACCCACCCCTTGCCTCATCCATCCCCCAGTGACATGCTCATTTTTAATGAGGGCAGAAGGGTTTGTTTTTAGCCACAGGAACACACTGTCCCCCGGACGAACTCTTCTCCTTTTTGGAACCACTGTTATCAGGCTCATTCAATGACATCCGGGCCAGAGGATCTGTACGAGGGGGGAGAGCTCCCCAGAAGCCAGGAGACACTGAGGCTGAATGCAGGATGATGAGAAGCTTGGAGTGGAGTGAGGGTTGAGAGAAGAAGTCATGTCTGATATTTCCCTTGTATTTCTATGGCACAGTTTGACCAGGACACTAATTGGACCAAACATCTTTACATGGCTTAGGTCAGTTCTATACACAGCAGAATAGTCTACACAGTGAGAGGGGACTGGTAGATTCCTCCTTAAAAACTCTAGCTTCACAGTCAAATGATGTAACATCTAAAATTCTACCTTTAGAGTCATTCTTTTGGGTTAAATATTGCCTTTCCTAGAGCACAATTAGCAAGTATTCAGAGATTACCACCCGGGTGCCAAGCAGTGAGTTTAACTCTGTAGGAAATCAGAGAAGTAGAGGAGAACATAATTCCTGCTCTCATTCATTTATTCAAAAAATGGGCAGCTGGGTGGCACAGTGAATAGAGCACCGGCCCTGGAGTCAGGAGCACCTGAGTTCAAATCCATCCTCAGACACTTGATATTTACTAGCTGTGTGACTCTGGGCAAGTCACTTAACCTCAGTTACCTAGTCAAAAAAACAAACAAACAAAAAAAGAAAAAAACACTTATTAAGTGCTTACTGTATGCAGATCACTGGGCTAAGTACTGGGGAGAGTACAAAGTTAAGATCAGAGGCAGTTCTCCTGGAGCTTTTAGTCTAGGAAAGAGTATGATATATACACAAATAAAGTGGCTCAGTAGCCTGCTGGAGTTGAAATCAGGAAGACCTAAGTTTAAATCCTGCCTTAGATACTAGCTGTGTGACCCTGAGTAAATCATTTAACCAGCACCCGCTTCAGTTTCCTCCTCTGTAAAATGGAGATGATAACAATAGTACCCACCTCACAGGGGTATTGTGGGCATCAAATGAGATGACTTTTGTAAAGTGCTTTGCAAACCTTAAAGTGCTTAATAAATGCTATCATTATTTATTATTATATTACACGATAAGTAAATGATTCACAAACCAAAGTGCTACGTGAGGTACAAAGGGGAGGCTCAGAGAAGGCTTCCTAGAGTAGAGAGCATTTGGGTGGAGCATCAAGACCTCCCCAACCTGGCTCTGCTCACTTGTTTAAACTCAATGTATATAAAGTCTCCCCTTTATATACTCTGTGGTTCAGCCAAACTGACCTTCTTACTGTTCTTCACAAACAACATCCCCCCCCCCATGCCTTTGGATAAGCTGTGCTCCATGCCTGTAATGCACTAGTCCCCAGTTCCACCTCTTAGAATCCCACTTAGAATTTACTCCAAAGCTCAGCTCAAGCTTCACCTATTAAATACCACCTGGCTTGATTCTCCTGCCTCTAGTGTTTTTCCACGTAAAAACTGCTGTTGTTACTGCTGCTGTCATTGCTGATGTTTTCAGTCATATCTGACTTCATGATCCCATTTGGGGTTTCCTTGGCAAAGATACTGGCTTGACATTTCTTTCTCCATCTCATTTTACAGGTGAGGAAACTGAGGCAAACAGGGTTAAGTGACTTGCCCAGGGTCACACAGCTAATAAGCATCTGAGGCCAGATTTGAACTCTGGAAGAGGAGTCTTCCTGACTCTAGGTTCAATACTCTATTCACTTCACCACCTAGCTGCCCTAACAAAAATTACCTTCTATTTACTTTGAATGTATTTTGCACCTACTTATGGTGGATATTGTCTCTCTCAGTGGAATGTAAGCTCTTCAAGGACACAGACTTTCATTTTTGTAGTTGTATCCCTTGTATTTAACATAGGGCTTGGCACATAGTAGTTTAATAAATGTTTATCAATGGATTAGAAATTCAATTATAAAGAAGACTGAGAGAGAACATTTCAGGAATAGGGAACAGACTGACTATATTCTACTTAGAAATCTAAAATTAACACAGGAAACAATGAGAATAAAATGAAGTGCTAAACTGTGTAGCCTTGAATTTCAGAAGAATAAGGGCTCAGAGAAGGAAGAGATCAGTGAGGGCTGGAGTAATCAGGGAAGGTTTCATGAAAGAGGTATTCACATAGGCTTTGAAGGATAGATTGAGTGTGCATAAGCCAGGAAGTCCAGATAAAAATTTTATTTTAAAACAACAACAACAACAATAATAATAGTGGCTAACACATAGAAGTTTAATATTTACAAAGTGCTTTATATATATATATATATGCATATTCTCTTATTTGATCTTTGCAACAACCCTGTGAGGTATGTGCTCTTATTTGGATGAGAAACTGAGTAAGAGAAATTAAGTGATTTGTCAAGGGTCTCACAGTTAATACAGGTCTGGGGCAGAATTCAAACTTGGCTCTTCCAGACTCCATTCTATTCACTACACCCTGCTGCCTAGACATAGGATAGTTGATATAAAGTTGAAAGGGACATCAAAGGCCATCTAGTCTAGCTCCTTCATTTAATGAGTAATTGAGACCAAGAGAAGTAGTTAGGAGACTTGGCCAAGGTGATAAATATTTGTTTGTTTATAGTGAGCATACATAGGATTTGCACTTAGGTGCTCTGACTCTAAATCTAGCATGCCACACCATCCCTAGAAACCTTTAGAAAACAATTCCAGAGGAGTGCTGGAGCCAAGTCAAACCAGTAAGAAAGCTGATTGTTAAATTTTCAGCGTGAGCATTTTTACCTCAGAAATCATCAAGTAATACAAATCAGGGTTTGCTTTATTGTTTTGTTAACTGTCTAGGCTCAAGAAAGTAATGGAGAAAATGGCAAAAATCTAGATTAAACTTAAAGGTGTGTTATTCATACATACTGGAGAGCCTGTTGTTAAATATATGCCAGCACACCACTAAGTCCCTAACTTCCTATGTATGAATGTTTGTTTGGACTGGGGCCAAGGGGCAGCAGTGAAGGCCCTGATTACCTGGTTAGGGGAAGGCCAGGTGCTTCCCCTCACAGAAGGTTAAAGAACATAGGCTATGTTACTATTCCTAGGCTGCACTTTAACGAAACATGGAAAGGAAAACTATTAGAATCAAAACTGACTTGTGTATCCATGTCCTGCCAGCAGGGCTCCTAGGAAGCACAGCCATCTTGCAAAGCTGAACTTCATTAGAATCAGGCTACCTGAAGATAACATTTTCCCAAATCATATGTCAAAGGATAATGGAATAGTTGAACAAATGATGATAAATAAACATAATGAAATATTACTGTATCACAAGAACGCATGAACATTCCAAAGGAAGAAAGCTATGCAGAGTAAAGAGTGCAGAACAAAAACAATACAGAGATAAGACTATGTTTAAGAAATTATTTTTTCACATAGGGATAGGGATTGGATCTGTGATTTCATTTATATGGAGGGCAAGGGAATAAGCATTTATTAAGCACCTATTATATGCCAGACACTGTGCTAAGAGCTCTACAGACTTCTGGGTGAGCTAATTCCCTTTACTAATTCAGTTTGTCATTTTATAGGGTTGCCTTGAGTACTGAGAAGTGACTCTCCCAGGGTCACTCAGGTGGTGCATGTTTGAAGAAGGACTTAAACCAAGGTCATCCTGACTTTGAGGAGATTGATCTACTGTACCACAATGCTTCCAAAAAAGAAAAAGGCAACAAAATTAGAAAAAAAACTTACAGAAGAGAGTACAAAAGGGGGCATGGAAACAAAGAGGGCAGTCTTATTCTAGTAAAATTTATATATAAAATTTTAACAAAGTTTTTTTTGAACTTATTTATTTGTATTTTATTTCTTCTCAATTATATATAAACAAAAACCATTTTGTTTTGGCAATGGGGCTAAGTGACCTGCCCAGGGTCACACAGCTACTGAGTGGTATGTATCTGAGGCTGGATTTGAACTCAGGTCCTCCTGACTCCAGGGCTAGTGATCTATTCATTCTGCCACTAGCTGCCCCCAAAAAAAACATTTTTTAGAGGCAATCAGGTAACTTGCCCAGGGTCACACATCTAATAAGTCTCTGAGGCTGAACTTGAACTCTGGTTCTCCTGACTTCAGGGCCAGTGTTCAATCCATTGAGCCACTTAGCTTCCCTAAACAAAAAATTTGAACAGTTTTTTTAAAAATTTGAGTTCCAAATTTTCTCCCTCCCTGCCTCCGTGAGAAGGCCAACAATTTGATATAGATTATACATGTGCAGTCATGCAAAATATTTCCATATTAGCCATTCACTGAGTTTTTTTTTTAAGAATATGCTTTTTAAAAGAGATGGGAAAGGACCAAAAAAAGGGTCAAATTTTTAAAATAGAGATTCACAAGCAGCTCCTGGTAGAATGGTTGGAAAGAACCTGGAGAAGGCATTGGGAGTTACGGTGGAAAGAGCTCTGCACCTGATATCAAAGAGCCTGGCTTCAAATCCTTTGCCTCTTAGTACCTCTGTGGCCTTGGGTAACTCACTTACTTTCTCTGGTTTCCAGTGCCCGAATCTGCAAAATGAGGAGGTTGGACAAGAATACAGGGTTCTCAGCCTTTTGTGTGTCATAGACTCCTCTGGCAGTCTGGTTAAGCCTATGGACTTCCTTCTCAGAATAATATTTTCAAATAAATGACAGAAATGCTGAGTTTCAGTTAAAGATTACAGAAAATAATGATGTAATTTTTTTTTCAGTTACCAATTAACAGACTCTCTGAAACCTATCCAAGGATTCCAGATTAAGAATGCCTAGACTAAATGATCTGTAAAGTTTCTTCCAGCCCTGAATCTATGATGCTATGAAATTTGATCCTATGGAAGTAAGTTGCGTTCTGAGCCCCTTCCACTCTTAACGTCAGACTCCTACAGAACTTTTTCAGGGTTCTATATATCCCCACCAGCTTCTAACTTTCTAACTTTCTAAATCCCCACCAACACTACCCAACCCTGGGATCTTGAATGGGTGTCACTAAAGGGAGGTAACATATAGAACAGGGGAAAAAACACAGACTAAATTGGAGTCAGTGACCTGACTGCCACTTATTTGTTCCATAACACTGGACAAGTCATTAAATCCCTTTCAATCAATCAAACAAGTTTTTGTTAAGCACCTACTTTGTGCCAGGCACTACCCTGGGTGCTAGTGATAAAAGTACAGATAATGAAACAATCACTTGAAAAGAAGTTGTATTTTAGTGGGCAGACAAGTACATATAAAAATTTATCCAGCATAAATATATAGTGAATAAATACAAATATACACAAAGTAGGTAAATGCAAGGTATTTGGAGGGAGGGCACTAGAATTTTGGGGAACTGGGAAAGGCTCCATGCCAGAAATGGTGCTTGACCTGTATTGTAAATGAAAAGAGGGACTCTATGAAGTGGAAGACTCTATTGAAAGAAGTCCATTCCAGGCATGTGGGATAGCCAGTGCAAAGGCATGGGCAGAGGGGATAGAGTAACTATGTATGAGAAACAGAGAGGCCAGTTTGGCTGGATTGCAGGGTGTGGGAGGGAGAGTGATGTACAATGTGTCTGGAAAGATAGGTTGGGGCCAGATTATGTAGGGTTTTATGTTTCAAGTGTGTTTCTTGTAAACAACATATTGTATTCTGCTTTCTATCCATTCTGCTATTTTTTGTTTTATGGGTGTTAATCTTTTTCACATTCATAGTTATGATAATTAATCATATATATCTCTCCATCCTAATCTGTTATACTTTTCCCATTATCTGCTTCCTGGCTCTTCTTTACCAAGAAGAGGTTAGGGAAAGGGGAGTGTGTTCAGCTCCATTACTCTGTGCTTGATGGATTCTGCTTCTGCTCCCTTTCTTTTTTATCTTCCCCAGGAACCAGGCTTTCCTCACAGGCTACTACATTCCCTTTAAACCTCTATTTGTGATCTACCCTCCAGGTTAGAGTATGTTAGTTTCTTTTGCTTGAGATTAATCTTTCACCAAATTGACCCTACCTCTTAGATGGCCCTTTCCTCTCTCCCCACTCCTTTATGTTTCCCTGTTGAGTTGCACGTGTTTCTATATCAAACTATTTGGGGGGGGGGGTACATCCTATCCTTCCCTGACAAGTTCAAATGAAAGTGATATTCAAGTGATGCCAGCTTCCACCACCCCTTCCTTTCTCCTTATCTGTAATGTTAATAATAGCTATTATTGTTGCGCATTTCTACTTGTAAACTCCCATTATATGAGATAACAAGTTCCTTCCATTACTTCCCCTTTTTACTCTAATATATTCCTTTCTCCCCACCTTTCCTTTCTTCTTTTAAAATCATCAAAACATAACAAGAGTCACTGTCAGGACCATTGTCTTATTTAAGTCCCTCTATGAGCCCCTCATGATATTAGAGTTCTGAAGAGATTTATACAAGCACTGCTTCCCCATTAGAATGTCAACATTTTATCCTTGAATAGTTCCTCTCAACTCATATTTACTTTTTTATTTTCCTCTTGATTCCTACATTTATATTTCAAAGTTTCTATTTAGCTTTGGTCTTTTCATCAGGAATACTTAAAAGTCTTCTATTCCATTAAAGATCCATTTTCCTGAACTCAGTTTTCCTAGATAAGCTATTCTTGGGGGTAAACCTATATTTTTTGTCTTCTGACATATATTCCAGACTCTTAGCTTATTTGTAGTGGTGGATGCTAAATCTTGTGTTACCTTCACGATAGCTCCTTGATATGTGAGCTCTTTTTCTTTCTACCTACGGTATTTTTTTCTTTGACCAGGAATCTTGGGATTTTTGCTATAACATTCCAGGGAATTTTCATTTTGGAGTTTCCTTCAGGAGGTAGATTCTTTCTGTTTTCACTTACCTTCTGGTTCTAACAGATTTGGGCAGTTTTCCTTCATAATTCCTTAAAATATAATATCTAGGACCTTTTTTTGGTTATAACTTGTAGGTGTTCCAAAGATTCTTAAATTATCTCTCCTTAATTTGTTTTCTAAGATAGTTTTTTGAAATGTGAAATACCTTACATTTTCTTCTTTTCAGCCTTTTTACTTTGTTTTAATATTTCTTATTAACAAAAGTAATTAACTTCTATTTGGTCCATTCAGATTTTCAAAGAGATAGTTGGGTAAGATTTTATGCATCTTATGGCAAGGTGTTAATTCTCCTTCCAAGTCTTCCCTCAAAATTTTCATTTCTTTTCCAATTGTTTCTTCTAATACTCTCATTTCATTTATAAAAACCATTTTTAAAAAAACCTACTGCTTCATTTCAGGAATTCTAATTGACCTTGTATCCAAGCTGTGTTTTTCTTCAAGGCTTTAATTGTAGATGTTTTGGAGTTATTTTCTTTTGGGTTTATATCTTAGGCATCCCCAACATCATGATAACTCTTTATGGTGGGAGTCCTTTTTATTTACTCATTCTTCCACTCTTACTTCTAGAATTGGTACTTTGTGTTTGGACTAAGCTCTAGGAACTTCTGAAAAGAATTTCAGGGGCCTGTTTGGTCCTAATTTTTAGTGTTGTGTTCTTCCAGGATTTTAGAGGCAGCTCAGACCAGGAAACTGTAAACATTCAGTGAGTCCTAAGAAGTCTAATCTAGGGTGAAGTCTTACTGCTTTCCTCTTGACTTGAGCTTTGTTGGATTCTGGCCCTGGTTTGGGTCTAGGAGACAAAACTAAAAGTTTGCCCTGGTTGGAGGTCTAATGGCTCAACCATGGCTCAACTCAGCTCATTAGCTAGCTGGAAGGCTTGGCAAGTCCGTGACAACAGAACTGCAGGCTCCTCCTTGGTTTGAACTCTCTACCCTGGTCACTCAGCTGGAGGTCTCAGTCCATGTTCATGTTTACTGTATGACTTCATGACCCCACTCCAAGGTCACTGCCACACAGCTGCTGCTCACTTCCACTCCTGATCCTTATTCATCATAAAGCCTCAAGATATGTCTGAGATCCCCTTTACCCTGGAACATAATTGTAGGTCAGTCCTCCATATATTCACAGGTCCCCTATTTACTTCACACTGGATCCCCATTTTAGCTCTGAGTCAAAGAGAAAAAGCAGCTGGCTGGTCCCTATTTCTGCTCCCTGAAAGGCGCATAACATTAAGCTCAATATCCACTGAATCTGTGACCATTACTTGGTCTGGTACACAGCCACAGGTCAATGCTGCACCTAGTCACAGGTCCCCTTATTAGTCCACATTGGATTGGATCTACAGCCCATCTTTGAGGTCAAAGCAGCACGGCTTCTCTCTGACTCCTATTCTTGCTCCCTGAGCTAGAAAAATGACTGCTTTCTCTATGAATTTCCTGATCACTCTTTGGGCAGATGCTTTCTTTAGATCTTTGCTGGAATAGTTATTAGAGAGAGCTAGGCTGTACTGCTTTTCTCTTCTCCATTATCTTGGCCAGTCTCCTTGTTTGGGGATTTAAAAGTTAAACACAGGAGTTTATATTTTGTCTTATGGGCATTAAGAAGCTATGGGGGTTGACTGAGTGGGGAGTCACATGGTCAGATCTGTGTTTAAGGAAAATTACTTTGGCAGGAATGTGTAGGATGGCCTGGAATGATGAGGCAGGAAAACCCACTGAGAGACTGTTGCAATCATCTAGGCAAGAGGTGATGAGGGACTGAACTAAGGTGGGAGTTGTGTGAGCAGAGAGGTCTCAGATGAAAGGGATATTTTAAAGGTAGAAATGGCAATATTTGGCAACTGATCAGATGTGTGGAGTGAGGAAGAATGAGAAGGTGAGGATAGTGCTGAGGTTGTGAAACTGGAAGACCAGAAGGATGTTGTGTTCTTGACAGAAATCAGCAAGTTTGGAAGGGGGAAATTTTGGGGGTGGGGGTGGGGTGGGACAGAGGATGAGTTCAGGTTTGGATGTGTTGAGATGAAGATGTCTCTAGGACATCCAGTTTGAAGCATCCAATAAGTAATTAACCATGCCAGATTGAAGAGAAAGAACACTCCATATCCTGACTCCAGGCTTTTCCCCTGGCTGTCTCCCATGACTCAGAGGCTGTCATTCCTCCACTTCATCTCCTGGCTTCCCTAATTTACTTTAAATCTCAACTCAAATCCCAACTTTTGAAAGAGGAATTTCGTAGTGTCCTCTTCCCCTTCTTCCCTCCCCCAACTAGTGCCTTCCCTCTGAGATCACCTTCCTTTTGTACTATATGTCTTATATGTACAGCTATTTGCATGCTCTCCCCCATTAGAATGGGAGCTTCTGAAGGACAAAAAATTGTATTTTTGCCTTTCTTTGTATTCACAGTGCCTGACACATAGTGAACATTTAATAAGTGTTTATTTAGGCAGCAGCTAAGTGGCACAATGGATATGCTTCATCTAGGTCAGGATGACCTGAGTTCAAATCCAGTTTTAGACACTTACTAGCTGTGTGACCCTGAGCAAGTCACTTAACCTCTATTTGCCTCAGTTTCCTTTTCTGTAAAATGGGGGCAATAATGGCATCCATTTCCAAGGGTTGTTGTGAAGATAAAATGAGAGAATATTTGTAAAGTGCTCCAAAAATCTTAAAGCGCTATATAAATTCTAGCTTAATCATTATTGTTGAACGACATGTACAGGGGGAGATACTAGGGCTATATACAATATATAGCTCTGGGAGTCATCTGCATAGAGATAGTAGTAGACCCATGGGAACTGATGAAGTTATATGAGATTGCAACAGAAAAGGGCCTAGGACAGAGCTTTGGGGAACAATCACAATTAGGAGCAAAGTATAGAGTACTGCAGTTTCCTCATCTATAAAATGGGAAAAGTAGTATCCACCAAGTACAAAGGCTAGCATAATAACAGCTAAGGTTTATATAGTGCTGTAAGGTTTGCAGACCCCTGTACAAATATAATCTCATTTTAGCCTCACAACAATCCCCCTCCCCCCACCAAGGTAGGTGCTGTTATTATCCCCATTTTATAGATGAGGAAACTGAGTCAAGCAGAGGTTAAGTGACTTGTCCAGGGTCACACAGATAATACATATGAGGACAGATCTGAACTCAATTCTTTCTGATTCCAGGTCCAGCAGTCTATCTACTTCACTATTATTAAATCAACTACTGGATATGACCCTGAGCCTCCCAGCCTACAGTAACCTCTTCCTATCTTTTCAATTCTTGTAGCAGTTACTGTCCCTAACACTTACTCAAAAATTATAAACTGCTTTATAATCTACCTTTCTTCTCACTGTGTATTGCCATGTAACTTCTATTAATTGTAAATTTAATCTTTTATGTCTGTTTCTTGTCTCCCTGAGTAGACTGTAAGATCCTCAAGGAAAGGCAGCAGTTTATACTGCATTCTGTGAGATCCTCCACTGTTTCTAGCACAGAAGAACTATATATAGAAAGCAAGCACTCAATAACATTTATTAAATAGAGGGATGGTTTGACACTGTGTTTATTCTGTTTCTATTATACATGTCACTGTGTACTGTATTTATTTTCTTTCTATTATGTGTGCACTAAGGCACACTTCACCCAGACATTCTACCCACTGGGTTCTACACACAGTGTAGAATAAGTGTTATTAAACACAACACAATTTTATACATATGTATATATACATACATAAACATAACACATATGTAACAATTATATATTAACATAATAAGTGTTAATAAACACACTGAATTATTAAGGGTGCATTTGTTCTGTCTCTCACATCAAAATGAAAACTCCTTCAGGGCAGGGAAAGGCAATGAAAGCAGTGTAGCGGAAAGACATTGGACTTGGCATCAGAAGGCCTATATTCAAGTCCTGTGAGCTTTGAGCCCAGGAAGTCACTTCCCCTTTGCAGTTCCTCATCTGTAAGACAAGAGGGCTACACTAGATGTTCCTAAGGTTCCTTCCTGCTCTCACATTCTATGTTCTAAGGTCTCTTCCTATTCTGTATTCTACATCCTAAAGCTCCTTCTAGCTCTGACATCTGCATTCTAAGTTCATTCTCTACTTTGAATTTCTGTCAGTAATTTTCTAAGGGTGTGCTATAACAAAGTACTGGCCTCAAGTTTGGGTTCAGTATGCTGCAAATTGTATGGAACTTACACTTGCCATTGTATGTACATGTAGCAGTCAGTCCTGCTAATGTATTCTCCATGGGAAAGAATAATATTGTGAAGGAAAAAAAAAAGTTTGAGAACCTTCCCAGGGCCCTTCCAGCTCTATCATTCTGATGCTATCCATAAATGCAAAAAGATGCTGTCTCTTCTCTCTAGATGGTCTCTGTTACTGCTCCTGAGAGATGGAGCCCAGGATTTTGGACCCATTAAGTGCTAAATAAATCCTGCTGTTTACTGACTGACTCTTCCTGCCCAGCTTCACCAACTGCTTTCTTGAAGAGAAAGGACCTAGATTTCTGACTTTCCTCAAACTCCAAGTATATCGTGAAAAGCAGCAGCTGTCTTCAGTGAAGTCTCTACTGTGAGCCTAGACCACTGATCACACAAGATTCTACAGGAAAGTACACTAGAAATCGAAGGGTTAAGACTTAAGAGGGTACGTCTAACACCACCCCATAATTTTACAGATGAGGAAACTGAGGCCTAGGGAATTAACTTGTCCAAAATCACAAGCCTATGTAGAAGCAGAGCTAAGATTAAAACACAGGCCTTCTGACTCCAAATGCAATATTTTTTTTAACTATACTATAAAATCCCTTCCACTGCTAAAAATCTAGGATTCTAATTCTCAAAAGTTCCCCCAGAAATAACAAATAACTTCACAGGAGACTACTCTTTCCTATTTCTTCTCTTACCAATCTGTCAGCACCTTTTTGGTGTCTTTTGCTTAATCTTACCCCAGGTCATTCCTATGCTATCTGCCTGGGTCTCTGTTCTGGGTCCTCTTCTTCTCTTCTATTCTATTACACTTGGTGATGTTATCAACTCCCATGTATTCAATTTTCATATCTATGCTATTGATTACCTAATTTACTTATTCAGCCCTAACCTTTCTACTGAACTCCAATCTCTCATCTCCAACTGAACATATTGAGCTGGGTGTCCCACGGACATCTTAAAACTCAACAGGTCCAAAACTGAATGCATTCTTTTTCCTCACAAACCCTCCCCTCTTTTTTTTTGTGAAGCAATGGGGTTAAGTGACTTGCCCAGGGTCACACGGCTAGTAAGTGTCAAGTGTCTGAGGCCAGATTTGAACTTAGGTCCTCCTGACACTAAGGCTGGCTCCATGCGCCCCTCCCCTCTTCTTAACATTCCTATTACTGCCAAAGGTATCGTCATCTTCCCAGTCACCCAGACTTGCAACCTAGCTGTCATCCCAGAGTCCTTTCATCTCTTTCACCTTCCCTATCCAATCTGTTGCCAAGGCTTGTTGATTTTTTCCTTTCATTATCATGCCTTGCCTGTGCTCTCTTCTCTCTTCTGACATTGCCACCATCCTGGAGCAAAGCATTGTTACTTCATGCCTGGACTACTGGAATAGCCTTCTGACTAATCTCCCTCCCACAAGTGACTCCTGAGTCCAGTCCATCCTTCACTCAGCTGTCAAAGTAATTTTCCTAAAATGCAGGTCTGACTATATTACCTCAGTAAGCTCCAGAGGTTCCATATTACCTTCAGGGTCAAATATAAAATCCTCTGTTTGTTGTTCAAAGATATTCATAACCTGTCCCCCCACCTTTCCAGTCTTCTTATACCTCACCCTGCCCCTACTCCAAATACTCTGCAATCCTGTGACACTGGACTCCTTACTGTTCCTCAAAAACAGAAAAAAAACCACTTCATCTGGCTCCAGACAGTTTCTTTCTTTGGTTTAAATTATACACACACACACACACACACACACACACACACACACACACACACACACACTTTTTTTAAATCAGCAATAATCTGCCTTCTCACCCTTCTATCTCACCCCCTCCCCACTTGAGAACTAAAGAAAGACAAACTCTATTGTATATTAGGAAAATTTTTGTGGTCTCATTCTGCACTCTGAGTGCTTCATGTCCCTATCAAGAAGTGGGTAGCTGCTTCATTCATCATTAGTCCTCTGGAATCATGGTTGGTCATTACACTGACAAGAGTTCCTAATTAAATTCATTAAAAGCAATTAAATGTTAAAAAAAAGAGTTCCTAATTTCCAAATTATTTGCCTTTATTGCTATCATTTTATAAATTGTTTTCCTGCTTCTGTTCACTTCATTCAGCATCAAATCATGTAAGTCTTCCCAGGTTTCTTTGAAACCATCACCTTCACCATTTCTTATCATTTAATAGTATTCCATTACATTTATATACCAAAACTTGTTCATTCATTCCCCATTTGTGGGCACTCAGATATGGATTCTTGGCCACCTCAAAAAAACTATAAATACATTTGCACATCCTTAGAATTTGTTTTGCTGAGTACTAATACTTCTCTTAATCTACCTTCCCTCTAATTCCCCATCCTCTCCTCTCCTATCACTTCTATTTCCCTATTGAATGAAGTGTATTTCTGTACCTATATTAATTTTAATGTGTGCCAACTCTGTGTATGTATTCTTCCTTTAACTAGTTCAAATATAAGGGAAGTTCAAATGCCAGCTTCTTCCTCATCTCCTCCTCCTTGTTTGCATAAATGTCTCCTTGTACCCTCTAATTATATGACATATTTTCCCCTAACCTACCTTTCCTTCCCATCCTCTGACAGTATATTACTCTTCCTTTCTCTTTACATGTTTCTCTTAAGACCATCAAGACATAACTGATTACTCTCAGGCCTTGCCTAATTAATTTTCTCTGTGACCCCCAATAATAGGGCTGTGTCATGTTGGGGCATGTGTCATCTCCCTATATTAGAATATAAGTAAGCCATTTAGCCTTATTTAGCTGATTATCATTGTTCCTTTTATGTTTCTCTTAACTCCTGTGTTTGAACTTCAAAGTTTCTTCAAAACTCTGATCTTTTCATCAGGAATGCTTGGAAGTCCTCTAATTAGAGGTCCATTTTTTACACTGTAGCCCAGTTGTGTTAGCTATGTTATTCTTTCCTGTAAGCCCACATCCTTTGCCTTCTAAAATATCATATTTCAAGTTTTCTATTCCTTTATAGTGGTGGCCGCTAAATTGTGTGTAATCCTGACTGTGCTACCTAAGTACTTGAGTTCTTTTTTTCTGGCTTATTGCAATATTTTTTCTTTGACTGAGAAGCTCTGGATTTTGGCTGTGATATTTCTAGGAATTTTTATTTTGAGGTTTCTTTTAGGAGGTGACTGGTAGATTCTTTCTATTTCCATTTTGCCTTCTGGTTCTAAGAGATCTGGCCAGTTTCCTTTTTATATTTCTTGAATTATGGTGCCTAGGCTCTTTCTTTGATTATGGCATTCAAATAGCCCAATGATTCTTAAAGTTTTTCTCCTCAGTCTATTTTTAGCTTAGATTTTTTGTTTTTTTGTTTTTTTGCTATGAGACACTTTCCGTTTTCTTTTATTTTTTTTTCAGCCTTTTGACTTTTTTTAAATTGTTATTTCTTATTGTCTCACAAAGTCATTAGCTTCCCATTTGGTCTAATCAAATTTTCAGGGAAGTTGTTGTTTGGATAAGATTTTGTACCTCTTCTGCCAAACTGTTCATTCATTTTCTAATTCTATCCTCTATAGCTGTCTTTTTTTTTTAATTTTTCTTCAAGCACTCCCATTTTATTTATAAAAAAAATGTAAATTTTTTTTTAACTCTTGCTTCTCTTCCTGAAAATCTAGTTGAACTTGTGCCCAAGCTGTGTTTTGCTCTGATGGATGGCTTGGTGATGTTTTGGAGTCATTCTCTCTTTCTGCATTTCTGTCTTGAGCATCTCTGCCACCATAATAACTCATTATAATGGGGTTCATTTTTTGTCTACCTATTCTTCCAGCATACTTCTTAACTTTAGATTTGATGTTAGAGTTGGACTCTGCCACACTTCTGGAGGTTAGGTCTGGTCTGGTGTTGTTGATATATTCTTTGGGTATTGAATGTTATATATTATTTCAAGATCTCAAAGACAAATTGGAGACCTACAAGCTTTTAGTGCTTCCAGAATGGTTTGATGTAGGGCAAAGTATGATTTCTGCCTTCTTAGTCTGAGCTCCGCAAGTTATTGACTTGGGTTTTGATCAAAAAGCAAGAAGAGAATACTGCTGAACTCAGCTCCTATCAGTTAGCTAGGAAGTTCTGCTGATTCAGGGTGACAGAACCGCAGACTCCACTTTGGTCTGGGATTCCTGCCCTGGTTATTCCTCTGCAGGCTGGGTTAGATCCTGAAACTGTGATCCTGTTCAGCTCCTGCAAAGCAGGAGGCTATAAGAGGCATCAGAGGCTCAGGTCAGCATCTGTCAGAGGCTCAGGTCAGTATCTGTCAGAGGCTCAGGTCAGTGCTCCGAAAACTTTCAGAGTACATATGAAGAACAGATTGATTGCTGAAATCCCATTGCGGGGGGGGGGGGTGTCCTTGATGGCTCTTATCCCCCTCTAGAGCTAGAGGGACTGATTATTCTGGAGCTTTTTATCTCTATATGTGTACTACGGTCCAGCCAAACTGGCCTTCTTACTTCTCACAGATGGTGCTCTATCTATGATACTAACAGATGTCTAGAATGCACTCTCTCCTCACTTCTGGCTTTTAAATTCTCTTGTTTCCTTCAAAACTTAGATGAAGCACCACCTTTCCTGATCCCTACAGTTGTTAATGCCATCCCTCCCCCACAAAAAAATAACTACCTTGTGGAGATTTGGGGGAATTATTTTGTATATTTATAAATGTGTAAGTGTTTTCTACCCTGACAGAATGTAAGCTTCTTGAGGGAAGGAACTTTTTCATTTTCATCTTTGTATCCCCAGCAACCAGCATAGTACTTTGCAGAGATTAGTCATTTAGTAAATATTGGTTGATTGATTAAGATTTGAGAATGCCATCACCACTGCCGGGCATTTTCCACAGCTCAGAACACCTCCCCAGCCCTCAAAGAGCTTGACACAACCAAAGAAACCCCCATGACCTCAATTTCCAGTCCAAATCCATTTCATCTTTCTAAACCTCCCCACCTAAGACCCAACCTGGATAATTCAGTTGGCCATCCCTAGTTGTCCATTTCTGACAAATGTCTGTTTCTGTTCTTCTCCACAGACCCACACCTTAGGGTTCAAGTCTTAAAATCACTAATCATTGATTGAGGACTGGAACGGACCTTAGGGATCCGAGTTCTAAATCACCACTACCACCCATTTCACATATTAGGAAAGTGAGACTCAGAGAAAGGAAGCAGCACATAGTGAATAAATAGCACAATCTGACCAACTCAGACAATGGCAAGATGAAACTTAGTTCCTTTATCTTGCTGTCTATATTGAGGAGAACACCAAGGAGAGAGACCTGCAAAGGCACAGGTCAAGTGCTCATTCCCCTGTGGATGAGATCTATATCTGGGGGCATAATGAGTAGGATTGATTTTATTCCCTCTCTCTGTCTCTCTCTCTCTCTCTGACTGTCTCTCTTCCTCTCTCTCCTTCCCTCCCTCTGAGAGACTCTCTTGTTCAAACCCTTCGTTTTACAAAGGAGAAAAACTGAGAACCAGTGAGGTTAAATGATTAGTATAATATCACATAAAGTAGCATATACTTGAACTGAGATAAAAACCCATGTGTTCTAATTCTAAATCAAGTGATCTTTCCAACATACCATGTATATAATGGATTAAAGTGTGAATTCTGTCTGTCTGCATAAATCAAAGGACCACAGGATCATAGATTTGAACAAGAAGGGACCTAAAGGGTTATCTACTCCAAACCCTTATTTTATAGATCAGTAAACTGAAGCCCAGAGAGAAGTGGAATGCTTAAGATCACAGAGATATTAAGCAATAGAACTGGAATTCAAGTTCAGGCCATCTTTTTCTAAATCCAATATTCTATTGTGCCATGCATGGCTCTCATTACCCCTTTACAATGCAGTAGACTGCTTTTGAAAGTAAATAAAGGCAGTTAGGTGGCACAGTGGATAGAGCACCGGCTCTGAAGTCAGGAGGACCTGAATTCAAATCCGGCCTTAGATCAAACACTTGACACGTACTAGCTGTGTGACCCTGGGCAAGTCACTTAACCCCAATTGCCGAAAGAAAGAAAGAAAGAAAGAAAGAAAGAAAGAAAGAAAGAAAGAAGAAAGAAGAAAGAAAGAAAGAAGAAGAAAGAAGAAGAAGAAAGAAGAAGAAAGAAAGGAAGGAAGGAGGAAAGAAGAAGAAGAAGAAAGAAAGAAAGAAAGAAAGAAAGAAAGAAAGAAAGAAAGAAAGAAAGAAAGAAAGAAAGAAAGAAAGAAAGAAAGAAAGAAAGAAAGTAAATACAGCCAAAAACCTTATCACTTCATGCCCACCTAGAGGTAAGCCTCTCCAAACTTAAGCTGATCCTAGGTTCATAATTACTAGGCCTTTCCATCTGTGTAAGACCTATCAGTGTTTGTATTCCACTGGCATAGTTTTCAAAACCTCTGGTCCACCTCATCACAGTAGGATGAGGCCCAGCAGCTGGGCTTTAATAGAGGAAAGAAATATTATTATATTACTATTAAAGGTTGCTACTAAGATCATTGGAGAGATTAAATTGCCTAATAAAAGGATAGCCCAAAAAGATGGGATAGGAACCATATTCATTGGTCCAGAATCACACTGGGACAAAGATGAGAATCTAGTGAAATTCTGTTTTCCCTCCACCACTTTTCCATTACTCCCTTGGCCTCTGATCTGTTACAATTCAGGGTCAGGTAAGGCAGCCAATGCAGAAGACTCAAATGATCACTTGAGATCTTGGCATTTAACCTTTTCTAGGAGTTGCTAAAGAATTTAACTGGAATAAATTTAAGTTCTATTCTAAGGCCTACCATAAATCTGTTCAGGGATTTTTTGAAACTCCCTGCTGACTAGGATTTTATTAACAAAGAAATGGACAAAAATAAAATGACCTCAGATGCAATGACATTAAATCATAATTGGAAGGAGCCTTAGAGGTCATCTAGTCCAATTCGAATCTAAGTAGAAATCCCTAGCATATGATCATAAATGTAAAAGCAACATAAAATGAGCAATCTAAATTAAATAAATGAAGAAACTGGGCTTAATTTAAGTCTCTGTTAAAATGTCATAAAAATTCAATAGAATAACTAAAAATAAGTATCTCATAGAAGACAATGGGTGTGGGCACTATAGCATGTAACAAATAAAAGACTTCAAAGAAAACTGAAATAAAAGATACCCTCCAACTGCCTCTTGCCTCTCAGCTGACAGGTAGTAGAATGGCTACAGAATGAGACACTTAACAGACATGACTAACATGCTTATCTATTTTACTATACTGTACTTATTTATTACAAGGAGGGTTTTCTGGAGGGGATGACAGAGCAGTAATTGGGAAGTCACAGTGATTAAAAAAAAAAGAAGGAAAAAAAATCAATATTTAAGAGGACTGGCCAGTAAGAGTCCTTATAAATGTGTACAAATGGCATGTGGACTTTGGAGCATGAGCTGGTTCTCTATTTCCTGTCCACTTACTACATAGAAAAGGCTTTTTGATTGGCTATTGAACCAGAATTGGTTGTGCATGCAAAAGATAATGTCAAAACGGATCCCTCACTTTCTTAGTGGTGATTGAGGCAAAGACTATTTTAATCCTTTAGGTAAGGAGAGAGGTAGTAGCAATGGTGGCAGCATCCTCCAGCATTCAGCTGCCTATAGGCACCCATATGACTGTGATCATAGCACCTATTTCCTTGGCCCTTTATATTTGTTCTTTCCAGCATTTAGGTGAATGAGCAATGGAAATGGAAATAGACCAGGCTATGACTTTGTGAGATCTTGAATGGTCTAGAAATTGGAGTCCATTTCAGAACATGCTGGCAACTGAGCCCAGTGAATTGGGACCTGCCAGATAAGAAGCAATTTCTGCAAGCAAAAGAGCAACTTCATTCATTGAAAGTGGACTTGATGAGGCAAATGCTTTGTTTTAATTGCTTTAAATTTAATTTCACACTCTCCAGGAGCCAAGGCAATACAATATAGAGGAGAATGTATCTCTGGGTGTTGGGGGCAGAAATACTTTGTACTTCTGTTCTTGCTATACCTTTTTAATAAAAACCTCTTTGTCAATGCTTATTGATGTTAATTTGTTGAATGATATTGAGGTTCTAATCACTGAGCTAATCACTGATACAAAGGAGATACTAACTATAACTGGCAATTAATCATCAAAAGAGCACATTGAAATGGAGACTCAAGCCAACAGTGTTAGACAATACCCCCTAAAAGCCTGACGGGAAGATATTTTGTTTTTGTTCAGTCATTTCAGTCTTGTCTGACTCTTTGTGACCTATTTGGGGCTTTCTTGGCAAAGATATTAGAATGGTTTGCCATTTTCTTCTCTAGCTCATTTTACAGATGAAACTGAGGCAAACAGGATTAAATGACTAGCCCGGGGTCACATAGCTAGTCAGTGTCTGAGGTCAAACTTGAATTCAGGAAGATGAGTCTTTCTGACTCCAGGTCCAGCACTCTATCTACTATGTCACCTAACTGCCTGAGAGGAAGATATAGCTAGCCTTGATTTGAGGAAACCTACTTATTAGTGTGCATGAGGTTGGGAGAATAAGTCCAGATAATAAAAGAGCTATGAATACATTTTTAAAAAAAGAAATATTAGCAAAACAGAAAATGGGCTGGTACTATAGCAAGAGTGATAGATAATAAGTGGATGGTCCATATGGTCCTCTTATAACATGATGTCAGAAGAACTCAAGGAAGTATCTTAGTATATTGGATGGACCTCCTCTGTTGAACTTATTGGGATGACATAATCAAAAGTTACCCAGAATGGGCAGGCATAAGTGGGTTGTAATCAGCATCATTAGTGGGAACATGCAAATCCATGAAATAATATGCTATTTGAGTATTTTGATTATGGACCTCACAAATACATAAGCATTCAAGGTACTACTACAAGCACTTCTTTTGTAGGGGCAGGATGCCTCCAGGATGCACAGACTGGCTTTGTCTTATTTTGGTTTTTAATCATTGTATAGTAATAAATATATTTTAGGATAGAATTAATTATTAGTGGAGTATTGTCATCCCTGTCTCCTGTAGTCAAACAGACTAGAACATCCACTATTCCCTCTTTTCCCCAAAGGGAACTCCTCCACCCCTGCCTATAAATACTTCAAAATCATGTTTTACATTTTAATTATCAAATAATTAGTGCTCTTCTTCCTCCAGCTCAGTGAGCCAAACAAATAGCCTGTTAGCTTGACTTTTTTTTGGCAAGGACAGGTTAAGAAGCTAGCTGTGTTTCTAGCTATCCGTCACTTCAACTCTTAGCCTGAGCAATGCCTTCTTTCTTCCTCAGATCCTAAGCTTTCTACCACTCTTCCAACATGACCAAAGAATGCCAAACCAAGGAGGAAAGAAGACTGAATCCTTGTATCTCCCTCCCAACTTTCACACAGAATCAGAGAATTTCAGAGTTAGAAGGGACCTTAATGGCCATCTAGTCCAACCTATTCCCAGAAAAAAATAAGCCTTCAATATAACACATCCAAGTGGTCATTCAGCTTTTGTGTGAAGGCTTCCAATGAAGGAAGATCCATTGCTTCACAAGGCAGCCCACTCCAACTCTTAATAATAGGCAGTTTTTCCTGAAAGAAAGCCTAAATTTGCCTCTTAAGAAACTTCAACCCATTGTCCATAATTCTGCCACCAGGGGCAAACAGAACAAGTCAAATCTCTCTTCTTCATGCCAGTTCCTTGAAAGCAAAGATGGTTTTATTCTTTGTGTTTGTATCTCCAGCACCCAGCACAGTGTCTGTCATGTGGATTCTTTTTTTCTCCACTTAATAGTATTTTATTTTTTCCAATTACATGTAAAAGTAGTTTTCAATATTCACTTTTATAAGATTTTGAGTTCTAAATTTTTTTCTTCCCACACCCCCCTCCCTAAGATGGCATGCAATCTGATATATGCTATACATGTACAATCCTGTTAAATATACTTCCACATTAGTCATGTTGTGAAAGAAGAATTAGAAAAAAAGGGAAAAACCATGAGAAAGAAAAAAAGAGAGAGAAAATAGTATGCTACAATCTGCATTCAGACTCCACAGTTCTTTCTCTGGATGTGGATAGCATACTCCATCTTGAGTCTTTTAGAATTCTCTTAGATCATTGTATTGCTGAGAAGAGTTAAGTCTATCAAAGTTGATCACTGCACAATGTTGCTGTTACTGTGTACAATATTCTTCTGGTTCTGCTCACTTCACTCAGCATCAGTTCATATAAGTCTTTCCAGGTTTTTCTGAAATCTGCCTGCTCATCATTTCTTTTTTTCCCCCTTTTTTTTTTGGTGAGGCAATCGGGGTTAAGTGACTTGGCCAGGGTCACACAGCTAGTGAGTGTCAAGTGTCTGAGGCTGGTTTTGAACTCAGGTCCTCCTGACTCCAAGGCCAGTGCTCTATCCACTGCACCACCTAGCTGCCCCTGCTAATTATTTCTTACAGCACAATAGTATTCCATTACATTCGTATACCACAACTTGTTCAGCTATTCCCCAACTGATGGGCATCCCCTCAATTTCCAATTCTATGCCACCACAAAAAGAGTGGCTATAAATATTTTTGTACATGTGGGTCCTTTTCTCTTTTTTATGATCTCTTTGGGATACAGATCTAGAAGTGGTATTGCTGGATCAAAGGGTATGCACAGTTTTATAGCCCTTTGGGCATAGTTCTAAATTGTCCTCCAGAATGGTTGGATCAGTTCACAACTCCACCAACAATGAATTAGTGTTCCAATTTTCCCACCTCTTCTCCAACATTTATCATTTTCCTTTTTTGTCATATTAGCCAATCTGATAAGTGTGCGGTGGTGGTTTAATTTGCATTTCTCCAATTAATAGTGATCTTATCAAATCTTTAATCAAGTGATTTCGAGCATTTTTTCATATGTCTATAGATAGCTTTTATTTCATCTGAAAACTGCCTGTTCATATCCTTTGACTATTTATCAATATTCTTATAAATTGTGTCATGTAGATTCTTAAATAAATGTTTGTTGATTGCCTGAGTCTTTTCTTCTCTGGACAAAACATCTCCAATTCCTTTAACCCATTTTCATAACATATGGACTCAAGTCCTTTTACCATTCTAGCTGGCCTCTTGTAGACATTCTTTAGTATGTGAATGTCCTCCTTAAACTGTCATAGAATGGAATACAGTATTGCAGATATGATCAGACAAGAGTGAAATATAACAGAATTTTCACCTCCTTACTCCAAGATAGTATACTTTTCTTAATGTAATCCAAGACTGAATTAACCATTTTGGTGGCCATATCACACTAGTGGCTCACACTGAGTTTGTAATCCAGTAAAACTCCCTCATCTTTTTCCCACAAATTGCTATATAACCACACTTCTCCCATCTTGTATTTATGAAACAATTTTTTTAAATCCAAAATTCAGCCCAATCATGCCAGGATCATTAATCAATATAATTAAACAATCATTCTCAGGTTGAAGATACTTCAGAAAATGAACCCCTGTTATCTGGACAGTCAGACTAGAGGTTGATGGTGGAAGAGTATAAGATTCTAGCCATCTTAAAATATCATAGAACATAAAAAATGGAAGAGGTCTTCTAGCCCCACATGTATCTGAGTAAGAATTCCCTAAATGATGTCACCAACAAAAGGTTATTGAGCTTCCTGCTGAAAATATCCCACAATCTCTCTCTCTCTCTCTCTCTCTCTCTCTCTCTCTTCTCTCTCTTCTCTCTCTCTCTCTCATGTAGAATGCTCCTCTGCCACCTCCACTTTCTAGGGTCGCTAGCCTCCTTCAAAGCTCAGTTCTTCTACCTATAAGAAGTCTAGTTTTATGCCCCCAGTTGTTTTTTATTTTATTTTTTTATAATTAATTTATTTATTTTTAGTTTTCAACATTTACTTCCCTAAGATTTTGAGTTTTAAATTTTCTCCCCCTCCCGCCCTCCAGAAGATATGCAATCTGATATAGGCTCTACTTATACATTCATATTAAGCGTAATGCCTCCCGTTGTTAATGCCCTCTCCCTCCTCATATTATCTTATCTGTTTACCGTGCTATATTCCAATACAATGTGATTCCCTTGAACTTAAACCCAAATCACTCTGGCTCTCATTGATTGGCCAACAATAGGTCCCAGGCCAAGCCCCACTTGGTCATTGTTTGGGCCCTGATTGGCTCAGAGTGAATGTAAAGAGCAGTTGTCTCTGTTTTGGCCTGAAACCCTGAAGGTCTTCCCCTCTCAGATTGATTTTTTTCTTTTGACTAGGTAAAAGAAACCATTCTTTTCCTCATTTCTTACCTAGCCTTAATCACTGAATGAGTGTTGCTTTAATCAAACTGAGACCTGGGAAAGGCCTTAGCTTAAAACGGCCAAGGCCTCCCACTGCATGGGGGCCATCTCTAGTTGTCCTAATCTGTCTTGCCACAGGACCCAGATGTCTCCAGAGGAGAAAGTGAGGCTGGTGACTTTGCACAGCCCTCCCTCACTTAAATCCCATTCACTTATAAGTCATGTCATCACTTTCCAATGTCATGGTCCTTTTCGAGAATAAAGGACAAACAACAACAAAATTCCCTTACATGCAGGGGACCATTTTTTTCTCATTTCTATCTTTGTATTCCTAGAATCTAGTCCAAAGTTTTGCACATAGTATGCACTTAATAAATGCTTGTTAAATTGAACTTACTACCTTCCAAGGCAACCCATTCCACTTTTCTACAGTTCTAATCGTTAAGAAAATTTTCTCCCCATGAAGCTAGAATTGACATCTCTGCAACATTTACCTGTTGCTACCAGTTCTTCCCCTCCCCCTGCCCCCTCTGGGTGAAACAGAACAAATCTAATTCTTCAAATACTTGTAAAATAGTTATGCCCTCCCTAAGTTTTCTTCTTCTGAGACAAACATCCTTAGGTTACAGAATCAGTTAGAACTGAAAAGGGAACACACAGATTGTACAATCCAACACTCTCATTTTACAGATGTGGAAGGAATCCAGGGCCATGGGAGTTAAGTATCTTACCCAAAGTCATATAGCAAGTGCCAAAGTCAGGATCTGAAACTAGGCAAGCCTCCTTTCCACTGCCCCGCCCTGCTTATCTAAGTTTTGTATATCATCATTTTGAGCTCCCTTTTAATGCAGTGGTCCATCTCCTTTGGACACATACCAGTTTGTCAGTGTCCTTCTTAAAATGAACTAACCATAACACTTGATATTTGGCCTGATCAAGGCGTAGTTCAATGAGACCATCACCACCCTCATCATGGACATCATTCTTCTACTAAGATAGTCTAAGATCATAACCATTTTCACAGCTACCATGTTACAATACTGACACATTGAGCTATGGATTAGTTAGATTACCAGGTCTTTTTTACACAAATTGTTGTCTAGCCATAGATAACATGTTGCACTTTTGCAGTCGATTATTTTAATCTGAGTGTAGAATTTCCCATTTATTCCTAATAAACTCCACTTGATTACATACCCATACACTGATGCTTTGTTATTGTTGTTGTTTTTGTTGATGAGACCTGTAATTTTATTGGTATAGAGAAAGCTTCTTCAATCAGTACAGCTCAACACTTTTTCCTTAGTTTTGGAGAGTTGCCTATAACACTGAGAGGTTAAGTGAATTGGCCAAGATAATACATATTAAGGGAGCATTCAAACCCAGAGCCATAAAATTCTTTTGGATCTTAATCTATCACCCAGGTGTTAGCTATTCCTCCCAGCAATGTATCATCTGAAAATCTAATAAGCATGCTATCTATGTCTTATGGGAAATGATAATCATACCCTTCTGAATGACTCTAGTCACAGACACCTTCTTAAGGGTGGGGACTTTTTTGCATTTTGTCTTCCAGTGCCAGAGCTTAATATTTAAGTAGATACTTAAGAAAGGCTTATGGAGGAACTTCCAGCCATCTTCCACCCCAGAACTATATAAAAAGTCAGCCAGAAGCCTATGGGTAATAGGTATGGGGATTCCTTAAGCAAAACAAGTACCAGAGTGACCAGAAATAGGATATGTGTAACCTGCAAGGGCTGTGTCCAGGGGCAGCAAGTACTGAGGGATCCCCAAGAAAGCTTAAACGTAGTCAGAAAGTCCCCTCTACCCCCAATTAGGGAATCTGAAAACTAGGAGCAACTGCAGCCAACAACCAGGTGGTACCAACCAACATGTTGGTGTGGTGGAACCAGACCACAACACTCAGGCCAGGCCCAGCGTTCTGAGGTCTGTAACATTCTGTCCTGAGACACCAGAAAGTACTAGGAAGATCCAATATTCTGAACCTCAAATGTTCTGGAAGGCCAAACTCCAAGAAATGGAAGTCAGCACAAGAACTTTGAGCACCCTAGGTAACACTAAGCAGGGCTAACCACCCTATCCAAAAATGTAGCCCTGGCACAAAGCCCCAGTTTCAGAACTAAAACTGGAGGCATGAGAAAATAGAAGAAAACACCGACTAGTATAAAAATTATTGCACATCTAATTATATATGCACAAGCTGATACTCAAAAGAAAAAAATGGATTTCTCACAAGGACTGCATAAATACCTAGGGAAAAAATGAAGCAAGATTTTTCCCCAAAAAATCTTTCAAGGAAAGAATTGAAAGATGAATAAATAGCTTAGAAGAAAGAGTGATAGACCTTACCCTCAAAAACGGATGCCCTAAAAACCAGAACAAACCATACAGAAATTAACAACTCTGAGACAGTAATATTAGAACAAAATCCAAAGATTTAAAAAAATAAGAAAATGTTAGATGTTTGATATAAAACACAATGACCAAGAAAACAGGTAAAGGAGAGTTAATTTAAGAATCATGGACTCCCTAAAAACTATGATTTTTTTAAAAGCTTGGACACTATATTGCAAGAAATCATAATAGAGACTTCCAAGATCTGTTAGAACCAGAGGGTAAAGTAAAAATAGAAAGAATCCTCTAATCACCTCCTGAGAGAAACCCCAAGAGAAAAAGTTTTAGAGACAAAACCCATGGCACCCATGTCAAAGAAAACTTCCTATGAGAACCTAGAAAGAAAGAATTCAAGAGACAAGGAATCAACTGGGATTGCAGAAGACCTGACAGCTTCTTTAAAGAATGAGAAGAGATCTTGGATTATAATATTCCAAAATGCAAAAGATATAGGCTTAAAAATTTTACTCTGAAAACATGAGTACAATTCCTACAGGGGAAAAGAACCTTTACTGGGCTAGAGGAAATTCAAGCATTTTTATTTAAAAAGATGAGAGCTGAGTGGAAGGGATAAGAGGGAGGATGATTACTCAAAGGGAATAGCTATAAGGAAAATAAACTTCCTGAATTTTAAAGAAGGATTTAAAGTGTGGGAAAGAAGAACTAGAATCTAAGAGGGGTACCACAGACTACCTCTTAGACAACTGGAAAATGGCTGAGTAAATTGCAGCACTTGAATGTAAAATAATATTATTGCACCATAAGAAATGACAAAAGAGATGATTGTGAAGAATCCTGGATAATATGAACTAACTCATAGTGAAGTCAACAGAATCAGAACAATGTATAAAAAGAAAGCAACATTGTAAAGAAAGTCAACTTTGAAAGACTGATCAAATCACTGACCAGCTATGTCTCCAAAGGAACTATGACGAAGCATAATGTTACCCACCTTTTGAAAGATGATGTTCACAAGGTCTAAAAACATATATTTTTGGATGCAGCCATTATAAGGATTCTTTTTGTTAGACTATGTTTGCTTGCTTTCAAACGAGGGTTCTCGCCTCTTTCTTTCTCTCAAGTGCAACTGGGAAGGTGGAATTAGCAAAGGCAACACCAAAAAGTTAGAGAGATTATGAGAGCAAGAGCAAGAGAAACAGAGCACCATTGTAACTTTTTTTTAAAAAATGCATGGAAGAAAACAGAAACAACATCAAGAAGCACAGACAAGTTGGATAGCTTTGAAAGTAACATGCAGATTTAATATATGCTTTTCTTTAAAAATCAAATGATATGAAATGGAGACCTAGTTTCTCACAAAATCCTCTTCTTTATATTCTTCTGTGTTTATGTTCAGAATAAAAATATTACAGAAAAACAGAACAAACAAAAAAAAGAGAGATGTTTGTTGGACTAGATTGGATTGGATGTTCTCCATGCAGAAAAGCAAGCTATTTCCATGTCTGTAATGCAGTACCATTAAAATGTGCACTATTGTAAATTATCAAAAATGACCTCTTTTCCTTTAATGTCAAGTTCTGATTCAGTTCCATGAAGTTATTGGCATCTTCTTCCTCCAAAGAAACAGCTTCACTGAAATGGTTTTGTTTTGTTTTTTTACCAGCTTTTAATGGCCTGAGTGAATCACTTTTCAAGGGGAAAAAAGTTTTTAAGGCTTTAATGGTCTCTTGGTGCTGAATAAATCACATCTCAGTAGAGTATTTTTCCAATGTGTTGTCCCAAGTAGAGACTCCTAAAATGTTAGCAGATGTAGGGAGTGAAATGTACAACCACCAACACACACTCACACATGCACACGCATATGCATACACAGAAACACATGCAAGTCAGTTAACCACATATGTGAGGGATGTGCAAGGAGAATGATTCAGCCCCTGAAGTATGAGCACAATTTCAAATTTGCCACTATGAAGATAGTGACTTTTTAACAGTACTCCAAAATTCAGATGCTCTCTAGGGGAAACACATCTGTGGGTGTGTGCTGGGGAAAGAACGTTATCTTGGAAGTCTAGGTACTTGTCTTATCATCGACCAGGATCCAAAGTACAGTCAATTTTCAATGAATCTACGATGTAATCTAAGGTTGTCCACAATCTCTGCCTCACCATATCACAGTTAATTTGCTTACTTACCAGAAAGTGAGCAGGGAAACAATTGCCAAAGTTCAATAAATGGATTTGCCTGCCAATATTTGTCTGCTCTTGAGCAACTCTGATCATAGCTCTAGTGAGAATGACTGGTGAAAGAATTCTTCGTGTTGCAGAAAAAGCCTTCTGTATCAGAAGACCCAAGTTTTAGCCTGAATTCTGTCACTTTAATTTCTTTGTGCCTCAGTTTCCTCATCTGTAAAATGAGGCTAATACTACTTGTACTGCTGACCTCACAGAACTGTTGTGGAAAAGTGCTTTGTAAAATGGAAAGCACTCTCCATTTCTTTTTTTTTTTAAGTGAAGGGCAGGGGCAGCTAGGTGGCACAGCGGATAGAGTACTGGCCCTGGAGTCAGGAGGACCTGAGTTCAACTCCGGCCTCAGACACATAACACTTACTAGCTGTGTGACTCCGGGCAAGTCACTTAACCCCAATTGCCTCACCATAAAAAAAAAAGTGAAGGGCAATGGATGTGGAACACTACAAATAGTGTCAGATTCAATTGAGGCTTCAGTGTTACTGCATTCCTTATATTTTCTTTCTTTTTAATTATTTATTAGATGGGATAGCTTGATGAAAAAAGGGGGGGGAAGAGATTTAGAAATGAACATCATATAAAAGCAAAAAAAGTCAATAATTTTTTTAAGTACCACAGAAATGTATAAGGTATTGTTATTTAGGGAAACCTGTGCCCATCTATAATAGAAATAAAAACAGAAATGCCTGCCAACATGAACTGATGCTGAGTGAAGTGAGTAGAACCAGAACATTGTACACAGCAATAGCAACATTGTGTGATGATTAACTATGATAGACTTAGCTCTTCTCAGCAATACAATGATGCAAGACAATTCCAAAAGACTCATGATGGAAAATGCTGTCCACTTCCAGAGAAAGAACTATGGAGTCTGAATGCAGATCAAAGCATATACTATTTTCACATTTTTGGTTTTTGCTTTTTCTTTCTCATGGTTTTTTCCCTTTTGTTCTGATTCTTCTTTCACAACATGACTAATGTGGAAATATGTTTAACATGATTGTACATGTATAACATATATCAGATCACTTGCTGTCTTGGGGAGGGCAGAAGGGAGGCAGGGAGTGAGAGAGAAAAATTTGTAACCCTAAATTTTACAAAAATGAATTTTGAAAACTATCTTTACATGTAATTGGGGGGGGGAAGTACTATTAAAGGAGAAAAAAAGAAATGCTCGCCAAAATGCTCAGATACCTCATACATTTCAAGGTAATTATTCTCTAATTTTCCCAAATGAATGATCTAGTATGATCATTGTAGGAGAAAAGAGGGGGTAGGATGAGGGATAAGGCAGCTAGATGGCACAGCATATAGCATGCTGGGCCTGGAGTCAGGAAGCCCTGAGTTCAAATTCAGCTGTGGATTCTTACTAGTTATACAACCTGAGCAAGTCATTTAACCTCTGTTTGCTCTAATCCACTACAGAAGGAAATGGCAAACCACTCCAGTTTATTTGTCAAGAAAACTTCACGGATAGTATTATCGTACCATGGTCCACACAGTTACAAAATGTTGGACATGATTTCATGCCTAAACAACAAGAAGGATGAAGGATGGGAATGCAGCAGAAGTTAGAGTGTGTGTGTGTGTGTGTGTGTGTGTGTGTGTGTGTGTGTGTGTTGGGGAGGGGGGGCTCCCTCAAAAACTCAATGTTCAGCATTCGACTAAATAGTAGCAATAGTCAGTTTTAGTGGTGCTGGTAGCAGCAGCAGCTATTGTCATAGTCAATATCATCATCATCATCAACAAAGAGGCAGCAGGGTATAGTGATCAGGGAGCTGGCAAGACCTGGGTTCAAGTCTTCTCTCTGTCATATACTTGCTAATTATTTAACCTCTCAGTATTCTAGGCAAGAGATGCCCAACTCAAATAGAAATAGAGCTTGACACTTCTGATCCGAGCAACTCTCCAAGACTACAACTGGTAAAGAATGTACCAACCTGCATTGGTAGAGGAATTCCCAACCTGGGAGTTCTCTAGAACAGTGAAATAACTGGTCTAGGCTCTCTTATTTCTATGGTTATTCGGGACTTAGAAATCACTTTCCTCACAATACTATGAGATAGATAGAGCAAATAGTTCTGTCTCTAATTTACATTTAAGGTAACTGAGGCTCAGAGAGGTTAAATGACTTTTAAGTGTCATAAGCCAGGATTTGAATTAGACCTTATGACTCTAAATATAGCACTCTTTTAACTATAACACACAAAGTAGAAGACAGACTGAATCTGGAATCCAAATAAACATAAAAGAAAGTATCCCTATTTCCTCTACAAGAAGATTCACAAAAAGAATCCAAAAGCCTGTTGGGCTCCCATTTCTGAACAAGAGGACCCAAGGACCAACCAACCACCGGGTATGGATACAAATATATCACCTATCCGTGGAGCAATCAGAACTCACCATCTCTACCTTAATAGGTCTTTTTTTTTTCAGGGTCAGGATTCATTAATAAAGTTTATCTACAGATAATTTTTAGAATTATAGAACACATTAACAATTAGAATTGTCCAAAAATAGAATAGGGTGCCTTGAAAGGGGGTAGACTCTCCCTCCTTGAAGGTCATTAAGCAGTGGCTGAATGATCAGTTATTATGTATGCTATACTACAGACCCTTTTCACATATAGGTTGGAATAGAGGACAACTTTTGTCACTTCCAACTCTTAAATTCTGTGATTTTGTGAATGTAGACTATCAAAGTTATGATGGACACTAGAACATAGAAGGGATCCTAAAATGTGGAATGCCAGACCTGGAAGGTATCCTTAGAACATAAAATATAGAATATTAGAGCTGGAAGAACTTTACAGATCACCTTGCTTAACACTTTTTTAAAGAGAAGGAAAATAAGACTCAAGAAAGCTAAATGAGGATAGTCAGAAGCAAAATACTTTTGACGAGGGACAGGGTGAAAGAAGAAAGAGAGAATACAAAAAATGGAGGGAAGGATAGGATAGAGGTAAATAAAATTAGCAGTGGTAACTGTGAAAAAAAGTTTTGAAACAAATTTCTCCAATAAAGGTTTCATTTCTGAAACACATAGAGAACTGACTCAAATTTATAAAAATAAGAGCCATTCCCCAATTGATAAATGATCAAAAGATATGAACAGTTTTCAGGTGAAGTAATCAAAGCTATCTATAACCATACGAAAAAATGCTCTAACTCACTATTGATTGGAAAAATGCAAATTTTTTGTTTTTTTAACTTCTTTTTTTGATAATTAATTTATTTTTAGTTTTCAACATTCACTTCCATAAGATTTTGAGTTTTAAATATTCCCCCCCTCCCAAGCTCTACATATACATTCATGTTAAGCATATTTTCCCATTAGTCATCATGTAAAGAACAATTAGAACTAAGGGGAAGAACCATGAAAATAAAGCAATAAAACAAAACAACAAAGGAAAAAGAGGGAAAAAAAGCTTCCATATGCATTCAGACTCCATATTTCTTTCTCTGGGTGTGGATAGCAATTTCCATCATGAGTCTTTTGGAGTTGTCTTAGATTCTTGCACTGCTATGAAGAGCCAAGTTTATCCAAGTCAGTCATCCCATAATGTGGCTGTTACTGTTTACAATGTTCTCCTGGTTCTGCTCATTTCACTCTGCATCAGTTCATGTAAGTCTTTCCAAGTTTTTTTTTTTTGAAGTTTTCCTGCTCATCCATTCTTATAGCACAATAGTATTCCATTACATTCATATACTACAACTTATTCAGCCATTCCCCCAACTGATGGGCATCCCCTCAATTTCCAATTCTTTGCCACCACAAAAAGAGGTGCTATAAATATTTTTGTACAGGTGGGTCCTTTTCCCTTTTTTATGATCTCTTTGGGATACAGACCTAGAAGTGGTATTGCTGGGTCAAAGGGTATGAACAATTTTATAGCCTTTTGGGCACAGTTCCAAATTGCTCTCTAAAATGGTTGGATCATTTCACAACTCCACCAACAGTGTATTAATTTTCCCACAACTTCTCCAGCATTTATCATTATCCCGTTTTGTCATCTTAGTCATTCTGATAGGTGTGATATGGTACCTCAGAGTTGTTTTGATTTGCATTTCTCTAATCAATAGTGATTTAGAATATTTTTTCATATAACTATAGATAACTTTAGTTTCTTCCTCTGAAAACTATCTGTTCATATCCTTTGACCATTTATCAATTAGGGAATGACTTGTATTCTTATAAATTTGACTTAGTTCTCTATATATTTTAGAAATGAGACCTTTATCAGAGACACTGGCTGTAAAAATTCTTTCGCAGTTTTCTGCTTCCCTCCTAATCTTGGATGTATTGGCTTTGTTTGTACCAAAACTTTCCAATTTAATGTAATCAAAACTGTCCACTTTGCATTTCAAAATGTCCTCTATCTCTTGTTTGGTCATAAATTCTTCCCTTCTCCATAGATCTGAAAGGTAAACTATTCCTTGCTCTTCTAGTTTGCTTATCATATAAGTCCTTACATCTAAATTGTGTACCCATTTTTACTTTATCTTGGTATAGGGTGTAAGACGTTGGTCTATGCCCAGTTGCTGCCATATATTTTTCCAGTTTTCCCAACAGTTTTTGCTAAATAGTGATTTTTTATCCTAGAAGCTGGAGTCTTTGGATTTATCAAATAGTAGATTAGTATAGTCATTGATTACTATGTCTTGCATACTTAACCTATTCTACTCTTCCACCACTCTATTTCTTAGCCAGTACCAGGTAGTTTTGATGATTGCTACTTCATAATACAATTTAAGATCTGTTACAGCTTGGCCACCTTCCCTTGCATTTCTTTTCATTAGTTCTAGACTTTTGTTCTGGACTTTTTGTTCTTCCAGACAAATTTTGTTACTGGGTTTTTTTAGCTCTATAAAATAAATTTTTGGTAGTTTGATTGGTATGGGAAAAATGCAAATTAAAAGAATTCTTAGGTACTACCTCATACCTATCAGATTGGCTAATAGGACAGAAGAGGTAAATAATAAGTGTTAGAAGGGATGTGAGAAACATGAGACATTAATGCACTGCTGGTGGAGTTGTAAACTGATTCAACCATTCTGTAGAGCAATTTGGAACTATGTCCAAAGGGCTATAAAACTATGCATACCCTTTGACCCAGCAACACCACTTCCAGGGCTGTATCCCAAAGAGATCATAAAAAGGGGAAAGAACCCACATGTACAAAAATATTTATAGCACCTCTTTTTGTGGTGGCTAAGAATCAGAAGTTGAGGGGATGCCCATCAATTGAGGAATAGCTGAACAAATTGTGGTATATGAATGTAATGGAATACTATTGTGCTATAAGAAATGATGAGCAGGATGCTCTCAGAAAAACTTGGAAAAATTTACATGAGCTGATGCAAAATGAAATATACTATGTAAAAAGTAACAGCAATATTGTAAGGTGATCAGCTGTGAATGACTTAGCTATTCTCACCAATACAACAATCTAAGACAACTCTGAAGGACTTATGGTGAAAAATGCTATCCATCCCTAGACAAAGAACAGATGGTGTCTGAATACAGATTGAAGCATACTTTTTTTCAACTTTCCTTATTTTTCTTGAGGTTTTTTTTCACATTATGGAAATGTTTTGCATAACTACACATGTATAGCCTATATCAGATTGTTTGCCTTCTCAATGTGAGTAGAGGGGAAAGAGGAAGGTAGAAAGGGAGAGAATTTGGAACTCAAAGTTTTGAGAACGAATGCTGAAAATTGCTTTTGCAGGATGCCCATCAATTAGGGAATGGCTAAGCAAGTTGTGGTATAGGAATGTGATGGAATACTATTGTGCTATAAGAAATGATGAACAGGCTGACTTCAGAAAAACCTGGAAAGACTTATATGTTCTGATGCTGAGTGAAGTGAGCAGAACCAAGAGGACTTTGTACACAAAAACAACCATGTTATGCGATGACTAATATTGTTAAACTGAACCCTTCTCAGCATTACAAGGATCTAAGACATCTCCAGAGGCCTCGGGATAGAAAATGCTGTCCACATCCAAAGAAAGAACTATGGAAATTGAATCGCTATCACTTATTTTTACCTTCTGTTGAGTTTTGTTTCATCTTTCTGATGGTTCCTCCTATTGGTTTTAATTTTTACTCACAACTTCACTAATGTGAAAATACGTTTAATAGGAATGTAAATGTAAAGCCTATATCAGATTGTGCGCCGTCTTGGAGAGGGTGAGGGGGAGGAAGGGGGAGAAAAATTTTCAACTCAAAAGCATATAGAAGTGATTGTTGATAAATCAAAAGAAATTAATAAAATTTTAAAAAATTGTTTTTGCATGTAACTGGGGGAAAATAAAATGCTGAATAATTTTTTTAAAAGAACACTAAATAACTAACCCAAAGTCATATAGTTAATTAATAGGGGAAATCAGACTTGGACCCCAGGTCTCCTGGATCCCAATTCACTGGTCTCTCACTATACCACAAAATGAAAACAGAAAGGTGCCTACAGTCCCTCAGCTTTCTGTTCCCTTCCTCTAGTCCTGAGCAGCAGGCATAATTAGGAGCCACTGGATTGGAGCTTGTGTTCAAAACAGATTTCGAGATTGAGAATTCTGCAGTAGCCAACTTCTCTCCACAGTCAATTACGGTGAGCAGGCCTCTCAAATCATTTTTATAGCATTTCCTGGAGTAATGACAAGGCAAACTAAATGATCCACAGGACCCTTTCATCACTAACAAGCATGTCCAAAGGGCAGGAGATGGGGGAAAGGGGAAGGGTGAGAAAAGATAAATCATGTGGGTTTTTCCTTAAGATTTTTATCCTTGAGATAATCAACAAAATTCACAGCTCCACTGATGACATGTTGGTGTTGAGAAGGCTGTGCTAAAGCTGAACTAATTGGCAACAGAAATGGAATTTTTTCCCAGAAGTATAAATATTTTTTCTTATCCCAGGGAATTACTCTTTGGATTAGGTATTCCAGACATGTTCACGTGTAGCTGTGTACTATGGGCAATCTCACACAGGGGAAGCCAAAGAAAGCTTTGCATGGTTATTACAGGAATGAGAGTTCCTCATAGTACCAATATTCTTACACCCATTTTACTGACAAGATAAGTGATGTTTAGAGAAGTTGAGGAGGTTTAATTCCTTATGGAAGTGAATTCCCCTAGTAAGTTCTGTCTCCTACCTATGTGATCTCAGGCCATTATCTTTTTCCCTTCTGTAAAATGAAGAGGTCGTATTAGATGACCTTTAAGGGCCCTTCCAGCTCTCTCAATCTGTGAGTCTACAACTTTGCAGGCACTCATACACACAGCTGTTAAGTGGGAGGGGTAGGATTTGAACTAGAACCTCATTTTCCCCAGTTCCCAGCCTACTTCTCTCCAGTACAACACTGCTTCTCTGAAACAGTCCTTTTTTTTTTTTTAATGAGGAAGGCCTTTCAGTCCAACATCTTAAATTACTTCTGGTTTTTAGAGCATTCTAGTGCTTTAAATTATGAGTTCTTCTTGTATAGTTGGTAAGCAGAAACAAGATTCCACCCCTGAAACAGCTGCATCACAATGTTTCATGCTTTCAGTTCCTTCAGGCCTCAGAATGTGTGGCCATATGTATAATGTATGGTTGGGATATAGCATACTGGATCTTTCTTATTGGCCAGAAGAAAATATTGGTCTAGTAATCAGGAAACCTGATGAATAGTTCCACCTTAGCTCTTATCACAGAATCTCAGAGTTAGATGAGGGGTCAAGGGTCATCTAGTCCAACTTATACCTCATTAGGAATATTTTCTACAATAAGTGGTTATCTAGCCTTCAATTTAAGACCTCCAATAATAGGGAATTCACTATACCCCAAGGCAATTTGGTCTATTTTTTGATATCTCTAATTGCTAGGAAGTTTGGTTTTTTTTCACATTGAGCTGAAATTTGCCTCTATTAGTGTACTATACTAGTAATATCCTCATGGCAAGCTACCCACACACAAGGGCATGATATGTGCTTCCCTTGGGACATTTTATCTGCCTTTGGTCAAGTTCAGACACCATGACAAAGTCTGTGCATAGCTCACACCAATTTCTGGTGACATAGCATTCAGGTTCAGCAGACACTGAAAACCTATTCATATAATCACTATTTGAGGCTATTCTTACCATTTAGGGTGCACCCATTAAGGACCTACAACAGGATAGCACCTAACACAGTGTACATAATGTAACACATTATGGGCGCTTAACAATTTGGATTCATTTGATAGTTTATGAATTCTGTGAGTCAATGCTCACATCTGTTCTCATTTATCAAATAAATGTTGTGGGTTTGATGGACTAGAAATGTAGACTAGGGAGTAGAAAGGACTAAAAGAAAGAGTTGAGGGCAGGCTACTGAAGTTGCTATGTTCAAGGTGAGCCACATAGCCTCTGTATTGCTCCATTCATTCAGAGGCAGTTACATAGGTCCTTGAGGCTTTAATTTTCCATCATGCAGGAAGAGAATTCACAGAATAACTAGCATTAAATTGACCCACAAATTCACTTAAATAAAGAACTTTCTCTCTCAGGTACAAGGGAATAAGTACCAGGAATTAAGAAAAAATGTGGACTTTTTCTTTTCAGTGGACAAGACTGATGTTACGTTGTCCCTAAAATGACATTAGTACCCATGATGAATATTCTTGAAATTATACCACTGCATCCCAATCTATACCCCCAGAAACTTTTCTCTTCCTCTAAGTATCCTATGGTGCTTTGAGAGTAATGCAGTGTTATGAGCTACATTTTACAGTAGGGGAAATTGAGGCTCAGAGAGCTAAAATTATTTGCCTACAGTTTTAATGCTAGTAAGTGATAAAGATGGGACTCAACCCAGATCTTCTGTTTCTTTGCCTTTCACCATGGTGATGGATTGCAATTGATAGAATGCTGGAAAAACAATATATACCATAGCTTCTTGACCATTCTGAGATCTGGGCCTCCCAACAGCAGCCCTGTTTACTGATCCATAATGCCTCTCTGAAAGGTGTTCTATCTATGATACCTAGTCCCTAAAGACTGTGCGCCTTTGAACCTGACTTTGATTAGATCTGATGAACAGAGAGGGAGTTCTCCAAAAAACAAATGGGCCTTTGGTTTGCTACCTGAGTGAGGCAGGGGAAAAGAAGTAACCTATACCTGAATTGTGCCATGCGTACAGTAGGCACCCAATAAATATCAGTGGAAATGATAGGAATGGGGCCCAGGAAACTCTCCCAAGAGCTTTGGACATATAGCCCAAGATATACCCAATTAGTAACTTTCTAAGCCTTGGTTTTCTCATCTGTAGAACAAGGATGAGGGATGAACTAGAACTCTAAGGTTCCCTCTCACTCTAAAATCCTCTGATCCCATCTCATTTCTCTCCTTCTTATTATGGGTAGTCATAGACCACCTTGTCTTAGAAGTTCACTGAAGATCATTAAAGCTAGAAAGTACTTTAAAGTAGAAAGTACATTAAAGTACATTAAAGTAGAAAGACTATCCCTTCCAGTCCAATGGAATAAATTGGAATCCAGAGAAGAGAAGTCATTTAATCAAAGTAACGTAGTGAAGTGCTAACTCCTAGTCCAGGCTTTTCCTACTCTCTCATACTGTCCTTCAATCACTTGACTTCTCAGAACCTCAGTTTCCTCCTCTGTAAATTTCAAGGGCTGGATTATATGAGCTCAAGTTCAGTACTACATCCCTAAAATATGATTCTTCTTTCTTTGGGACTATAGATAACACATGCAGGGCTATGCAAGCAACCCACTATTAGTGTTAATGCATGGTCTCCAGAAAGATCAAGATATGGAAGTCACCTTACACATTTTACAATTCTGCTTTGTCCAGAGGATCATTCAGGACAAAAATGATTTAAAACATATTTTTGAAAGCACTAAACTGAATTGGAAGAAAATTCAGTAGAGGCATGTACCACTCCCCTCAACCACTCTGCCTCCTCCCCTTACTCCTTGAAAGCCTCCCCCAATTCAACAGTAAATTCCAGCAGTCCCTACCCCCAGTCACAGGGTAGATGCCATCCCCTCCCCAACTCCTATTGATAAATCCTCCGCAAAGGCAAAAGTCAAAGGAAGGTCTGGTTGCTCTGTTTTCCCTTTAACTGCACACCCCTTGAAGATAATGTTTACCCTCTCTCCTTAGTGATGCTCCCCGGCCACCTATGCCCAAGTCAGGGTACTTCACCTTCAGAGCTCCAGACAGACACATGTTCTAGATCTAATCCTGATCCCATCTAGAGATTCCTTTAAAAATATTTTCCCCCTCCTACCCAGCCCTGTCTATTAACATGCACTGATACATAAACAAATACATATTCACCATTGAGCAAGTCTGGCCTTTCAGGAAAATGTCAATTTCTTTTTTCTTCTTTGTTTTTCCCCCTATTGATGCAATTAGGTGTCAAGTTTCATCTTCACAGGGCTCCTGGGGTTTGGTGCTGACTGTAAAAAAACTGGTTAAAAAACAAACCAAACGTCCGTCTAGGTTGGGTTGCTGGGTCTTCTTGGTCACGGGGAAGCAAGGTCTGTGTTTTTCTCTCTCCGTCCACCCACACCCCACCACAAAGTCTTCTCCCTGATCTAGGAGAAGCCAGAGCACTGCAGGGCGCTGATAGCTGCAGCAAGCTTGCTTATCTGTGCGGGTGTCAGGGCGCAGCCAGCGCGATGCTTGGTTCCAGGAAGCGGGGCTCTCCCCGCCGGTGGCTCTCTGGATGCTGTTGCCTGCCTGCCCCGTCAGTGTCCCGACCAGCCTCTGCCAGGGAGAATTCCACTCTGCTCCCCGCCAGGCAGGCCCCCCCCCACCCCCTTCACTTCCCATCCTCCACCTCCCCTACCCCCACCTCCCACCCTCCACCCCTCATTCTGGCAAGAGGACTGGGAAAATTCAACTAATTTAAAGTACACGCAGAGTTTGTGGTCATGTCCTGAACCCTCCACTATTAATCACAGAGCATCTGATTTCTGCTTTGCCTCAGAGGGGGGAACTTGTAACTTTCTGTTTACTTGATTCTGCACCGGGCTGCAAGTTAATCACAAACAGACTTGTGCACAACCTTCCCCTCCTTATCCTGCTCTCCTCCTCCCCACCCCCACTCCAAACCCACTCCCCTCCCTCACTCATCCATCTCCTAGCCTTCATTCTCTCCTTACCTTACCACTTTCTTTGCCCCCTCCCTTTTCCTCCCTCTCTCCCATCAGTCACCCTTGCAGCTGCCCTATTCTTCCTCCTCTTACTTTACAATAGTATTCAGCCTCCCATCCCCCTCCTTCATTCATCTCCCAGCCTTCTTCTTCCTCCCTAACCTTACCACTTTCTTTGGCCCCCTTCTTCTCCCTCCTGCTCTCCCATCCCTCACCCTTCCTGCTGTCCTATTCTTCCTCCTTACATCTCTCAGCTTCCCTTCCTCTTCTCTCTTCTGTCATCCTCCTTGCTTTCTTCTTTCTCCTCTTACCTTAAGACTCAGTTTCCTAGTCTTATGCCATTTCTACTTTTCCTTTACTCCCCCTTTCCCCAGCCTTAGATGTTTGTACTCTCACCTGAATCAGGCTTTTATATCTTCTCCTTCCCTTTCTCCCCCCAAATCTCCATCTTCCCCTTTGCACCTATCACATATCCCAGGGCCTCAATTTAAGTTGGCTTATCCTATTTCTGCTTTTTTTTTTAAAGACCAATTACTTTGGGTTTTGTTGTTGTTGTTGTTCCCATGTCCCTGTCACATTCTTTGGGCAGCTCCTGAAAATTTAACCTGGGTCTCTGAGTTGAAATCCAATTCACACATTATTAGGCTTATGTACCCTTTTGTTCCCTTGCCTGAACGTCCCTGTATCTCAGTTTTCTGATTCAGCTAAAAGATGGAGCCACTGAGAAACAAAGCTCTCATTTACTCCCTGAGAAGTTGGAACCTGTTTATTTAAGGGCCTTGAAATAAATTCCCCTCTCCATTAGGCCCCTGCATCTACAATCATTTCAGAAATATGATCAGGTACAAGCCAACACATGGTAATAAATGACACCACCTGCCCCAGCCCTTTTTCTCCAAGAATACTGTGTACCCCACACAATGAAAGTCCCATTTCCTAGATAAAGCCTCCTCAGGCCAACTCGAACAGCCCTATATATATTAAGTCAACTCAGAGATAAACAGACATCCTATGTAACCTACAGCATGAAGAGCAAAACAGGGAAGTACTACTGTAAACATGCTGTCTATTTATATTATTTCTTTCTCTTATACATGTGTACAATTGGGGACATACTTTGATTTCTGAGTATCTGAACCAATGTAATTCTTATAGTGAGATGTGGCATGATGTAGTGGAAGGAGACCTGAACTAATTAGCAGTTTGGACATCTGGGTTCTAGTTCCAGGTCAGCCACTAGCTACTAATTGTATGATCCTGGGTAAGTTACTTCCCCCCAATGAATCACAGTTTCCTATAAAATAAGAAGTTAAACTAATTCTGTGATTCTGTGATCCTAGCAATTTGTCAAAGGCAGGGAAGGTGTCTTGAGTTGTTTTGTAGGTGGCTTATCAGAATCCTGCAGACATAGGAGACTATGTTCAATATTGACTATGAAGGGTTGGGGGTGGGGAGGAAAGGATGGAAAAATAGAAGTTGACATTGATAAATCTCTCAGGTTGAAATGTGGTTTCAAGGGAAAATACTACCTAGGCCTGATTTCTAGTCCTAGTTCTGCCCTCCAACTAGCTATGTGACTTTGAGTAAGTCCTTTCTAATGTAAAATAGAGTATAGTATATTAGAGTTAGAAAGAATCTTGGAGGTCATCTGGTCCAACAATCCCATTTTATAAATAAGAAAACCGAGGCCCAGGGAAGGGAAGCCACTACTTTCCCAAAGTCACATGGCTATTATGAGAAATCCAGAATTACAATCCAAGGCTCTTGACTTGAACAAGCAATACTCTTTCTGCTTTGTAGCTTTCACTTTCTGTCACCAATCGCTTTTTGGAAATTTCCAACTTGATGTCCCATAAGCCACATCCAAAACAGAAGTCGGCCTCTTTTCCCCAAAACCATTCCCTTCAGAACTTTACTGTCAAAGGTACCATTATCCTTCCCAGGTGATCAACCATGGTATCACTCTCAAGTCTTCATTCTATCTCAGCCCTCAAATCCAAGTAGTTGTCAAATGATATCTTTTCTATTCCCATAGTAATGCTAACAACAACTATAATAATAGCTAACATGTATATACGGGTTTAAACTTTATAAAGTACTTTATATTATGATTTGCTTTGATTTCCCCAACATCCCTGTGAAGCAGGTGCTATTATTAGCTCCATTTTACAATCGAGGAAATTGAGGGTTGTAGAGGTAAAGTGGCCACCCAGTGTCACACAGGTAGTGTCTTGGGGAGGACATGAACTCAGGACGTCCTGACACTTCAAGTATGACACCTTATCCACTTCACTTTTTGCAAATGTTCCTTTTTCTCCATCTATACTTCTACAACCCTAGGTCACGCCTTTAACACCTCTAGCCTGGACTACTGCAATAGGCTCTTAATTGGTCTCCCTAGATCAAATGTGTTACTTAGTCAATCTACCCTCCAGGTACTTGCCGGTGATTTTACCAAGAGTCAGCTCCATGTAATGGGCACAGTGCTGGACTTGGAGTGAGGCAGACTTGAGTTCAGATCTTATCTTTGACACTTCCCTTTCCTTTGTGACTCTAAGCAAGTCAATTAACCTCTTTCCACTGGACTGTTTTCAGTTTCCTGGCTTTCAGTTTCCATCACCTTTTCGACACTTCCTTCTGGAGATCCTGTGGGCAATCCAAACTCAGCAAGTCCAAAACAAACCCCATTCTCTATTGTCAACACTCAGTCCGTTTCTAAACCTCCCTATTAATGTCAAGGGCACCACTGCCCTCGCAGTCACCCAGTTCCACAGCCTCACTGTCATCTTTGACTCCTCACTCATACTCATCTAACATACCACATCAGCTCCCAAATTTTGTCTCTTCTACCTTTATAACATCTCTTATATGCATCCCCTTCTCTCTATCACATTGCCACCCCCTGCTTCAGGTCTTCACTGCCTCTAGTCTAGACTATTGAAATAACTCTTAATTGTTCTCCCTGGCTCAAGTCTGTTCCCCCAATCCTTTCCATCACAACTGCCAGAGTCATTTCACCAGAGATAGCTTGGTGCAGCAGAATGGTGGACTGAGCCTGGAAGAGCTATGTTCACATCCAATCTCTTGACACTTACTAGTGGCATGACTGAAGTCAACTGGGCCTCAGTTTCCTCATATGCAAAAAAAAGAAGGTTGAATTCGGTGACTTCTAAGGTCCCTTCTAGCTATAAATGTATGACCCTGAAATACAGATCTGATCATGTCATTTCCCTACTCAATAAACTCCAATGGGTCAGCATATACAATGGTAAAGCATACTGATCTTTTTACTATTCTCTATGTACAGGACTTATTTTCCTGATTCCTCTCTGTGCCTTTGCACTGGCCATACCCCAAGCTTGGCACCCATTCTCCCCTCATTTCTGCCCTTGAGATATCTAATTTCTTGTGGGGGCAGAGGGAAGAGTTAGGAGGAGAAAATGTAAAACTCAAAATCTCATGGAAGTGAATGTTGAAAACTAAAAATAAATTAAATAATTTTAAAAATAAACTTCCTTAGGAAGCTGTAAAAAAAAGATGTATCTAACTTATTTTACGAATTATCTTAAATGCTACTTTCTACTTTTTTGTATTGATTTTTTATTAATTTTTTTTATTAATTTCTTCCTTTACCCTTACTACTTTTCCCCTCTCTTCTATCCTTCCCTCCCTTTTCTTTCCCCTTTTCCCTCCTACTGCCTATAGGGCAAGTAGATTTCTATACCTAACTGATTATGTTATTCTCTCCTTGCCAAATCTGATGAGAGTAAGGTTTAAACAATGCTCATCTCCCTCCCTTCTTTCCTCTACTGTAATGGGTTTTTGTGCCTTTTCCTGTAACATAATTTACCCTTGTCTGCCTCCTCCTTTCCTTTTCTCCCAGTACATTCCCTTAGTTAGATCAGATTACTCCACTTACTTAGACCCATTTAACCCACTTGATTTTTTTATCATTATATAGTTTTTTTTATCATTACATCAAAGTCAACTTACACCCATCCCCTCTACGTATACTCCTTTAAAGTGGTGTAATAACAATGCAATTCTCAAGTTACAAAAAGTGTCATCTTCCCTTGTAGGGATGTAAACACTTTGCCCTTATTAATAACATGTTGCTATTTTTTTCTGTCCTGTTTACCTTTTTATGTCTCCCTTGAGTCTTGTATTTGAAGATCAAATTTTCTGTTGAACTCTGGTCTTTTTATCAGGAAGATTTGGAAGGCCCTTATTTCATTGAATGTCAATCTCCTCTCCTGAAAGATTATGCTCATTTTCCCTGGGTAGTTGATCCTTGGTTGTAATCCAAGCTCCTTTGCCGTAAGGAATATCGTATTCCATGCCCTACCACCTTTTAAGGTAGAAGCTGCAAGGTCCTGTGTAATCCTATTAGTTCCATGATATTTAAATTGTTTCTTTCTGGCTGCTTGCAGTATTTTCTCTTTGACCTGATAATTTTGGAATTTGACTACTATATTCCTTGGCATTTTCAATTTGGGATCTCTTTCAGGAGGTTATCAGTGGATTCTTTCTATGGCTATTTTACCCTTTGATTCAGGGTAGTTTTCCTTGATGATTTTCTGAAACATGATGTCCAGGCTCTTTTCTTCATTGTGATTTTCAGGTATTCCAATAATTTTTAAATTGTCTCTCCAAGTCAGTTGTTTTACCAATGAGATACTTTACATTTTCATCTATTTTTTCATTCTTTTGTTTCTGTTTGATTCTCGCTCTCACAAAGTCATTAGCTTCCATTTGCTCAATTCTTATTTTTAACATTGTTTTCTTCTATTAGATTTTGTACCTCCTTCTCCATTTGGCCAATTATGCTTTTTAAGGAGTTGTTTTCTTCAGTGTACTTTTTTCCAGTTGGCCAATTGTATTTTTTAAGGACTTGTTTTCTACAGTTAATTTTTGTCCTTCCTTTTCCAAGCTATTGACTCTCTCTTGCATACCTCTTGTTTCTTTTTCCCAATTTTTCCTTCTACCTCTCTTATTTGACTTTTAAAATCCTTCTTGAGCTCTTCCAAGAAGGCTTTTTGGGCCTCAGACCAGTTCATATTCCCTTTTGAGGTTCCAGATGTGAGTTTGTTGACAATGTTGTCCTCTTCAGAATTTCTGCCTTGATCTTCAATATTCCCATAATAAGAATCTATAGTACATTTCTTTTTGCTCATGGTGTTTGCTTATTTCCTGGCCTTTAAAAAAGATTGAGCTCTCCTACTGGGGAGCAGGGGACACTGACCCAAACCTCTTGTGTTGGCAGCCCAGGGCCTGGTCACTGGCTTTGTGTGCTGGGGCCTCTGATGCTGGCAGTTGGAGGCTGTAGGGTGCTGGCAGCTTACCTGGTGTTGAGCTGGAATCAGCAACACTGGAACTCTAGGGGTAGGATTGGGTAGTCTGGCCCCTGGAAGTTGCCTCATCACTTGGGCCTTTCCTTCCTTTTGCTTTCTTTGGCTCCTTTCAGATGGATGTTTTGCTGCTTCGGGATGTTTCTCCACCTTGGGGGGGACCTCTTAGAGTACTTCCCAGAGTTTTGCTGAGGCACTGGGAGACTTGGTTGCCATAGAACGCCGAGGCATGTCGTGGTTTTTTGAGCCAGTTTTCACTGATTCCTCTGCCCTTACTGAGGCATTCAGGGGTGCTAATGTTGATGTTTGCCTGCTCCACCACTTAGGGTTCAGGATCTCCCCCTGGCATGCTGAGGTGGGGCTTTCCGATAGCTTGCTGGGACGCCTCCCATGCTACAGTGCTCCCCTTCCTCCAGGACAAGAGGGGCCTTTCTTGTTAATCCCTCAAGCTACCTGGACTCCCAGACTGCTGCACCCCATCTTTCTTCTGGTTCAGCTGTCCCAGGGTTTTTCCTAGGTTGATATTTTCTGGGCTTTCAGAGGGACGGTGAAAGTGACTTCTTACTTCACTATCTTGGCTCCCAGAAGTGGAACTCTCTACTTTCTGAAGCCTTCCCTGACACCACCCCCTCCATCTGCTAGAACTCCACCACCAAACCACCTTGTATATGTTTTGTATATGCTTATATATGAACATGTTGTCTCTCCCAAGAGAATGCATGCTCCTTGAAGGAAGTGACTGTTTAATTTTTGTCTTTTTATTTCCAACATCTAACATAGTGCTTGGCACACAGTGAGTACTTTAAAAAATGCTTGATTACTGAATAACTTATTGATTGATAAAATGAGAGTGTTAGATGAGATGATCTTTAAGGTCTCTCTAATACCAACATTCTATATTTTTAGGTCTCTTTCAGATCTGACATTTTATGACACTGACATGAGGAAAAGAGAATTTAATTTTTTTTCATAGGCACCTCTAAGAATCATGGAACAACAAATACTGTGCAGTGAAAAGAACAGAAGACCTATGTTCAAGTCCTAGCTCTTACCCTTACTACCTACATCTGACCTAAAGTCACTGAATCTTAGTCTCCTCATTAAATAAATGTGTGTACAATATGCCCTAAGGGTTATTGTAAGGAGAGCTTTGCAAACCTTAAAATGATTCAAAAATATGAGTTATAATTACTCTAGTTCCAACCTTTCCTTTCATTGATGAAGAAACAGATTCAACTCATTGAGGGGAAGCACTTTCTCCAAGGTCATACAAAAAATGAGAAGCATTTACCTTTAATATATGTAGTGGGATTTGGGGAGATCAACCATACTTACATATAGCCTAGGTAAGTGGTCACCATTTTCTCTCTCTGCTAATAGTCTGGTTTCTTTAGTCTCATTCCAAGTCCTTACATAATCAAGGAGGTATGTTCTGATAATTCCCAACTAATATAAAAATTGCAATATTCTTCCCACTCTAAGATCCCTACCTCACTTTATTAAATATTATTTATTTAATAGAGAAATTTCTTTTCTCTAAGCATTTGGTCATCTTTTTATCAAATTCCCAAATTACTAAGTCTAAACATCATAGCTACTGGTGAAACTATTAACAGTGTAACCAAAAAAATGTAACAAAGAAGTAAATAATTGTGTAAAATATATCTGCTACAAGAAAAAAAATCACAGCCAAAGTCACCTTTAACCATGACTTTAACTACTAATTTCTTGATTCTGGAAACAGAGTCTTACCAATCTGTTCTTTCAGTATACCAATTAACGTCTTTTCTTAAGAAAGAATTCTCTTTATGAAAGATAAAAGGTTAAGTCCAGTTCTCTTACTCTTTACTCTCAGTACTGCATTTAATCTTTCTTCTGTCATGACAAGTAACAATTTCTCTAAAATAAGTGCTAGTCACTCAAGATTTTGTTGCTTCTTGAAGATACAGTAACAGTTTTCTATTATCTCTGGGGTGAGTCTATTAAAGCTGCTATTACATAAGCATTACTACATACTCTCGTTCTTGTCTAAATACATAGTATTTATAGTTTCTGCAAAAGAACGTTGGCAACATTTCTGTTTGCAAATTACATTTTTGCTTATAAATTATTATGAACACAGGCTTCAATTTGCCTTGTCTCTCCCTTGAACATATGGCATGGTCATTTTCAGCCTTTTGAAGCATATAGAAGGTTTATAAGAGGTGGTAAGGAAAAAAAATTAGGTGTAGTCAGGTTTTCCTTATTATGGCTTTAGAGTTGAAGGGCCCTTAGAAATCATTTTACATATTGAGGAAACTGAGGCCCCAAATGGAGGAATGCCTTATCCAAGATCACACAGATAGTAATGGTAGTGTTTAGATTCAATCCAATCCAATTCTTCTGATTCCAGAACCTACAATTTTCCTATATCACATGCCACATAGAACAGTAATATAGTAGTTGGAGTTTAGTTTCACTTTGTTATCTACCGTTTCATGGATTGTACTTCTATCAGTTCATATATTCTATTTAGTAGCTCTTCTCAATTTCTTCCTACTCAATACAGTTGTTTAATGAACATAGACAGGGTTATTATCTTGAGCAAATGATAACTTCCATTATCCGCAAACCAATAAGGGAGAGCAGCCAAACATAAAATAATGAAATGTCTGAGGCAGGATTCAAACTCAGATATTCCAACTTTAAATCCAATGTTCTTTCTTTTCTTTTTTCTTTTTTAAGGCAATTGAGGTTAAATGACTTGCCCAGGGTCACACAGCTAGTGTCAAGTGTTTGGTCTGAGACCAGATTTGAACTCAGGTCCTCCTGACTTCAGCGCCAGTGCTCTATCCACTGCGCCACCTAGCTGCCTCCTAAATCCAACATTCTATCTTCTACATTGCCTAGCTATGCCTCTAGCCAGTTGTGACCTTGGATAATCACAATACTTCATAGAACCGGAAGAGGCTTCAGAATACAACCTCTTCATTTTGTTGATGAAGAAACTGAGGCTTGGGAAGATTCATCAATCTGCCTAAACTCATAGAAGTAATAAACATCAGAGGTAGGATTTGAATCCAGATCCTCTGACTCCCAAACCAGTACTCTTTCCACTGTCGGACACACCTCTTTGCTTCTTGGAACTTCAGCATTCTATCTGTAAAATTAGAAGTTAAAATAGGCAAGCGTAAGTCTAAATCCCTCAATCTTTAATGTTCAAGCAAGGATTCAAATGCAGATCTCCTGACTCCAGATCCAGCAATCTTTGGACTATACCACAAAGCCTCTTATAATCCTTAGGAAACATAAGGTCCCATTTTGGAGAAACAGGGTCCTGACAGAGCCTGTGCTGGTGTGTCTAGCAATCCTAAGGAAGATAGCTCCATTTGACTAAGTGCAGTCCTTGGCAAGCAAGGACAGCTTGTGTGATGGTTGCGACTTACCTGTCAAGTCTTTGAACTTCTATGGGAAGCAATGATTAACCAAGTGACCCCTACAGAATGTGTCAGGTTCTTAAAGGAGTGACTCCTGAGGGGCATAGTGAGAACACTTTCAGGATATAGACTGGTCCCACATGTGGCTTAGAGAGGGTTAGAACCCTAAACACATGCAAATGAGATAATAGATATAAAGCAATTTGCAAACTTTAAATCACTATATAAATGTTAGCTATTTATTATTAAATTATAATTTTTATTTGTAGGTCCACCTGAGATAGTCTCCAAGATCTGCCCACTTAACAGATGTTGTATTACCCTGGGAGAATAACTGTTCACATGTGTAAGAGTTTTAAAGTTTACAAAGTACTTTCCTCATGATCTAGTTAAGTAATGAAGCTGTTGAAGAAGACTCGGAGGTCTTCTGTTTCTCCTATACTATGCTGCATCTCCAACCCCTACGGAAAGTCATGGTGGCTCCCTCCAAATCCTTTCTTTTCCCCTTCCATTCCTCAACACATTCCTCAATTATGTTTGCATGCCACTTTTGCCTTTTTCAAAACACTGACCCACTTCTTATTTCATCTTAACGTTGTAGCACCCATGAGAGAAAGCCATTTGGCAGATGGAGAAGTGGAGACCTGAGGTAAATTGACTTGCCTAGGATCACCCAGCGGAATCTGAAAGAGAATTCAGGTCTCCTGACTCCTAGCTCATGTTCTTTCTGTTATACCATACTGCTAAAACTTCTGTACCTTGGGGACATTAGATATAATGGGCAAAGAGGTACAAGGCTAGACTAGTAGAATCCATGATCTAAATTCATCATTACCAACAAAAGAAAGCAGTCTGCTGTAGTAGTTAGAGCACCAGAAAACTGGGTTCAAGGTCCAGCTTCAACACTATTAGTTTTGTTAATCAAAGACAAGTCATTGGGCCCTCTTTAAGCTCTGGTTTCTTCATTTTTAAAAAAAATGGAGTTACTATATATATACTCCCTATCTCATAGGCTTGTTTCAAAGAACATACTCTGTATACCTTCAAGACATGTGTGTGTATCTCAATAGAGAGAAATAGAGATTGATATAGATAAAGTGTTAGATGACAGAAGACAGACAGCAGACAGATAATACATAGATACATAGATAGCTACATAGATACATAGATAGATGGATGCCATCTATTTCTCCAAAGAGTCACCTGACTCTTCCTCCATCTCCTCAACTGTCAATCTTATTAGCTTTCACCAGTGACAAGAAAAACCAGATTCCTGGATTCTTCCCATAGGCAACTATTTAAATGGTTGGTTTTCTCCCTTGTCTCACCCCCTTTATCCTCCCAACCAACAGAATTATGTTTTGGTAATTTGTGACAAACTTCAAACTTATCATTATGATATCTACTTGGTCCAAATGGAGAAGCCTTAGTAATAGCAAGTCTCCAAATGTCTCCCTCCTATTCCCCAGGACTTAGCCAGTCCCATAAATCTTGGCTGAGCAGAGGAATGAGTCTGTCCTGAAATTTTTAGCATTATCAGTTTGGGAGATTAGTAAAGGGCAAGTGCTGACCTGGAAGAGATGCTCAGACACCCACACGGCTCCCACAGAGGTCAGCCAGAGCCACATTGTTTTAGAACAAATTCCACACATGCAAGCTTAAGCAAACAAATGTGTGCATGTGAGCATGCCACAGGGTCTCCCTTCAGACCTAGCAAGATCAACTCAGTTACTGTCATTTCCTTTCAAACATATTTCTGAATGAGACCTTTGCATTCTCATTCTGACTTTGACCACAGAGTTCTGTTTGGTTTCCTTGCTAAGATGGGCCTTGGGTTTTTAAATCCACAATTTGCCTAAGGTCTCTCTTTCCATGTTGGCAAATACCTAGTAAATTATTCAAATGTCCATTGCCCAAATTGAACACTGATGTTGAGAACACTAATGGGGCATTCTCTTCAAAGCTATTTCTTCAGCACCACAGTTTACATTTCACTGAAAACAATAGACATACGTGTACAATTTATTTTTGTTGGCTGATTTTGATGGAATCTACTTTGTGGGGGGTAAAGGAAAGGGGGGGGAAGGACAAACAACCTCACATATGTTTAGATTTATGATTTATATTGAAAAGAACAAATACCTCATAATAGGGCTTGGTTTGAGATGGAACTGGAGAGCAGTGTGGAGTAGCAGACTTCTGCCTGAATATTCTTAGCATAAAACTAACATGTTTCTTTTCAGAGAAACGCTAGTGGAAAGAGCCATATAGCTCACATTCAAGTTCACAGCTATAGAATGCTTTATAGCTACAAAGTTGATAGAGTAGTGAACTTAAAGGCAGGAAAACTTGAGTTTGAATCTATTGATGGGCCTGAGCAAGCCACTGAATCTCATGGAGCCTTGATATCCACTTCTGTAAGATGGGGAGAATAATAGCATCTACCTCACATGATTGTTGTGAGGGCCAAGTAAGTTAATGTAAGGAAAGTCCTGGACAAACCTTAAAGTAGTATGTAAATGCGAGTTATTATTGTTTTAAATTCATGAAAATAATAGATGGCACTATGGTATAGTAGAATGAGTGCTGGACTCCAAGTTAGAAGGCTCGTGTCTGATGATTTAGACATAAAGAGTGATGCCATAAGCAAATTAGAAGAACAAGGAATAGTTTACCTGTCAGATCTATGGAGAAAGGAAGAATTTATGACCAAACAAGAGACAGAGAGCATTACATATGTAAAACAGATCATTTTGATTATATTAAATTTAAAAGTTTTTGCACAAACAAAATCAATACTACCAAGATTAGAAGAAGGTAGAAAGCTGGGAAGCAATCTTGACAGCTAATGTCTCAGATAAAGGCCTCATTTCTCAAACATATGGAGAACCAAGTAAATTTATAAGAATACAAGCCATTTCCCAGTTGATAAATGGCCAAACAATATGAACAGGCAGTTTTCAGATGAAGAAATCAAAGCTATCTATCGTCACATGAAAAAGTGCTCTAAACCACTTTTGATTAGACAAACGCAAATTAAAACAACTCTGAGGTACTACCTCATACCTATCAGATTGCCTTATCTGATAGACAAGAAAAATCATAAATGTTGGAAAGCATGTGGGAAGATTAGGACACTAGTGCACCATAGATGGAGCTGTAAAATGATCCAACCACTCTGGAGAGCAATGCTCAAACAACAAGCAAACTGTGCATACCCTTTGATCCAGCAACACCACTACTAGATCGGTATTCCAAAGAGATCATAAAAATGGGAAAAGGACCCACATGTGCAAAAATATTTATAGCAGCCCTTTTTGTGGTGGCAAAATATTGGAAACTGAGGGAATGTCCATCAATTGGGAAATAGCTGAACAAGCTGTGGAACATGAATGTAATGGAATACTATTGTGCAATAAGAAATGATGAAGAGGTAAATTTCAGAAAAACCTGGAAAGACATGTACAAATTGATGCAAAGTGAAATGAGCAGAACCAAGAAAACATTGTACACAGTATCAGCAACATTGTGTGGTGATCAACTATGAATGACTTGGCTCTTCTCAGCAACACAATGATCAAGACAAGTACAAAGGACTCACAAAGGAAAATGCTATCCATACCCAGACAAAGAACTGATGGACTCGGAATTCAGATCAAAGCATACTTTTTTTTTTACTTACTTTATTCTTTCTCATGGTTTTATTTCCTTTTGATCTTTTTCTTCTTCCACAACTGTGATGAATACGGAAATGTTCTACATGATAACACATGTATAAACTATATCAAACTGCCTACCATTTTCAGAAGGGGGAGGGGAGGGAGAAAAATTTGGAACTCAAAATCTGGTAAAAATGAATGCTAAAAAATTTTAATATGTATTTGGGGGGAAATAAAATATTACTTAATTTTTAAAAATTGGAAACTGAGGGGATGCCCACCCATTGGGGAATGGCTGAATGAGGTGTGGTATATGAATGTAATGGAATACTATTGTGCAACAAGAAATGATGAGCAGACAAATTTCCGAAAACTCTGGAAAGACGTGTATGAACTAATGCAAAGTGAAAAGAGCACAACTAGGAGAAGATTATACACAGTCACAGCAACATTGTGTGATAATCACCTATGAATGACTTACCTCTTCTCAGTAGTACAATAATCCAAGACAATTACAAAGGACTCAAGATGGAAAATGCTATCCACATCCAGAGAAAGAACTGATGGAACCTGAACGCAGATCTGAGAATACTATTTTCACTTTCTTTATTTTTTTTCATAGTTTTTTTTTCCTTTTGGTCTCTTCTTTCACAACTGTCTCTAATATGGAAATATGTTTTACATGATTGTACATATATAACTTATATCAAATCACTTACTATTTTAGGAGGAGGGGAGGGAAGGGAAGGAAAGAGGAAATTTTAGAACTCAAAATTTTGCAAAAATGAATGCTAAAAACGGTCTTTATATATAATTAGAAAAAACTATTTTAAAAAAGTCTGCTTCTTACCATATGTGCTACTATCAGCAAGTCATTTAATTTCACTGAGTCTCAGTTTTCGCATCTGTGAAATGAGGCAGTTGGATTCAAAGACCTCTAAGGTCCCTTTTAGATTGATATACAAGATCATGGGACCACACATGTAGAATCAGAAGGGACCTCGAAGGCCATTGAGTCCAACCTCATCATTTTATACACAAGAAAACTAAGGCCCAGAGAAGTGAGGTGATTTGATAAAAGTCAGAGAATTCAGTTAAATTCAACAAACACTTACTAAGTTCCTACTAAAGTCAAGGCACTATACTAAGTTTTAGGGATACAAAGACAAAAATACAAAATAGTACCTACCCTCAAGGTACTTACATTCTACTAGGCAGCTAGGTGGCATAATGGATAGAGAGTTTAACCTGAAGTCATGAAGTCTTTGTCAAACAGCCTCCAGTATTTACTAGCTGGTCAAGCCACTTAACTTCTCTCAGCCTCAGTTTCCTCATCTGTAAAATGGGAATAATAATAGCATATGCAGATTTTTTTGATCTGTTAGTTAGCTTGCGGAATGCCCCCTTTTTTCTTTGTTGCAGATGATAGCTCTGTGTGTGTGTGTGTGTGTGTGTTTATAGTTACAATGGAATTGTAGATGATATAAAAATACAAGATCAACAACAACAAGAACAGCACATACCTCTCAAGGTTGTTGTAAAGATAAAATGAGGTGATGTCTCAGCATGCTTTGTAAGCTTTAAACCCTATAGAAATGCTAACTTATTATCGATAGAAGATACAACATGTACACAGATGTCACAAGATAATTGGAGGAGAAGGACTAACTAGGTGGATCAGGAAAAAGGCTTCCAATAGGACACTACACGAGCTGAGCCTTGAAGGAGGTTAAGGATATATCAGAAATGGAAATGATGAGGAAGGCATGAGGAACAACATATGGGAAGACATGGAGGTGGGAGACTTAAAACTTAGTTCACGAAACAGAAAGCAGGCCAATTTGACTAAACAGGAGAGTTCAACAAAAGGAAGGATGTGAAATAAGTGTAGACAGATAGAACTGAGCTAGGCTGTAAGCTTTAAGTGTCAGACTAATGAGTTTGTATTTTTTACCATCAAGGTGCCAGAGAGCCACTGAAGATGATCGATCAGGGAGTGATGTGGTCAGACTTATGCTTGAGGAATATTATTTTGGCAGCAATGTGGAGGGTAGATTGGATAGTTTCCCTTTGTGTATTGTCTCCCACATTAGGAAGTAAGCTCTGGAAGGCAGGAACTATCTTTGCCTTTTTATAGGTATCCCGTTATCAGCACAGAGCTTGGCAGTAGTAAGTATTTAATAAGCAATAAGTAAAGAGAAGGCTCTTTCAATAGTACAAGTAAAAGGTGAAAAGGGTAGGAGGAAGACTGAAACACAATCTGGTCTTTCAATTCCAATTCCAAGGGTCTTTCCACCCTAGGAAGTCAAACTAAAGGATATAGTGTGATGCTTGAAAAATAGTGGAAAAAATATTAGTCTGAGAATCAGAAGACCTGAGTTCAAAACACAACTTTGCCATTTACTAGCTATGTTATTCTAGACAAGTCATCTAATCTCTGAGCCTCAGTTTCCTCATCTGTAACATTTAGGTGATAACACTTGCACTAGTTGTGTCACAGGGTTATTGTAGGAAAAACACTTTGAAAAGAGTTATTATCTCCAGGTTATCCATCTTTAGCACCCCAAATGTTATTCTGATTTTGCTTGTTTCTAAAAGTGAAGACTATGTTTTCCTACATCTCAGTTCTATATTACATATTCCAGCCTCTCATATCTTTAGATAACAACTTCCTTTGAAAAAGGAATTCAGTTCATTGTTTGGCAAATGTAACCTACCACTGGAGGAATGGATAGTAAATTAAGTCTACCCAACACTATAGAATATGCACACCTTGGGTGCTGCAGAAATCCTATGTAGTTAGTCATGGCTATACCAGCTTAGGCATGATGACAGCTAGCTGACATTAAATAGAATGCTTGTATTTATTCTGTCCACTTAAATTCCCTGGCTTTGCTCTGAACCCTATGTACTCAAAACAAATACATATTTGTTGAATTTGTTTTTCATTCTGTCTAGATTCCATCTGTTAAGATACAATCAAAGTTTTACTGTAATGCATTTTTAAAATGTACTTGAATCCTCATGGTTTTAACAGCCATGGATAAAGTCTTCAAAGGCTTGAAAGATAGAGAGAAAAAAACCTGCATTACTGAAACTTAAGAACTGCACAAACATATACAAACATCTTACATGGCAGAAGAAGTGGGACAAAATCCTGAATATACATTGCCTGTCTTCTTTCATCTCTGGTTCTGGTTCAACTTAAAAGGTACATGGTAGGACCAAAGTGATAGTAATAAGAGGTCACACTTCTATGATGCTTTAAAGTTTACAAAACACTTTCATTACTAAAAAACAGATGGCATGAATACAATATTATTATCTCCATTCCATAGATGAGGAAACTGAGAATCAGAGAGGACAGCTTTTATATTTACCTAGGGTGGAAGGCTAGTAAGTAGCCAACTTGACTGGAGGCCTCATGGAGCTAGGGGTCTTGATCATTCTTAATTGTAGTGTGTGGGAGATAAGGTTATATAAAGATTCAGGGTAAAACCTAAGCACATCAAAATTGCCATCCTGGGGGAAGAAGATTCTGCAGTTGATCTAGTTCAAAGCATCAGAGGATCATAAAATCATAAATTTAGAACATGAAGGGAGCCTTAGAGATGATTAAATCCAAGCCCCTCATTTTACAGATGGAAGTAATAAGATGTATCCAATATTACAGAGGGAGTAAGAGGAAGATCTGGGATCTCTGCTCAGGGCACAAAAGCATATTTGGCTGAAGAAGACTGCTATCTTCGACAATGCCTATCTCAAAATATTAGGTATGTACTTTAGTCACCCCTAGTTTTCCTTAACTAAACACTTCTTGAACTTCTTGATATAGTGGGAAAAGCCATGGACTGGGAATTTTGAAACCTGGGTTTAACAAGACCTTGGTTCCAGCTCTATCATGGTATAATCTTGTCATATCACTTCCTTAGGCACTCAATTTAGTTTTCTATAAAATAATTATTAAATGAGGACTAAATGATTACTAAAAATTCCCTAGGTGGCATAATAGACAAAATGCTAGACTTGGAGACAGGAAGGATAGGAATTCAATTTACATGCTCTGAGATCCTGGTCAAGTCACTCAACCTCTGCCTCAGTTTCCTCATCTGCAAAATGGGTGTGATAATAGTACCTATCCCTACCCAGGATTGTTTTGAGGACCAAATGAGAATATAAATAAAGCACTCTGCAAACTTTAGCAAGCTCTAGGTTAGACATTACTATTCCATTTCTAATACCCTGTGATTCTATTTTTTGCCTATACCATATCTAGGGGTATCCAGTCTCATAAATTTATATCTCCTGCCTAAAAGTACACTGTATAAACTTTTATTTGTCACAAGTTCACCTCTTTAAAATTTTGAGGGGTGCCCTCCAGTCCCAAAATTCTGGGACCTGGAATTTTTCTCACCTGATCCATTCCTGTATTTCAATAAATACATGTCATTTATGTGGATCTCTATTCCACTAACAAAAATCATAGTCCACTCCACACCTTAGAAGATAGTTTCATGAGTGATTAGACTTTAGATTTATTGCACCAAATGTCAGGAAAGAACTATTTATAACTTCAGCCAAAAATTCCTTCTATGAACAAATTAAAAACTGAGCTAGCTTCATTTGAACATATAAACTAGTTCCATGTAAGAGAGTGCCCTCTGTTGGACACCCTCTCCCCAATTTCCAAACCTTTCAATCTGCTTGCTTAAGAAGAAATTTGCATGACAGGTGACACAGAGTTAATTTTGACAAATGGATGCAAGAAAATATTTCAGAAGAGGTAGGACAGCCTACAGAATCTAGTACTAAGGTGAGACAACAGAAAATCAAACATCTAAAACTAACAATGATAACAAAAATCATTCGTTAAAGGACTTCCACATGGTCCTGTGCCAGGCATTATACTATCCGGTAAAAAAAGTATTGCCCCTGACTCTTAGAATCATTGAATTCCAGAGAAGATGATGTCTGAGAGATCAAATACTCCAAAGGGCAGCTGATTTAAAATCATAAAATGCATATTCACATCCCAATTCTGCCACTTTTTCTGGTGATCTTGACCAAACTACTGTATAAAATGTCAACTATTTTTATTATCATTATACTACTAGTGCTGCTGCTGCTACTATTACCATACTATCACTACTACCACCACCACCACCACCACAACTGCTGCTACTACTACCAATACTAATATTAATACTACCACTACTCCTACTGCTACTACCACCACCACCACTGCTGCTGCTGCTACTACTACCACTATGAACCAGTTTTAGGAGTTTTACATGTTATATCTCATTGTACCTCTTATAGAAACATCACTGAACATAGGAGTCAGTAGTGTTCTAAACTGACCTATACTATTAACTTGTGGTGTAACATTGGGCAAGTCGTTTTATCCCTAGGAGCCTCAGTTTTTCCTCCCATAGAATTTGACCCGCCATAATCCTCAAATTTAAATCTCTTCCCTTTCCCAGCCAAAGTCCTGAGCAAGGTGGGGTAGACAGAGGGGGGAATTCCATACCTGTGTTTACTTCCTTGAATCTCACTTAACTCCTAAACCCAAATCAATCCCAATGGTCTTCTCAATACTTTCTTAACTGCTAAATCCAATGACACTTTGTCATTCTCCTTAACCTCTCTGCAGCTTCTGACACTGTTAGCTACCCCTTCCTCCTGGATACTACATCTTCCTTTGGCATCTTTAATTCTGTCCTCTCCTGGTTCTCTTTCTACTTGGCTGACTATTCCTTTTCAGATTCTATTTCTCCTAAATGTTGGTGTCCCCTGCTTTGTCCTGGAGCCTCTTCTTTCTTCACACCCTCCCCTCTGGGTGATCTTATTATTCTCATGTATTCAATTATCATCTCTTCGTGGATAACTTCCAAATCTATATATCCAGCCCTAATCTCCCTCCTGAATTCTAATCTTACATTACAATTGCTTGCTGGATATCTTCACCTGCAAGTCCCATGGCAATCTCAGCTTCAAACTGTCCTAAACAGAAGATATTCTCCCATAAAAGTATCCTTCCTTCTCTAAAATTTCATATTTTCTGAGGAGTCGCTGTTTCCAATTACCAGATTCTTAACCTTAGTCATCCCAAAAATTTCCCCTTTCTGATGATCCTCATACCTTCTAAAATCATAGAATCACAGAATTTTAGGGTTTGAATGGACTTAAACCACCATCTAGTCAAATCCATACCAGAAAGGAATCCATCCTACAGCATACCTGAGAAGTAGTCATCAGTCTGTATAGGACTTCCAGTCAAAGGGAACCCACCACCTCTTCAGGGAGCCCATTCCATTCTGGGGCAGGTCTAATTGTTTTTCCTGACATTGTCTAAATTTGCCTTTTTGCTACTTCTACTCAATGTTCCTGGTTTTGCCCTCTGAGGCCAAACAAGGCAAGTCTAAACTCCTTTTCCACATGACAACCTATCAGATACTTAAGACATCTCTCACATCCCTCCTGAGCCTTCTCTTCTCCAGGCTAACCATCCCCAGAGCCTTCCATTCATCCTTATATGACTTGGATTCTAAAAGCTTCACTATCCTGGTTACCCTCTTCTATTTTCCAGCTGATTCATTTCCTTCTAGTGCTCAGAAATGACCACAACATACCAGATGTAGTGTGACCAGGGCAGAAGAAAGAAAGACTACTGCTTCTTTATTCTTGGGAGTTGTGCCCATCTTCATGTAGCCCGTATCACATGAGTTATTTTGAGCTACCATATCATACTGCTGACTTGTATTGAGCTTGTACATAGTCCACTAATTTCCCAGATATTTTTCAGACAAACAGCTTGCTCCATCCTCTGCTTGTGGAGTCGATGTTTTTAACTCAAGTACATTACTGATTTAGTCTTCCCTACCTAATTTTATTAGATTCAACTTAATACTCTAGCCTGTCAAGACTTTCTTAGATCCTGACTTCCATCCAGTATGGAAAGCTATCCCTCCCAGCTTAGTGTTATTTGCAAATATGATAAGCATGCCAGCTAGGCCATTATGCCAGTTATTAATAAAAATGTAAAACATCACAGGGCCCAGTATAGATCCCTGAGGCACTGCAATAGAGACTTTCTGTCAAGTTGACTGAATCATTAATGGTTATTCTTTTATTACATTTACTAGTTTCAAATCCATCTAATTGTATTATTGTCTAGTCTATACGTCTCCATCTTTTTCACAAGAATAGCAAAGATACTTGATCAAATGCTTTACTAAAATCTAAGTAAGGGGCAGCTAGGTGGCGCATTGGACAGAGCACCAGCCCTGGATTCAGAAGGACCTGAGTTCAAGTCCAGCCTCAGAAACATAACACTTACTAGCTGTGTGAGCCTGGGCAAGTCACTTAAACCCATTGCCTGGCCCGCCCCCCCCACCCAAAAAAAAAAGTCTTATCAATTCTACCTCACAACACCTACCTATTTTCTTCTATTCACTCATACTCACCATCCTGGTCTAGGCCCTTATCATCTTTCACCTGGTCTATTAGTTTCCTATTATTTTTCCCTAATGCCAGGCTCTACCTTATCCCCCTACCTTTCACATAACTTTCAAGTTGCAATTCCTAAAGCAAATGTTATCTCAATCCAAAGCTCAAGAATCTTTACTGGCTCACTATTACCTGTAGAATACAATATCAATGACTTTGTATGAAATTTCAAAAGCCTTCACAATGTGGCTCTAAACCATCTTTCCATATTGATTTCACCTTACTCTTCTCTATGTACTCTTATGTTCCAGCTAAATCTCCATATGTACTCAACTCCATCTATCAGAATCACTAGCTTCCTTCCAAAATCAGTTGAAACACCACCTCCTACACAAGGCTTTTCTTGACTCCCATCCAGGTGGTAGGTAAACGTCCCCAAATTTATGTTGTATGTATTTTTTGTATACATTTATATGTGTTCTTTCAGTTCTTTCTCTCCTCTCTAGAACTCCATAGAATGGAGGGCAGGGATTACTTCATTTTTGTCTTTGTATTCCCAGTGCCTAGTACAGTGGCTAGCACAAGTAAGAATTTAATAAGTGACTGTTAATTGATGACAAAAGCTCTGCCCCTATCCTGGAACACTCTCCTGATGCCTCTCCCCCTCTCAAATTCCCTAGGCCTCTTCATGTGCCACTTTATATACAGGGCTTTTCCTTATCTCTCTAGTTCTAAGTGCTCTTACACATCCTCTTCCATCCCACCTCCCATTACTCCACATTTACTTATCTCTGTATATATAATTGGATTGGTTTTTTTGTTTGTTTGTTTGTTTTGTCTTCCAGCACATGCCTGGCAGGCATTTAATAAATATTTGTTGAATGAATGATTTCATGGTCTCTTTTAGCTCTTAAATTCTATGATTCCTATGAATGACAATGAAAACAGGCCATATGTACCAAGAAAATGCTATTTTAAATTATTAAAAGTAATAATTCTGAAAGCTTAATATAATTTTTAAAAATTTTAATTCATTTTAAACTTAAATACAAAATGAGAAAAGAAAAAAAAGCATTTCCATGTACACAGCAGAAAATAGAGGATTCAATATAAAACAGTAAATTACCATTTCAAACTGTTTACTTTTTTTAAACATATGTAATAAATACTACATATTGTTTTCAAAGCTACCCAGATTTTCTGTGCTTCCTTTTAAGTTTTCTTTTGTTCTCTGCTGTGCACTTTCTATTTTTTTCTCCCTCCCTCCCCACCCTGCCCTAGAGAAGGCTACAATAAACATAAATATATGTCTATATACACACATATATACATATATGTAAGACCACACTATACATATTTCTATTTATCAGTTCTTTCTCCAGAGGTGGATAGCATCTTTTTCCATAGGTCCAAGTCTTTCCATGTTTTTTCTAAAATCAATCAGTTCATCATTTCCTATATCATAGTAGTATTACATCACAATCCTATACTACAACTTGTTTAGCCATTCCCCAAATGAAAGGCATCTATCATTTTAGCCAGTCCAATAGATATAAGATGGTATCTCAAAACTGTTTTAATTGCATTTCTCCAATCAACAATTTAAAACATTTTTTCATATGATTATACGTAGTTTTGATTTCTTCATCAAAAAACTGCCTATTCATATCCTTTGAACATTTGTCAGTTGGGGAATGACTTGTATTCTTATAAATTTGACAAAGTTTTTTTTTATATATTTGAGAAATGAGACAAAGATTTTATCTGAGAGATTGTCTATGAAAGTTTTCCCCTAGTTTTCTGCTTTCCTTCCTTCTAATCTTGGCTACATCGATTTTATTTGTAGAAGAACTTTTTAATATAATTGAAATTATCCATTTTATCTCACAATGCTCTTTTTTCTTCATATATTATTCTCCTATTCATGATAGGATAGTACATTCCATGTTCTTCTAATTTTCTTGTGATATCTCCCTTTATATTTAGGTCATGTATCCATTTTGACCTTATCATGGTACATGGACTAAGATATTAGTCTATGCCTAATTCCTGCCAGACTGTTTTCCAACTTTCCCAATAATTTTTTTTACCAAATAATGAATCCTTATCCCTAAAACTTAAATCTTTACATTTGTCAAACACAAGTTTATTATAGTCCTTTACTGTGTATTGTATATCCATTCAGTTCCACTGCTCTACCTTTCTATTTCTTAGCCAGTACCAAGATAGTTTTGATATTTACTGCTTTATAATACAGTTTAAAATCCAGTACTGCTGAATTTCCTTCCTTTATATTTTTCATTATTTTCTTTGAAATTCTTGACCTTTTGTTCTTCCAAAAGAATTTTATCATTTTTTCTAACTCAGTAAAATAATTTTTTAGTAATTTAATTAGGATGGCATTTTATAAATAGATTAGATAGAATTGTCATTTTTATTATATTGGCTTTGCCTACCTACCCTTGAACAATTAATATTTTTCTAATTATTTAAATCTGACTTCATATATTGTTTTATAATGAACATTATATATATGTATATATGTATATGTGTGCATGTATGTATGTATGTATGTATGCATGTGTGTATGTAATGTTCATGTGGCTCCATGGTCTGTTATGGCAGGTATTTTATACTGTCTACAATTATTTTAGATGGTCAAAAATATTCATTATTCATGAATAATAATTTTGAACCTAGTATGACAGCTTAATATAATTAAGGAACTTGTATAAGCTATCCTTCAGGCCATTGGTTCCACACCTTTAGTTCTAAGAAAGATGGGGCTTAGTGAAAAACTAGGATCTCCCTAAGTTTCAAGTGGCCCCCACCCACAGCAAGAGTCAAAATACTTTTTTTTCTATGAACATAATAAAAAACTCCCAAAGAATCTCTTGAGCCACACTTTGCTTTTGCTTTGAAAAATCTCCACTGGTAGTTTCCTGCAGATTTGGGAATTTTCCAGCATAGAGTAAAGGCTGAAATTAATGACATATCCTCAAATTTTTAGTTTCTTTGAAAAAGCAAATTTTACTTACAACTAATTATGATTAGAAGGAGTGAAAATTAGTGATGTTTGGTAGAACTTTAGAGTAGCCTACCACTTTGAATTTGTTGTAGGTTCTTCAAGCAATCATTTTTTCTTATTTAGTAAGATGAAAAGAGTTTATTAATGTTATTAACAATAACTTGAGTTTACATTGTACTGTATAGTACAATTATTTCCTCAATAACCTTCAAAGGTAGGTAGTACAAGTACCACTCTCATTTTAAAGATGAGGAAATTGAGGTTCAGAGGAACCAAATTTCTTTCTCAAGGTCATACAGTGAATAGTGAGAGTGCTGAGACTAGGGATCAAGCTTCTAGAGGGTTTCTTTCAGTAACATTATTGTTCTTATGCCATATGTAATAATAACAACAATCAAATAATGATAGTAACAATAACAGGATTTATTTCATTCTTTAAGGTTTACACAGTGCTTTACATAAGTTAACTCATTTGATTTTTAAAAGCCTGGGAGGTAGATAATATTAGGATATCTATTTTTACAGATGAGGAAACTGAGGCTGAGAGAGGTGAAGTGACTTATCCAGGGTCACAGCTAGTATCTGAGGTACAATTTCAAGTCAGGGCTTCCTGACTCAGGGGCAGCTAGGTGGTACAGTGGATAGAGCACTGGGCTTGGAATCAGGAAGACTCATCTTCATAAGTTCAAATGTGGCCTCAGACACTTACTAGTTGTGATTCTGGACAATTCATTTAACCCTATTTGCCACAATTTCCTCATCTGTAAAATGAACTAAAGAAGGAAATGGCAAACCACTCTAATATCTTTGCTAAGAAAACTGCAAATTAGGATCACTAAGAATAAGACACAACTAAAATGACTCAACAACTTCCTGACTCAAACTCCTCCACTCTGTCCATTGTACCACCTAGTTATATAAGTACTAACTGAACACCTATTATAGACAGCCTACCTTACTAGTAAGAATAAGAGTGTTCTCATAAGCTTTAGAGTCTAGTAGGGGGAAATTAGACCTGTATACCAATAATTATAAGGTGAAGTAAAATGTAGACAGAACAACAAAATGCAGTAGGGGTTCACAGGTGGAACAAATAATTTCTGGTTGGGGAGAGAATAAGGGAAGGCTTCATGGAGGAGGCAGCATTATTATTGCTACTACTGTTAATATTAATACCTTACATTTATATAATGACTTACAGACAGTTGAGCAGTTTAGAAAGGCTTGTCCAATCCACTACTTTATTTGATACTCATAATAATCCTGTGAGGTAGATGTGGATGGGAGAGACCATTTCCATATTATAAATCCAAGTTCTTGGTTTTAGGACTCTCTTACCCTTTTAAAAATTATTGAGGATCAAGTGCATACTCTTTGACCCAGTAATAGCACTTCTAGGGCTGTATCCCAAAGAGATCATACAAATGGGAAAAGGACCCACATGTACAAAAATATTTATGGCAGCTCTTTTTGTGATGCCAAAGAATTAGAAGTTGAGAGGATGCCCATCAATTGGAGAATGGTTAAACAAGTTGTGGTATGTGAATGTAATGGAATACTATTGTGCTATAAGAAATGATGATCAGAAAAACCTGGAAAGATCTGTATGGACTTTCTTCTACTCTGCTGTCTTGGTTACTCTCCCAACCCCTTCATTTTTCAAATGAGGCAACTGAGGTCCAGAAGGTTAAAGTTACTTTCACAAGATTCAATTCAGTTCAACAACCATGTATTAAAAGTCTAAGTGCAAAATGTTGGTGAGCAAGGGGAAAAAAAAATCAGGAACAAAATAGTACCTAGCTCAAGGAGCTAGGATTTTTCTCATTTTCTCTTGAGTTCATGAGATCATGAGTATATTGGTGGGGCAATTACGTGGTACAGTAGAAGGGTTTGGAATCAGGAAGACACATATTCCTGAGCTCAAATCTGGCCTTAGTTACTTATTAGCTGCGTGAGCCTGGGAAAGTTACTGAATCCTGTTTGCCTCAGTTTCCTCATCTGTAAAATGAGCTGGAGAAAGAAAAAGCAAACCACTTTAGTGTCTTTGCCAAGAAAATCCCAAATGGGATCAAGGAGAGTCAGACACAACTAAAACAACTAAACAATAACAATTGTTATCCAACATACCTGACAAGTGGCCAGCCTATTATCTTTTTCAATCATATATTTCTTTGATAACACCTATAATATCACTTCTCCTAAGTAAATCTTTGTAATTTATTGTAGCCTGTTCATAACTAACATGTGTCTCTCCACTGATCTTGAAGTGAAGTTGTTGTTAAGTCATTTCAACTGTGTCCAGCTCTTCATGATCCCATTTGGAGTTTTCTTGGCAAAGATATTGGAGTGGTTTGCCATTTTCTTCTCTAGTTCATTTTACATTTTACAGATAAGGAAACTAAGGCAAACAGGGTTAAGTGACCTGCCCAGGGTCACATAGCTAGGAAGTTTCTGAGGCTGTATTTGAACTCAGATCTTCCCGGTCTAAGCCATCTAGCTGCCCAAATTTAAATCTTTGAAGACCATAGTGTTTATGTCTTAGTTACATATCAACAAAAAATGATGTTAAAGAGATAAACTTTTGTCTTAGGGGAAAGCTAAGGGTCATTAAAAGAACTTTATATGCCTTCTCAAGGACTATCCAGTTTGCTCTTCTCTTCCTGTTCAATTCTGGCCCCAACCCATTATTCATTTGCAATTTGTCCAAAAATATATATTGAGAGGCAGCATGGTACAATGGAAAGAGTGCTGAATCTAGAGTCAGAGAATATGGATGCAAATCCTGGCTCTACAGATTACTACCTATATGACCTTGGCCAAATTGTTTAACCTCTAGGCTTGAGAGATTGAGAGATTTGAACTAGATGACCTTGAAATTACTTTTCATCTCTACACGTCATCCATTCAACTGCATATCGCAGTCTGGACAATGGGCATTCTTCATTGACTTGGTTTTTCTTGTGTGGATAATTAGGCCAAACTATCAAACTAACAGATTTTACAGAAGTGAAAAGTAGTAGAGCAAGGATCTGAGCACCGAAAAACATATTATGTGACTTGTTAGTGATCTATAATTATTTGTTGAATGAATTCTATACCCACTCTACCAATGCCTAATTATAGGGCAGAGCCCTGACCAAGTTTATTACTGTCCCTCTGCATAAACTGGACAAGATAATTGACTTGAAATAGCTCAAGTTCATTACTGATGATAATGGAATAAGAATCTACATCCTTCATCACAGGGGAGGAATTTTTAGAGCTGGAAGGGATGGCAGGGGGTATTTAGAAACCTATCTCCTTTTCCAAGGAGACAAAGTAATTTGTCCACTTTCATACTGATAATTAAGTAGCATAACTGTTGCTAGAACTTAGGTCTCCTATTTCTCATTCTATTATTAATTCCACTACAATAATATATCCAACCTTTTAAAAGAAAAATACAAAGTAGTTATATTACAATTTCTCTAATTCTGAACACTGCCCCTGCCCCCACACACAAAGTAACAAAGCATTGTAGGTTATTAACCAGGAAAAGGCAAGTAAACATGTGATTGAATTCCACCTCTGCTGAAGGATTTCAAATACTTTGGGTATGTGTGAGATTCATAATGTACACATGAACTCCTTTAAAAAGAATTATTAACCAGTCTGCCCTGAACTGCAACCAGAGAAGTAAAAAACAAAGGCTGGCACTGAAAACTTTTAAAAAAAATCTTCACCATTATGTTTGTGTATTCTCTACACTACACAATCACCATCACTTTTTCTGTCTCTAAGGACTGGAAGAGGCAGGAAGATGAAGAGAAAGCTTTAGGAGGCAAGAGGTGAATTATTTAAACCAATTATGGAAAAATGCAAACTTTCCTTTCAATACACCGGGCAGATTCTAATCTTCAGTTTAACTGGGGTATCTGCAAAGCACTTTACTACACAATACAAGTCCATAGAGTGGTACTGCAAATTCATGACCTTGTCATTTAGATATTTCAGTGGGGGTGGAACAGGGAAGGAGAAGGGCAGGGAAGGGAAAGAGACTGGGCTCATGAAAGTGTCTAAAATGACTCATAACTAAGAATTTTATGACCTTCTGATTTGAGGCTCCTAGGAAGCGCAATTACCCTGGCCCATAAGTAAGTTTGTATTCACTTGGCTAAATGTGGAAATAGGCCTTGGGCACGACAACTGCCTACCATATCATTCAATTGACAAGCATTCTATTAAGGTTTTTTTTGTTTTTGTTTTTGTTTTTCTTTAGGCAGTTGGGGTTAAGTGACTTGCCCAGGGTCACATAGCTAGTAAGTGTCAAGTGTTTGGTCTGAGGTCACATTTGAACTCAGGTACTCCTGACTTCAGGGCTGGTGCTCTAGCCACTGTGCCACCTAGCTACTCCTAAGTTGTTTTTTTTTTAATACCTACTAAGTGCCATATGCAATGCTGGGTGTTGAGGACCTAATGAAAACAACTACAAAACACTCTTTACACAAATAAAGGCAGATCTAAATGATTGGAGAAATATTAATTACTCATGAATATATCATATCATATATTGTGTTGCACTGCATTACAATAAATGAAATTATTTCAGTGTTCTATATAATAAAATGACCTTGATGACCTATCAGAAGGTAAATTCATTACAAGGGGGTATTGTTCCAATCTAGGTACAAGCTCTCTCATCAAGCAATTTACATTCCAATGGGAAGACATTAAAGGGATGTTCCACCCTCCAATAATCCCCAAAGAAGTAAGCCTCTCAACTCTAAACTTCCTGGGATGTAGCAACCTCATCTTAACCCTAGCTATTTTCTGCTTTGTCGATAATTTCCCCACCCTTAACCCTAGAGCTTCCAAGAACTATAATCAAATCAATACCACCATGGCCTCGGGGAAGGGCTTGTCTATAGACTATTCTATTGTTCCATATACCATCTCAAGTAACTTCCAGACTAAAATACCCCCCTCTTACATATATATGTATATGTATGTATGTATTATGTGAGTATACATATAGGAATAGGGGCTGCCTCACTCTGTATTTCCAGGTCTTAAATACAGTGTTTTGAACATTGTAAGTGATTAATGAATAATTTTTAACTAATTTACATAGCTTTTTACTGAATACAAAGCCTTTTATATACTTCATCTCATTCGATTCTAGGCAAAGATACTGGAATGATTAGCCATTTCCTTCTCCAGTGGCAAACAGAGATTAAGTGACTTGACTAAGGTCATCCAGGCAATTTCTGAGGCTGGATTTGAACTTGGATCTTCCTGACTCCAAGCTCTGCACCTCTGTGCCACTTAGGCGCCTAAGTTCCCCATAGTCGCACCCTATTGTTTCTAGACAAAATATAAACTACTTAGCTTGTTATTTAAAGCTTTTCTCAGTCTGGGTCCTGCCTACTTCCCTATCTTTGCACAGGCTGTCTGTCCCCCATGTATGGAATGGACCAGACTTTCACCTCTTAGAATCCTTAGCTTCCTTCAAAGCTCTTCTACGTGTCACTTCCACCTCTAAACATTTTCTGAGGAGCAGTGTGGTTTAGTGAATAAAATGGTGGACTTGGAGTAAGCCTTAGATATTTATTAGCTGTGTGAACCTGGGTAATCTCAGCCTCCTTATCTGTAAAACAAAAGATTTTGAGTTGATGAATCAAGGTTCCCTTCTAGCTTAACAGGATCCAGAAGATTCCCACTTCCCTCTCTATCTCCTCCCCTCCTCAATTCAATAACAATTTATTATTAAGTTCCTACTATGCACAAAGCACTGAGGATACAAGACCAAAACAGCTCCTGCCCTTAAGGAGCTTACATTCTACTGGGAGGAGACAAAGTGTACACAATTAATACAAGGTAACATAGTAACAAATACAAAGCAATGAAGTAATTTTCTGGCAGGAGGTAGAATAGTAGAAGGGGATCAGGGAAGGAGTCTTAGAGAAAATGGCATGTGAACTGAGTGTGGAAGGGAGTTGGGGAACCCAAGAGGTAGAGGTAAGGAAGGAGAGCATTTTAGGCATGGGAGATTAGTTTGTGCAAAGGATTATTGTTTTCATGGGGCAGCAAGTTGGCCATTTTAGCTGAAACACAGGGTATTCCACAGAGAGCAAGGTGAAATCATTCTAGAAATATAGATCAGGGCTAGGTATTTAAAGGGTTCAAAAAGCCAAACATAAAGATTCACATTTTATCCTAGATACAATAAAGACCTACTCAATCTTGAACTGAATGTGAAGGACAATGAAAAATGGGAGATGACTCCGTTGTTGATCTGGGTAACATGAAGGAAGGTGATGCCTGAAACAGAAGTAGGGAAGTTAGGAAGAAGAGTGGGGAAAGATATAGAGTTCTATTTTGGACATTGTGTTTGAGATGCTTATGGAACACTTTCAAGCCACACTCCTGTGCTCCAGAAAACACCTCTCCCTAGTCACTCCAGATCCAGCCCTGAAGCCAAGGGCTTCTGATTGGTGAGAGTTTACTGCATCTAGCTGATCCCGATGCACCATCTTAATGGCATCCTGCTTTTTCCCTCCTCAAGATAACCTACCTCATTTTCCACCTCCATCTCCTGGAACAATAATCACTCAATTCTACTATTCTTAGAAAGGGTGTATAATTTAATTAACTGACGACCTCAGTCACCATCCCAAAATCCAGGGTGGTGAGTTATTTAACCTTGCTTCAGCTTCTTGAGGGCAGGACTGTTTTGCCTTTTTTTTTTTTATTTGCATATCCAGTACTTAAGGTGCTAAGTGCTTTTTCACTGATTTATTCAGGTAGGCAGATGGCCAGGGATGGGCTCCCTAGAGAGAAAAGAGGATTGGATATGTAGATTTGGGAGTCTGCATATAGGTGAGAAATTGAAGAGAAATTGCCCTGGCTATATCCACACACAGGGAGCAGGATATGAATGATGATCTAGCAAAGGAGACTGAGAAAGAAACTTCAGACAAGTAGGACAACTAGAAGACAGTGGAAATTTCTCTCAGGAAGAGGAAGAGGTTAAATGTTTCAAAAGCTAACAGTAAGATGAGGACTGAGAAAAGGCCATGAAATTTAGCAGTTAAAGGACTGGCAGTATGCCTTAAATAGAGCAATTTTAGTGGAGTTGGGTGGTGTCAGAAATTATATTACATTTACTTATTTGTGTAATTATAATATCTCCCGGTACAATGTAAATTCCTTAAGGTCAAGGATTACTTTCCATCTTGTCCTTGTGTCTCTGGTGTCCAGAAGTAGACCCTTAATAAATATTTGTTGAATTGATTTTACATTCACCAAGGGTAAGTAACTTTGACCTCATTCACTCATTCAGAGTATTTATTGAGTACCTACTACGCAATAGCTGTACTCTAAAGAAGAACAGGATATAAGACTTCTGCTTTAGAGGTGAATGGGGATTTGGGGGAAGGGTTGGATGAAGGCAGATTAGTGTCAGTCTCAAAACATCAAGAGCTTTGAATAGCTTGGGAAAGGCTGAATCACAGGCTGAACCAGTAATAGGAAAAGGACCCGGAAGGCGATGATGCCCTCCTCCCCTTTATCAAATTTAAACCATTTTTTTACACCTCTAATTACCCAGTGATGCAAGCTTTGAGTTCCTCTTAGGAGAACCAGGAAGCAAACATCTAGAAAGGAAAGTCCTTGTAAGGGAAACCACACCCTAAGGGGGCATGACAATACCTTCAGGAATGCAGTGCCCACAGGAGGCAGGCTTATGTACCTTCCATCAGAAGAACTCTGATAAATCAGTATTGATAACATGAGGTTCTGAAACACAGTTATAAACTGCCATCCATACTTCCTGGACAAACAGGCTTTCTCAAAAGACTGTCTCCTGGATCTGTTGGCTTACGGTATACTTTGGGAGGTGGAGTGGGGAGACAGGAGGATTTCTACAAAGCGTAATATATATTTCCCAAGGTACCAGGCCAAATGAATAGTATTTCCAAGAGCCCAAATCAATCAACCAATGAATCAACAAGCATTCATTAAGCCTCTATATATACCTATACGTAGGGTATAGCTAGGTACAAAGGACAAAAATATAAAGAATGCAACAAATCCTATTTATATTCAGGTGAGAAGAGCAGGTTATAAACTAGGGTCCTTAATTACTTATGTGGGTTCCAGTTCCTTTCCTCCTCATTTCCTCTCCAAAGCTCTGAACAGCAGTGGTAGGAGACTCAGGGCAAGCAGAAATTCTCGGAGGAAGAATTCTCTTAGTGATCTGAATACTTTCCTCTTCCCTAAGGAATGTCAAACTCCTCCCAAGAACCTTTTTCTTTTTTAAACGTTTTAAGAATTTCTCAGTAGCCTTATCTCAAAATGATAATAATATATCTACCTCAGAGATCCAGTGAAGAATCCACCTTACAGGGTTAGAACCGATTTAGAACTGGAAGGGAGGGCCCTTAAAGATCATCCAGTTCAACTCTCATTTTAAGGCTGAAGGTACAGAGCAGCTAGGGCAGCTGGGTGGCATAGTGGATATGGCCCACGTCTGGAGTCAGAAACGCTTATCTTCCTGAGTTCAAAGCTGGCCTCAGACACTTAGTACCTATGTGACCCTGGGAAAATCACTTAACCCTGTTTGCCTCATTCCAATAACTTTGCCAAGAAAACCCCAAATGGGGTCATGAAAAGTTGAACGTGACTGAACATAGGCCCCTGAAGGAAACACAAAAGTAGTATGAGTAGTAGAATCAGGACGTTTCAAATTCCGAGTTCTTCTCTAGATCTCTCTACAGTAAGTGAAATCACAAAACTGTGTGAGCTGTTCTTTTGTAACTTTCTCACAGTTTAGCTGAAAGAGTCAATAAGGTCAAGGGGCAAATTCCCTTTTTATTCCCTTCTAGGTAAGGTGGAGTCCCTACCCTAGAAGATCTTGCTATCCTGCTGCAGACATGGAATAACTCACCTGAAACTACGGAAGTACCCAGACAAAGCAATTTATTTTTGTTTTGTCCTTTTCTCCAAAACACTTAACTAGGAATGTGGTGAATCTTTACTGTAGGAGTTTGTGGCTTATCCCTCCTACCATGGTACAAAACCGTAAACAACATTAAGGCTAGGACAAATTCTTAGCCAAATTTGGTATTTCCTAGAATGAGTCTTTGAACGATGTAATAACTGTTTTTTTAAGGCTTAAAGCTTATGAAACATTTTCTCCTAAACAGCTTTGTAAAACAGGAAGTGGATGTATTATTATCCCCATTTTACAGAGGAAAAAACTGAGTCTTGAAAAGGTAAAGTGATTTGTCCAAGGTCACACAGCCAGTACATAATAAAGCTAGAATTTGAACCCAGGTTCCATAACTACAGGTTTAGCATTCTTTCCACTCCTGAATCATCTTTAACAAATCTCACAAGGATTTGTCGGCTCAAGTACAAATTAGCCTGGGACCTTTTTCTGCAGTTTGGGAACTTGCCCTCTGGGAGATATTTTTAGAAGCCTCCATTTTCCTCTCTCCTAAGATGAGAGGTAAGGGTCAATTTGTTGGTGAAAATTTGGTACTATTCCTAGCGGGGAAACTTAGAAGATAACGGAAATTTTTGTCCCTAAGGGACATAGCCTGAATGGTCCACTATAGAAAACTGCAGGTAGGGGTTGGTGGTCAGGATGACTAATATCTAAAAGTGCTAAGGCAACATTTTAAAGCACCATGAAAGGAACCCAGGTTAGGCCGGGAGGAAAATAAGAGCGTGGCATCAGGGGGGAGCGGCTCAAAAATTAGGCCAAAAGAGCCTAAACTGAGGTAGTGAAGGTCTTCCAAGCCAGTCAAATATGGAGTAAGGCCCTCCGACCAACTGTGTGTGTGTGTGTGTGTGTGTGTGTATGTACGTGCAGCCTATCTGCAAGGTGGGAAAAGGCTCATGCCCAGAGGATGAATTATTTGGCCATGGCAACTTCTGAACCACCAAATACGGGGGAGATTCATTGTCAAGCTCCTCAAGAAGGGCACCGACTATCATAAACTGTGTCTCAAATTAAAAGGGAGGGTGGGTGCCGGTGTGAAGAGCTCGACGGTTCAGCCATGGCTCCCTGGAGCCAGGAGATTGTTGCGTAAGACTGGTACCGGCGGAGCGAGAACGAGAGGTGACGGCTCCGAGCCCCAAGTCTCGATTTGGAAAGAAGCAAATCGAATTCTCGCCGTGGGCCATCCCGCAAGGAAGCCGAAGCTTTTGCTCGCTGGATGAGTAATACCTGACATTCAGACAGCACTTTAAGATTCGTTAAGCGCCTACATGCAGTCCAGTGCTCCCCCCAAGCAAAGCTCTAACGCATGCCGCCGGAGTAACAGGTGCTCATTTGCAAACGGCCCAGAACCCCAGCCCGCAGGAGACCTGGTCCGCGCACCCCTAGCCTCGGGGGCGGGGGGAAGGGGAAAGGGAGCATGGCCGGCGGGCAGGCGGCTCCGCCCCCGCAGTCCCCATAGACCTCCTCCAGGTGCGCTCTCGCTTCCGGCCTAGACCCCCGCCCTTCCCCCGTTCTCTAGCCTCTGCGGCGGAAACTCCAGCAGCCACGCATGCGCTCTACTTCCCTCCTTAACTGCGGTTAAGGAGGGGTTGAATGGGGAAGGGGTGGAGACCGCCCCCGCTCTTCAGGTGCTCCCCCAGGCGTCTCTAGGCGGGCGCGGGGGTGGGAGGGGCGCGTGACGTTCCCCCTCCCTCTTCTTCCCTCCCCTTCCCTTGCTCTCCATTCTATTCAACTAATAGAGCTTATCGGGGTTGTAGACGCCTGCTTCGCTCCTTGGGCGGTTGAGAGGAGTCAGACGCTTCTCCGCTTCTTTCTCCTCGGCCTCCCCTCGGGTTAGGGGTCGGCAGGAGAGCGCGCGCACCGCAGTCGTGGCGTCTCCCCGCCCCGCCCTCACCCCACTTAACTGCAGGTGCGTGAGGGGCGCGCGCGAGATCGCGCCAGTTGAAAGCGAGGCTGAGCGCTAGTAGCCGCCCCCTCCCCCTCCTCGAATTGCCTGAGCCGCCTCGGCGCCCCCAACCGGGCGCCGCAGCCGCCGCCTCAGCCCTGCGGCTGGAGGGACTGGAAGCCAGACGAGGCGAAGCCGCCGCCGCCACCACAAGTGCAGGTGGCTTGTGCGCGCGCAGGCCGGAGGCCCTCCCTCCCGTTCGTCCCCTCGCCCCGGGACAGGGGGCCGCCTGGGACAGACGGACAGCAGGCCGGACAGACAGTCCGCTCCCCCGCCCTCACCATGAACAGGGCTCACCGGCACGGCGCGGGCAGCGGCTGCCTGGGCACCATGGAGGTGAAGAGCAAGGTGAGTACGGGACCCCGGGAGCGTGCGGGGTGGAGGGGACGGAGGGAGGGCGCGGGGTGGGGGCGCAGCGTCGGTTGGGCGCGGGGGTGAGCCCCGAACGTCGGCGCCGGGAACTCGGGGAGGAACTTGGAGGGCCGGGCGGTGAGCTCCGGCCGCACGCCGGCCCCTACCCGGGAGGCTGGAGCGGAGCCAGTATGGTTACTGGGAGCCGACCAGCATTCCTCCCCTCCCCACCCCCAGCTTGGAACCCGCAGGTGAGTGTAGGAAGCGGGGGATTGCGCCGAACTAAGAGGTAGGTGGAAGGGGAAAAACGATTTAGATCTCATTCAGCGGCGAGGGTGTTTGGTTGAGTTACTTTTGCTGTTTCCCCCTCGCTAGCCCAAGGAGTAGAAAATTTACCTCACCAAATTAGATTTGCTTCCCATCGTAGCGAAAATAAGGTCCTGTCGGTTACTAATCTTGTTAATCTGTTTACTCTTTGAGAGTGTTAACTCATCACAACAGAATTTTTAAATTTCATTAATACTTAACAGAACTTTGGTCTGCTGAGGAGGGGAAACAAAACCCAAACACATAAGACGTGAAATTATTTTAACTATTTACAAGGTAATGTATGAGCCACAAACCAGTTAATTAGATGTCGACTGAGTGCCTGAGTAGTGGGGATACCACTGAAAGTCTTAAAGGAGTGATCAAAGGGTATGGTGGGGAAGACTCTTTTAAATGAGATTGATTTAACTGTGGATTTGGAGAAGACATGCATAAGAGGCATTTCAATCCCAATAAACCTTTCCTTGAATCCAGATAATATTAACTGGATGGAATCAAGTAGACCTTGTTCTAACCTTCCCCGCTCAAACCCCACCCCCACTCCCCTTTACACTAGAGTCAGAGGCCGAGACCTGTATAAGATCACATAGCTAGTTTGTGAGAAGTACTGAACACTGCTTTAGGAGATATAAACAGAAGACTGTCTCTGTCTATCCAAAGTTTACCTACAGTACTGCAGGGACACCAACCTAAAACATGTAAAGTTCCATGAAAATAGCTACAAAATAATGTATCAAATGCAACATAACATTACATAATTGAATTCACGAGTACGGAGTACCGAAGGTTTGCCCATTAGGAGTAGTGATCCGCGGAATGTAGATACTAGGGAAAAGTTTCTTAAGGGATAGATACATAGAAGAGGAAATGAGGTCTTCAGGGGATGATGACCATGTATTTTCAAGTTCTTATAATCTTTAAAATGAGATCAGGGATAGCTACATTTGCCTTGTTTTTGAAAGTTAATAGTTGAAACACTGTTCGTGTGTGTGTGTGGTAGAATTTGGTTAAAACTATGTACTATTAGAGCATAAATGTAGTCATCAAATCAGACTTTAGACTTGCAATTTTAAAGAATATACTCTTCCTCTCCATCTTTCATGTCATTGCAAATTGAAATTGTTTGCATGAGAGTAATATGATTCAAAATAAATTTTGGTAGTACTGTAACAGTAATGAGTCCATGCAAGATGATTGAGATGCCTTTCTGCGGTTCTGTCACCAGATTTGGTTTTGTGGGAGCTCAGGTTGACATTCTCGGGTGTGGTCCGATCTCAGAACCAGGCATTGACTACTACTTAGCCAGTAGGTTTTAACACTTTAAAAAATGAATTAATAATACTCAATCAAAATATGCTGTCTTTAATATGATGGAATTTTAAATTGTTCTAGGCTACACAATTAAGAGCATTTGTTATAGTGCCTTGCATAGGGGCCCTCAAAATGCATGTCAAAATAATGTCTGTTAATAGGACTAGGCTTTAAGAGATTTTCCTCTGCTTTTCTGCCATTTGACTTAAAATTCTCACATGTATGTAGTTGGAGGTAAATCATTTGCATGGCATATTTGATATGTTAAAGTTTTATATACTTTTCCTTCTCAATATAGCCATTGGAAGCTCAACTTGAGATACATATTCTTAGGAAAGTTTTTTAAGTTGTAAAGAGCTATGTATAGTATATCCTGCTGTTATTCTTTTAGCTTAGGATAGGTAGATAGGCAAAGCAATAGGGTCAATAAAATTTCATAGAAATTAATATTATTACTTGGCTCAGAATTGACTCTTTAAATGTAGAGTAGTGGTTATCTATTTCTTTCCATTAACAGGGCTATTCTTTGGATTTGAAATTATTTTTTTTTCTGTATAGTAGATATAACCTGTCTAATTATCTCTTGAAGTGAGAAATTTCACAGCCAGTTATCACTCTAGTGTCATTGATTCTTGGAGCTATAGGCCCTCCTGATTTGATTGCCTTTCTTAGGCTAATCTTAAAATTGGTTATCCAATGACCATGGAAGAAATTTACTAGCCAGACAGATATTTGATATGCTGGACGGTAGGAGTAAACTAATGGAAAACTGGTACTAAGTCTATCTAGTGAATAATTCTCTTGAAGATAATAGTTGATTATGTCTTCTTTTTGTCCTTATGCTAGGTTTTTTCCCCATGGTGTAAAAAATTCCTCTTAATCCTGTTGTGTTATTGCAAAAGGCATAACAATCTTTGTTACTCAGAATGCTTTTTGCCAGGAATTACAAAGCAGCATTTACCAAAGGGCATAGATTTACAGTAAAGTCATAAAATTTCCCATTGCCTTAATCAAAGTATCTATCTTTTTCATATTAAGGGGAAAGAAACATCTTAAAGAGGATTTATATAGCAAATGTTTAGCAAGATGTTCTAAAATGTTAAACTAATATAAAATGTTTATTAAAATTTTAGGGATAATGGTAGTGCTGTTGAGAAACACTCTGAAGTTTTCTCCTAGTTACTAACAAATATGAAATTTTGATAGCATCAGGGTAATTAAAATAAACTGACTTGATGTTGTCATAGCACTTCTAACACTGATATGAAGGGTGTTTCTATTGGGTTTTATTTACTTTGTAATGTGTAGGTGTGACTAAGCTCCAAAAGATAGCTGTAGGTATGAATCACCAGATTTTCTTGACAAAGTTTATATTTCAGAAATTATTTTAATTTATTGCCTGTTAAAACTGGTGTTTGTGTGTTCTAATACTTGCAGGTAAGGTATTTAGCTATATAGAATTACTAAGAATAGTGATGCAGGTAACACTAAGGGAGTTTGGGAAGTGAATTGGCAACCATGTAAAATTCTACACTATTACAGGGATTTAATATTTTCCCTAGTTAGGTGATAAGTAATCTAAGTACATAGTAGATAAGGAATGACGGAAAGGCCAACTTTTAAAGGTAAATGGGAAACTAAGGAATTTTTGAGACTTCTGTCATCTCTCCTTATTTTTAGCACTTGCGGAAAAATAAGTTTCTTTTGCAAAAAAAAAAACACTACAACAGGCCTGGGGATTGAAAGATAGACAAAAATGATGGTGGTTGTGGAGTTTATGTTTCATTGACTTGTTAAGAGTAAGAGAGGCTTATTTGCTGTGTTCAGTGAAGATGCTTATATTAATTATCACACCTATTTTTAAAAATAGCTCCTTATTCCAAAGAATTCAAAGTTCTTTTTGTGCATTTTATTAATAACCTACACAATGTTCTAATGAGGTCAGTACACAGCAATTTTTATTACATTTTTACAGAAAATTACATTTCTTGTATTTGTATGTACTTAATTTAGGTTACTAATTTTTATGTTGCTGTTATGTTTATGATCACTTGCTGGGATTACTATTCAGCTAGATCAACCCGATCTAGCTGCTTTTTGAGGTCCTTCTAACTCAGATTTTCTCATTTTAATGTTTGACGATTTTTGCCCATTTTTTGTTATGCCTACTTAGGGTGTGATTTTTTTTTAAATTGTGGTTTTCAGAATAGGACTTAAGTTCCTTTTAGGGAAAGGGAAGGAATAAGCATTTATATAGTGCCCACTATATTCCAGGTACTGTGATAAGTGTCTTGTTTTTTTTAAATAAATATTTCATTTGATTTTCACAGCAACGAACGCTTCAAGGTAGGTGCTGTTATTATTCGAGTTTTCCAGTTGAGGAAAAAGAGGCAAAGATAGGTTAAGTGATTTGGTCCAGGGTCACACAGCTAGCTAGTAAGGCTGGATTTAAATTCAGCTCTTCCTGATTCTAGGCCCAGCACTCTATCCACTGAACCACTTGTCTGACATCAGTTGAGTTTTTTCGGCATTATTGTCTGAACTTGACCAGATGAGAGGTCAAAGGGTAACAAAGTGTAGAGGCAGAATTTCATCTTTTGTACTGATGAGATTCTGGGATTAATTACTATTAAATCTTCTTTGTTTAGCAATTTAACGTTTGATCTTATTAGCACAGGTTAATAATATAGAAATTCTGTGTTTCTCCATGAAAGTCTCACTGAAAGTGCCATGAAGTGGGTTTTTGCAAGCTGTGCCAGTGAAGTACACTCTGGCATATTATATTACATATATGTATTTTTTATATATATATATATATATATATATATATATATATATATACACACACACACACACATATATATACATATATATAATGTAATACATATATATGTGTGTGTGTATATATATTATATATGTGTGTGTGTGTGTGTGTGTGTGTGTGTGTATCCTCAACCACACTATAAAGGCCTGGAGAACTTTTGTCATCTGAGGACTAAACTAGTTAGGTTTGGAGGAACTCATTAAGTATGATTTTTCTGACAGTAGTAGTGTTCAGATATTCCACCAAGGCATGCAGTGAGAAGAATGTTGGTCTGAAGCCATGGGTTTTAATCCTTGTACTTGGGCAGGTCAGTTGGCCTCCCCTGGCATTATTTTCATTATCTGTAAAATGAGGGAATTTGACTAAATAACGTGGGGTACATTTTAAATCTAAATCTGTGATCCTTAATCATAGAAAGGTTCTTCACAAAGTAGCATTGAAACACATTTCAGCATTTAACATCATATTACAATTTTCAGAGAAATTTCACGTACATTTTCCACACATCAACCCCTGTGAAATAAGCTAGGTATGTCCCCATTTCACAGATGAAGATGCAGGTTAAGTATCTTGAGGTCACACGTAGCTATAAAGTGATGGGATTACCATCTAACCTAGACCTAGAGCCTAGAACTTGTATTACTTTTTTCCTCCGCTGTACCACACTGACTCAAAAATAACATCTTTACTGATATTATATCTTTTAAAATCTTGTTCTGCATGCCTCTTAAAATTGTGTAAAGTTAAAACTATTGGGCATTTTGGTGAGGTTTTATATATTAAACCCCAAAGCACCTCTGTGTCCAATTTGAAGTTACTAGAAGTGTTGTCATTTGCGTGTATTTATTACTTTTGCACTTCTTCCAGTGTATTTCTCCAGACTACTTTGAAAGCTCCTAGAAGGCATAAATTCTTTTATTTCTTTGCTAGTAATTGAAAAGAGATTCAATCAGTGTAGAAACAAAGCTTCTTGTAGTTAAGTTGGTGTGAGAATGGGTGGATTGGATAAAATTCTGGTCCCTGCATGTAGTAGCAGAGAGAGCTTTTTGTCAGATCATGGAGTCTAGGCCTGAACCAAGAAACCCCTAGGTGCTCAACTTATTCTGCATAGGACAGTGGTACAGTGACTTTCCTAGACATCAAAAGATTAGGGGGACAGAGACAAGGATAGAACCCCAACCTTCTCAGAGGCAGAAATCATTGGATTTTAGAGCTAGAAGGGACCTTAGAAATCTCCCTCTTAATATTAGAGCCCAGGCCAGAAACCAGGTGGTGAGTGATTGGCAAAGCCAAGATGTTTGAACTTCTTGCCTCAAATCAGTGCTCTGTCTACTATACTATAGTGCTAATTATATTTCTTTCCTTTAGTAAGGAAGCTGTTATGAAATGTACTTTCTTGATTAATAGGGGTATCATTTTGTTGACTATTTCATAGCTTCCTTAGAAATGTTTTTACTTTTGCTGATATGACATAACATCAGTATCCTGTTGACTTTTATGCCCCTAGTGTCTAGCACTGTTTCTGGCACACAAAATAAATGCTTGTTGATGTTGAAATTGTGACTTTTGATATTTTTCCTAAAGCTAATTTATTATGTATATTTTGTTTATAGTTTGGAGCAGAATTTCGTCGATTTTCTCTGGAACGGTCTAAACCTGGAAAATTTGAAGAGTTTTATGGATTACTACAGCATGTTCATAAGATACCCAATGTTGAAGTTTTAGTAGGCTATGCAGATGTTCATGGAGACTTACTGCCTATAAATAATGATGATAACTATCATAAAGCTGTTTCAACAGCCAATCCGCTGCTTAGGATTTTTATACAAAAAAAAGGTAAGTATGACTTCAGAAAAACTATGTTGCTAATCACTAGACTTTGTTGAAAGAATGAACTTATTGGGGCAGCTAGGTGGCACAGTAGACAGAGCACCGGCCCTGGAATCAGGAGAACCTGAATTCAAATGTGACCTCAGACAGTTTACACTAGCTGTGTGACACTGGGCAAGTCACTTAACCCCGATTACCTCACCAAAAACCAAAAAAGAATGAACTTATTCTGATTTTAAGCTATTGTTGATATTTTAAATATAATTAGTTTGTAGAATTAGGTACAAAACTCACCTTGGACCTCCCTGGGTCTTAAGTTTTCTCATCTGTAGAATGAAAAGGTTGGAGTAAATGATCTGAGGTCTTTTCCAGCTCTAAATCTATGATCTGTGATTGCTTATTTTAGATTTATTGTTTCCTGTGATTAGTGAGTGACAGGAAAACTGGTCTGTAGGTTATTTCAGAGGTCAGTAAATATTTATTTTATTAATGTTGCAAAAAAAAAAAGATTTGAAAGCACAGCATTTTCTATATTAAATAAGTTCTCCAGTGGAACTGTGCTTACAGCACCAAAAACTTTTAAGAGAAAAAAACTTTAGTTTTTAATTCTGTTTGACTGAGAATGTGTGTACCTTCTGTATTTTTGGTGAATGAAGAAGTGTAGGGCAACCAGCATCAGGTTCAGCATCTATATTATAAAAGGAAACAGTAGAAGAAAGTAAGGACGTCACAGCGGTGGTAGAATGGAGGCCATGGCTACGTAGCATCTGGGTTCTGGCATGCTAAATTATGAGGCCTGGCATATCATCCTATTACTGAACTCTGTGGTCTGCTTCAAGCTGCACCAGAGCATTAAAAATACATAAGAGAGTAAGAACTTGAGGGACAGTCATTAAAGAATCTTTTGTATGAAAAATTTCCCACAATTGTCATTTTTACCCTTGTGCCTTAATTTTTACATAATAGACCTTATGTAGTGGGAGTTTCTAATAAGCTGGTATTGATTTTCATAATATTCAACAGGTAGAGTATGAACATTAAGTTTTTTTTAATAACTGCATAATAGTTGATCCTTTTATCTAAGGTTTGTGGCAGTTGGATTATAACACCATCTGTTTTGTGTATTAATTTAGTTATCTTGTCTTTAACTTAACATTAAAATTCAGTCCTAACTTCTTTTGAGAGTCTGTAACTTTCTAAATTCCTTTATTGGGTATTTATCCCAATATTTTTTAGTATTAGAAGGATTTTTAATTTCAATCAAGATATCAAACAAGACACCTATTTTTCTTAGCTTTTCTTCATATCAGTTTCCTAAATAGTGAAAATGGACGCTTGGTGTATATTGTCATTAAGACTTTAGAAATAAGCAACATTTTAATGGGAAAAATATTCTTACCAAAGAGTAGTATTTTGTTCTCTAGTTTTATGTGTTTTCTAGGAACTTAATGCAAATGATGACTTTCCTGTCAAGGGAAGAGTACAGTTTAGTCCATTTAAAGCTATATGTTATCATACTTTATTTTGATACTTTTCTTGACAAGAGCCTAATGGCTATTTATACAACAGGTTTTATGTAAACATAACTAGGTACTATTTGGTCCAAGAAACAGCTTTAAACTTGGAAATCATATTCTGCTGCCACTATCTTCCTCCTTAGTTGATAGTAAACTAATTTGTTTGCATAGACAGCAATTTCATGCACCTTGGTGACAACTTGTTATAATAATCATAAATTTTAAGTTGTGATTTTTTTTCCCCCCTTAAGATTATGTTAAAGAAAACAAATTCCCAGAGTGTAAGACTCTATGAATCATTAGTACCGGGATACTTTTTTTTTTTTTTTGGCTTGAGTTTAGAAAACTTCTGCATCTTGAATCAGTTGTTTTTACTTTAACTTTTTGGGGCTTGAGGTTCAGCTGAATACTATACCTGTTTCTTACAAAGACTGGTTTTCTATGGCAAGGGATAAGAGGTGCATATTTCTAGTGCTGTTGCCATGGAAATAATAGAGGGAAAAAAAGAGGGAGATAGAAAATTAAATCCTGAAAGTGATTTTTACAAAGATTCTAGGTCTTCTATTACTAGCTAGCTTTTTAATTTTTTTTCTTATATATATATATATATTTATTTATTTAATTTTATTAATTTATTTTGATTTATCAACAATCACTTCCATATGGTTTTGAGTGGAAAATTTTTCTTCCCCTTCCTCCCCAAGATGGCACACAATCTGATATAGGTTTTACATTTACATTCCTATTAAACATATTTTCATATTAGTGAAGTTGTAAGTAAAAATTAAAACCAATAGGAGGAACCATCAGAAAGATGAAATAAAACTCAACAGGAGGTAAAAATAAGTGATAGCGATTCGACTTCCATAGTTCTTTCTTTGGATGTGGACAGCATTTTCCATCCCGAGGCCTCTGGAGATGTCTTAGATCCTCATTATGCTGAGAAGGGTTCAGTTGAACAATCTTAGTCACTGCATAACATGGCTGTTATTGGGTACAAAGTCCTCTTGGTTCTGCTCACTTCACTCAGCATCAGACCATATAAGTCTTTCCAGGTTTTTCTGAAGTCAGCCTGTTCATCATTTCTTATAGCACAATAGTATTCCATTACATTCATATACCACAACTTGCTCAGCCATTCCCCAATTGATGGGCATCCTCTCAATTTCCAATTCTTTGCCACCACAAAAAGAGCTGCTATGAATATTTTTGTACATGTGGGTCCTTTTCTCTTTTATAGCCCTAGAAGTGCTATTGCTGGATCAAAGGGTATGCACATTTTTGTAGCCCTTTGGGCATAGTTCCAAATTGTTCTCCAAAATGGTTGGATCATTTCACAACTCCACCAACAATGTATTAGTGTTCCAATTTTCCCACATCTTCTCCAACATTTATCATTTTCCTGTTTTGTCATGTTGGCCAATCTGATAGGTGTGATGTGGTACCTCAGAGTTGTTTTGATTTGCATTTCTCTAATCAATAACGATTTAGAGCATTTTTTCATATGACTATAGATGGCTTTAATTTCTTCATCTGAGAACTGTCTGTTCATATCCTTTGACCATTTATCAGTTGGGGAATGGCTTGTGTTCTTATAAATTTGTCTTAATTCTCTATATATTTTAGAAATGAGGCCTTTATCAGAGAGACTGGTTGTGAGCTAGCTTTCTTTCTTTTGGTCAACTGAACAAAAGATTTTCTAATTAAATTTATGGAGGAGAAAAACTGGAAAATAAAGTTTGAACTCTTAAGGGAATATTATGTTTTTAATAACAAACAGTAAAATGACTTATTTCAGCTGTTCCATGTTCATGTTTCTACAATAAAAATGTCACACTAACTTACTGATAATGCTTAAATTTTTATGTAATGCTTTTACTTCCCCATTGCATCTTAATTTAGCTAAAATGAGTTTCCTGATCTGGTTTGGAAACAAAATTTATGTATTTGAAACTTTGGCTTTACTTGTGTAAAAAAGCTCTGCCAAGAAGGATGTCAATTTTTTCCCCCCAGATGTCACTAAGAAAACTGTTTTTGGTTAGTAAGCTCCCTGAGGACAGGGGCTGTCTTTCCTAGTTTTATCCTTAGTGCTTCCTATTGTAAGTACCTAAGATGTTTGGTTATCTACATACTGAAGGAATATCTTCTGTGTACTTAATAAGAATTTTTCTTTATGCAGTGGAAAAATTGTATTTGAGAAGAAATAGGACAAAATTTAATGACTTTTTAGGTACTTGGTCCCAGCTCTAATTTTTCAGATGTAGGAGAATTGTTATAGAACTTTCCTTAGGAAGAAAATCTCCATATGTCCCAAAATTGTAGTGGTATTAAATCTAGGCAGTAGTTGCTTAGTTTCTTAGTAATTCCTCATGATTTTTAGTTATAAAATATAAATTGTTGTTCAGCAGACAAGTTTTTGTGTTCCTAGTACTGGGTAGGCATTAGGAATATAAAAAAATCAAAATGATACTTGACCTCAAGAAGCTTACCTTCTACTTAAAGGAACCATTGTTGTGATTGCCTTCATCTTTTGTTTCCTTTTGGAACTATAGCTTATCTATTTGGAAAGAAGAGCCACTTTTAAAGACAAAACCACATACTATTATTTGTTTTGTTTAACTGATGCGTATCATTTAGGTTAATAAACCAGCCATTGTGTTTGCCAAAGGATAGTATTAAAGATGATACTGTTTTATTTAACATCATTGACTGATAATTCTGATAACTAAATCCCTTGGCTGTAACCTTGGTTGTGCAAGTTTAAGTGCATAACTCTACCTTTGTAGTCCTAGGACCATAAGATGTAGAGCTGAAAGGGAGGGACCTTAGAGATTGCTATAGCTCCCTCATTTTAATGGGGAAACTGAAGTTCAGGCAAGGATAAGTAACCTGCCTGGTCACTGTTGTTCTGTATATCGACATCTTGGTCTCCTACATTATTTAATTGTATCCTTAAGAGAAAAAAACATTTTTATCTTGCTATCCTAATAGCCAGACAACCCCTACTTAGTACACTTCTTTGCAGATGAGTGCTCTTGTTTAAACTTTTAATGGAAAAAGTGTTCTCTGTATTTTGATTTAGAATGTTATATATATTTGAGCAGCGGTTTAATTCTTATAGTTTTAGGAATATTTGTGTATTTTTAAAAGATAAAAAGTGTTCATAAGTAGAAAAGATGTTTATACAGTATACTATCTGTAGGCACAGTGCTGTGCTTTGTGAAATACTTTGTCCAGTTTTTGTCTCTTTAATGGCTTTTAGATGTCACTGCTGTTGTCCTGTGCTTGCCTATAACTATAGCACTTAAATAGTACTTTGCAGTTTACCAAGTACTTTTCTTAACAATGTGAAATAGTGTAAGTTCTGTTACAGTACCTTGTACATAGCGCTTAATAAACATTTGTCAAATTGAATTAACCTCTTTTTCCAGATGAGGACACTGAAACTCGAAGTTAAACAACTTGCTTTCTAAGACACAGCTAATAAGTAGTGAAAACCAGGAGTTAAGCCCAAGTTTCCTTTGTTCTTTATACCAAATTACATTGCCTAAAAATAAGAGTAAATAGGTTCTGATTGAGAACCAGAGGGATTCTTGAAATGTACATGATTTAGTTCACGAACATTGTGATATGTTAACTGCTCAGAATGTTTTACATGTTCTTGGCTATGTTTTGGATTCTTAAGGTAGCTGAATAAGTCAGGTGTTGGTCTAGAACATTAGTAATTATGGCGCTAAAACAAAGACCCTCAGTAGCACACAAGAGAGTTTTTGCTTTAAATTAATTTGATCAGAGTTCTCCAATTTACTTCACATAGTCTCTTTAGTTCCAGAGCATACATATAGACTTAAAGTAGAAAGTCAACTTACATTCTATTTGGACATTCACCTTTACACTTTAAACTAACACCCTGTACTGTGGCTTTCTGCCAAAATATTTCTTTTCCCAGTAGCTGTAAACTGCTTAGCTAGATGGGAGAACAAAGGTGCCTTTGTACTCAGGCATATTGCTTTTGAGAATTTAGTCAAGAATGTACAAATGGAGTCTGGTTGCATGGCCAAATTATGCAGATTTGTTTCTCTGGTTAAGCTCTCTGTGAGTAGTTATAAAGGAAGACAATTTTATTTTGTCCTAAGTTTATGTGGCTAGGGATCTTTATATTTTTCACTAGCATATATGCATTTTGTAGACTTTCTTTGCACATTATTTGAGAATGAAATGTTCTGAGAAAAGATTCAGTGAAGCTGTTTTCTTAATTTGCTTATATGCAAGGTTTTGCAAAGAGGTGTTGGTATTTCTAGATATTTCTTAAAAGCCAAACAGCTTTTCAAGCAAACGGTTGTTTTCCATGAGAAAACATTGTACATTGTCTATTCAAGCTGTCTAAAATGGATCATTAATGTTGATAAGAATACTGCTGCTTGCTAATATAGAGCATGATGTAGTTGTGGAACCCACATGTTAGGAAAGTCCTTTCTATACTTTGGATATGTCTAACATTTGTTAATTCCCCCATATGTGAGATTATGGCTGACAAAATTGTATGTCTTATAGTTTTGGCAACTTAAACTTCCAGCAGAGCTGAAAAAATGAGGAAATTGAAGTTCTTTTAATTTGACAAGTTTAGAGCTGGTACATATTTGGCATATATTTTCTCCCACCATTCTAAATAAATTTTGAAGGCATAATGTTAGCTTGTTCAGTGTTATTTCATCTTTCCTTTTTTCTGCCTCAGTGGTTAGGGCTTTTGTTATTGTTTATACAAAGTGTTTGAAGTGAACAATGAATTATGAATGATATATCTGCCTTCAGCAGGGATGATTTACACATCTAGCTTTAAGTGTTTCCCATTTCTTCCTAACAATAGCATTAAATTTCCTTTTGGGATCAGAAGTGCTTTGTTTTGTCTTATCTTTGATATGACTGAGTTTTTTGTGAAAATAATGTTTTAAAAGACGTGGTATAAGTAATGTTAGTTAATTGCTTCAGCTAAAAGTATGTAGGCTTTTATGTCCTAGAAAAGAAACTGAGATTTTAGGTGATAGCAGTTAAAATGTGCTGGGCTTTCAATTAGCACAATTAATTTGATCATTTTCTATGTTTTGCTCCTATTAATATGTAAAACTATCTACTTTGGGGACAATAATAGGCATATGGAAATTAATGCTTTTAAAATAATTTAGTCCTTAATGAAAAGAAATGCAGGGGAAGGTGGCCTAGCAATTCCAGATCTTAAATTGTATTATAAAGCAGCAGTCATCAAAACTGCTTGGTGTGTACTGGCTAAGAAATGGGGAGGTGGATCAGTGGAATAGGTTAAATATGCAAGACACAGTAGTCAATGACTATAGTAATCTATTATTTGATAAACCCAAAGACCCTGTGGCTTGTGGGATAAGAACCCACTCTTTGAAAAAAAACTCTGGGAAAACTGGAAAAGAGTATGGCAGAAACTAGGCATAGACCCAAATCTCACACCATATACCAAAATAAAGTCAAAATGGGTTCAGGACTTAGATATAAAGGCTGATACCATAAGTAAACTGGGAGAACAAGGAATAGTTTACCTATCAGATCTATGGAGAACAGAAGAATTCATGACCAAACAGGAGATAGAGAACATTATGAAAAGCAAAATGGATAATTTTGATTATATTAAATTGAAAAGTTTTTGCACAAACAAAGCCAATGCAACTAAGATTAGAAGGTAGAAAATTGGGAAAGAATTTTTACAACCAGTCTCTCTGATAAAGGCCTCATTTCTAAAATATATAGAGAATTAAGACAAATTTATAAGAACACAAGCCATTCCCCAATTGATAAATGGTCAAAGGATATGAACAGACAGTTCTCAGATGAAGAAATTAAAGCCATCTATAGTCATATGAAAAAATGCTCTAAATCATTATTGATTAGAGAAATGCAAATCAAAACAACTCTGAGGTACACATCACACCTATCAGATTGGCCAACATGACAAAACAGGAAAATGATAAATGTTGGAGAGATGTGGGAAAATTGGAATAATACATTGTTGGTGGAGTTGTGAAATGATCCAACCATTTTGGAGAACAATTTGGAACTATGCCCAAAGGGCTACAAAAATGTGCATACCCTTTGATCCAGCAATAGCACTTCTAGGGCTATATCCCAAAGAGATCAAACAAATGGGAAAAGGACCCACATGTACAAAAATATTCATAGCAGCTCTTTTTGTGGTGGCAAAGAATTGGAAATTGAGAGGATGCCCATCAATTGGGGAATGGCTGAGCAAGTTGTGGTATATGAATGTAATGGAATACTATTGTGCTATAAGAAATGATGAACAGGCTGACTTCAGAAAAACCTGGAAAGACTTATATGGTCTGATGCTGAGTGAAGTGAGCAGAACCAAGAGGACTTTGTACACAATAACAGCCATGTTATGCAATGACTAAGATTGTTAAACTGAACCCTTCTCAGCATTAATGAGGATCTAAGACATCTCCAGAGGCCTCGGGATGGAAAATGCTGTCCACATCCAAAGAAAGAACTATGGAAGTCGAATCGCTATCACTTATTTTTACCTCCTGTTGAGTTTTATTTCATCTTTCTGATGGTTCCTCCTATTGGTTTTAATTTTTACTTACAACTTCACTAATGTGAAAATATGTTTAATGGGTATGTAAATGTAAAACCTATATCAGCTTGTGCGCCATCTTCGGGAGGGTGGGGGGGGAGGAAGGGGGAGAAAAATTTTCAACTCAAAAGCATATGGAAGTGATTGTTGATAAATCAAAATAAATTAACTAAAAAAAAACTATTTGAGTTTAATGTATTTTATCATCAACCTAAATAAAAACTTCCAAGGTGGAAAATTTGTAGCCCCAGATACATATATTCAAAAAGAAACTGCATCTCTGTTGCATGTAGTAGACAGTTGTGATTTTTTTTAATGTGTGTGATTCAACGTTGTAAAAATCTTGGTGATGTTTTCTGATTATCACAAAAGAGGGCCATCTAGTGGTTTTGCTAGAATATCTTTATCATGACACTGGTACTAAATTATGAATTGAATAAAAAGTCACTGATTGGTTGTGTTCCTTTTAAGTTACTGACTTATAAATCCTTGTTAGTATATTGGCTACTATTCCTGCCCTGTGTTATGTTACCATAGAGTAATATCCCATTATTTTGATGGCTTTTCTATATAGACTAATACTGATAATTTTTTGTTTATTTTTTAACAGAAGAAGCAGACTACAGTGCCTTTGGTACAGATACATTAACAAAGAAGAAGAATGTCTTGACAAATGTATTACGTCCTGATTACCATAAAAAGAAACCAAACATAGTTATTAGTATGCCACAAGACTTTAGACCAGTGTCTTCCATTATAGATGTGGATATTCTTCCAGAAACACATCGAAGAGTTCGTCTTTATAAATATGGAACAGAAAAACCACTAGGATTCTATATCCGTGATGGCTCTAGTGTAAGAGTCACACCACATGGCCTAGAAAAAGTACCAGGGATTTTCATATCCAGGCTTGTTCCAGGTGGTCTGGCTCAGAGTACTGGCTTACTTGCAGTTAATGATGAGGTTTTAGAAGTTAATGGAATAGAAGTTTCGGGAAAAAGTCTTGATCAAGTTACAGACATGATGATTGCAAACAGCCGTAACCTGATTATAACTGTGAGACCAGCAAACCAGAGAAATAATGTTGTCAGGAATAGTCGGACTTCTGGCAGCTCAGGTCAGTCTACTGATAACAGCCTTATAAGTTACTCACCACATATTGAGACAAATTTTGATCCTAAAGATGAAGAGAGTGATGAAGAAGACATAATTATTGAAGATAATGGAATGCCCCAGCAAATACCCAAGGCAGTTCCTATGGCTGGGAGCTTAGAATCACTAACACAAATTGAACTGAGTTTTGAATCAGCACAGAATGGTTTTATTCCTAATGATGTGAATTTAGAGCACACAAGTGACACAAAGATGGAACATGAAACACATGCTTCAGATCAAAAGCCGTTAGAAGAAGATGGAACAATTATAACATTATGATATTTATTGTCTGAGTGGCTTCCTAAAATGAAGGTGCCATAGAACTTTACATTTGGCTATTCAAACGCATATGTACCTCTGTACCAATGATATAAAGTGTACATGCAAAAATAATGAAGCTTTAAAATGTTAGTTTAATCTTCTGGCTAACGTAAATAATCATTGTGGATTGGAGGTGAATTTGAGACTAGAACTTAAGGAGTATTTAGAAGTGAAATTATAAACTTTTGCTTATTCTGTCTGTAAGGAATACTATTATAGTAAAGGGGTACATTTTCAGTACTGCAAGATGAATTAGATCATTTCCAGTTGAAGTGGTTATATATTTAACCTGCCATGCAGAGCCCAGTCAAATTATTCTACATTAATGTTGTTAGCTACAGTCTTCTGATTCTAATGTGAAAGTCTGATTCCATCTCCTTTTTGGTACCTTTGGGACCAGTTCTCTTCTCTTGGTTTACAGTATTTTTATGACTTTGGTTTCTTGCATTATGCTTTTGTTAATTACAACACAATGTTTTATGTGAACTTTCAAAGAATCAAAATAATCAACAGCTTTCAGAAATCGTATATCTTGTTTATGAAGCGTAGAAGTGATTCCTGAGTGTAGTGAAGTTTTGTGGAAGTTGTTTTAAGATGGTACTCACACATACCTTATAACATTACTGATACTTAGTCCATGTGGTTGTAACCTGATGTCTTAGAAGGAGTCTTAAGACAATTCCTTTTTACCACTTCTCATGAAAAAAACACTTTGTTTCTCTTTGTGTTAGTGTACATTTGTGCCTTTTAGATGTACTCTAATGTGAATTTTCATGGGTATAATATGCACTTGGATTAAGAGAAGAGAACATACATGTAGGACAAACTTGTGCACTTTTATATAAAGATTTTTAGTTTTCATTTAATAGTATTGATCTCTGGATTATGGAAACTGCCTACACTTTAGGAAAAATTATGCGTGGCAAGCATTGTATTCGCATTAATTTTATGAGAGAATATTTATTGCTTTAACACAAGCATCCAAATAGAACTAGTAATGCTGCTAACTTTCATTCTTTGCTTAATTTTTTTTTTATTTATAATTGTCATGTGCATGAACACTGTATATAGAAGTTAAGGCTATTATAGAAGAAATGCATGTTTCCTTTTACTTATGACTTATGGACACATTCCCTGAACTAATTATTTATTAATTAACTTTATGATGGGATTAGTTTGAATGCCTTTATAATGCGTGGTGTTAAAATGAAGAATTAAATGACTCCATTTTGAAGGATTTATATATAATAAAATTATGTGAAGAATGAAAGTATTGCTAAAATACTGAATACCTAACACAGGATACTTTAAGTGTATTTTGTTTATAGTACCACTAAAATAATTCTGACTGCACAGCATTATGTAATTTTATACTCTAGTTTTTTTTAAATTCACTGGAGTTCTTCCATTCATATTCCACTGTTATTTTTTTAAGCAACTTTGGAATGGAATAATAATAAAAAGAGTTAGCACATAGATTGTTCAATTGTTTTATATGTTAATGGTGCAGGGGTTCAAGTTAAGCTTTTAAAATACAAACACTAGCCTTTCATACACTACCTCTTAATTTTTTATTTTACAAAGTTAACGTCTCTATGCTTTTTCTTGGAGAAATTCAGGACTTCATACAATTTTTAAACAATCCAAATTTAGTTTTGTCAAAAAAAATTTCCAACTTTCCAAAACTGGAAAGTCAAAGCTGCTAGCACAACATTTTTTATACTAATTATCTTGTTTAAGGATATAGGTAAACTTGATTTTCAACCAGACTTCTGTAAATTAAAGATACGGCAATTGGAAAATGATTTATTTTTAAGGATATCATAAAAAATTATTTCTTTGTTATTACATTAAAAAATGACAATTCATTGGTAGTCTAAACAGATTACTTCAAGTGCATCTTATTAATACGTAGCACACTGTCTGGATTTAGAACTAAATAAGTTTTCTAAAGTTATTTTTCTCCTATAATACTAAAAGATAAACTGAACTGTGAAATTTATGTTCTGTATCTTAACAAAGTTTAGGACAATGTTCTCATGAGCTGTCAACAAAATAATGTACTTTTGTGAATATTATAAATTTTCTAATTAAATTTTACATGCTATGTGATTTTTATATGAATGAGACTTGTATAAACTTAAATGTCAGTATTTTTACTACAACTTTAATATAAAATGTACATTGATATTTCACTAAATGAACTTTGATTTTTGAGAAATCGAATTAGTTTTAGTGGTATTTTTTATAAATATAATAAAAAGACATATTAACATTTGTTTATATAAATTTGTGACTTAAAATGGGTATTGGAAAGGTTTCATCTTAATTTTAATGATTTTGTTAGTCTCTTTCTGAACACGTCCTTTTCCATCCCTTAACCCAGTGAAGCTTCCCTTAGAACAAAGAATTTTCTGAAAAAGAAACTGTTTAGCAAACCCATCATGAACAGTTTCTGACAATATTCTGCAAGAAATATTTTATACCTATGATTCATCCTACCTCTGCAAAGAAGGGAAATAACATTTTCTCCATAGCCAAGCTTGATCAGTGTTCGGTTTCGTTGTCTTTTGTTGCCACTCGTTCTGAAGTTGTGCATATTTTTATTTCTTGGTTTTTTTTTTTTTTGAGGCAGTTGGAGTTAAGTCACTTGCCCAGGGTCACACAGCTAGTAAGTATCTGAGGCCAGATATGCGCTCAGGTCTATGATAAATTTTGAGTCATACCTCTAGAAAAATGGGGAGGAGCTGTCATTTTGTAAGAGTAATGATGGCAATAATAGGGTACCTTATCTCTGCTGTCATCTGATGCTGTCAAACAGGAACATTTTTTTTTTCCAGCTCTGCCTGACCCTCCCAAATTGAACAGGTTTGAGAGTCAAATGTTATATAATAGTTTTATTGCTTAAATTTTGTGGCAGTTTTATATGTTACCTGTTAGTACCTTACCTTACTGGGCCTAAGTTTGGATATATGTTTTACTGCTTTTTAGAAAAATCTTGCTTTTTCAAGTCTTGCTCCAGTATGGCCTACTCCTTAGAGAATTCAGACATTAAAATTCTTGGCAACCAAATACTTCTGGTAGCTTTCATGGGTATGCCATGTTCTAGGGTAAAAGTGAAGGGCTGCAGGCGTGGAACAAAACAAGATGAATTTCTATAAAAGGAAAGAGAGGCAGTAGCAAGTTGAGTTGTAAAGTGGGAAGACAGTCATTGTTTATTCAGCAAACATTTATCAAGAGCTAGGTACCATTCTAGCTCTTTAAATACAAAGATGAGACATGATTTAATATTAAGAGGAACAGAATTTAAGAATGCATTGAAGAACCAAACTGTCAACTGATAACTACATTTTTTTTTAATCCACAAGGCAAAACAAGTAGATGAGATAAAAATGACAAAGTGGGAGGGAATGGAACAAGCATTTATTAAGCACCTACCATGTGCCAACCACTGTTGTAAGCACTATACAAATATCATTTGCTCACAACAATGCTGTAAGTAGGTGCTATTTATAATCCCCATTTTGTAGTTAAGATAACTGAGGCAGACAGGTTAGGTGACCTACCCAGGATCATGTAGGTCTTAAATGCCTAAAACTGGATTTGAACTCTGGTTTTCTGACTCTAGGTCCAATGCACTATCCATTGTGCCACCCAGCTGCCCCAAATAAAATCATAGTAAAGTTGCATCAGCTGGTAAGCCTGATCCTTCTAGTATTAAGCTTCTGATGAACTCACATTCTTCTCGTAGAATTATATCTTGATTAGCACATTTAGATTTGAAAACATGTGATATAACATTCTCATTCCCAATAACCCTATTAGGTGTTTCCTCATGTAAAATAATCCCTATTCTAACATTCTGTAGCCAGGAAATGCCATTAACACAAGTTGAGCATCAGTCATATCTTCAGCGTCTGTCTTTTGTGCCACTAATGATAGCCTATTTGTATACCTTTATAATGCAGAGTACTTTTCCTCATAACAGTGAGCTTATGAGGATGGTCATAACTTTTGCAGCAGAGGCCCAGAGGTGAAGTGATTTACCCAAAGTCAGAGCTTAAACTCTGACTATGGCTATATGGGAGTATTAGAAGTAACAATGCAAAGCAAAGCTCAGGCACTTCATAGGGTACTTAACACTATCAACTGAATATGGTCTTTTTGGTTATCAGTTATTTTAGATGCACTATTTGGCATTTTCATTGGTTGTAGCCCAAGGCTGGAACTCTTCCTCATCTACTCTTCTTCCTTCAGTTCTCAGCTAATGTCCTACCATTTGCATAAAGCCTTTCCTAATCCTCTTTAAACTGTGTTTTCCCTTAAATTGTCTACAATTTATCATATATATAAAATGTGTGTATATGTACATGCATGTATACGTGTATATAATACACACACACCTTGTTTGTACATAGCTACTTGCATGCTATCTCCCCCATTAGACTAAGCTCTTTGAAAGGAAGAACTGTTCTCACCCCACCCCTTTCTTAGTATCCCTAGTACTTTTGCCCAGTGCCTGGCACAAAGCACTTAGTAAATGCTTGTTTAACTGACAGTGACTGAATCCTGGTTGCCCTCTGAACACTTCATAAAACCTTTCTTACACTGTGATGCTCAGAATTCAACACAATACCTTAGATGAATTTTGATGAGGACAGTTCAAACATAGGGTTATCACTTCCCTATTACTGGAAGCTAAGACCCTTCTAATACAGCCCAAGATTGCTGTAGCTTTTTTGGATGTCACTTTGCACTGCCAACTCATTGAGCTTGTAGATCACTAAGACTCCCAGGTCCCTTTCTAAGCTACTACTTCCTCTTTATGCCTCCCCCATCTTGTGACAATTTTTTTTTTGTTTTCAGGCGCTAAACTATATTTTTGCCTACTGAATTTCATCTTATTAGATTTAGCACAATACTCTTAACTTGTCAAGATCCTTTTGGATCCTGTCATTCAACATGTTAGATATTCCTCTAGTTTTGTGTCATCTGCAAATCTCATGAGCCTGCTATCTATACCTTTTACCAAAGGGAAATGGATAGGTGCAGGGTGGGGTATAAGTAGGCTGCAATACATAAAGGAGGAAAACTTAATGGATGTCAGAGAAATGGATAGAGAAAAAAGATGAGGTGGTTTTGCAGGAAGAGTGAAGGGTGACTGGTGGACAGTTCTTGTGGCTTGCTGCCACGTATACAATGTCCAGAGATGTAGAGGAAAGAGCCCAGCCCACTGTGGAAGATTACTGGGAGAACAAGGACCAGAGTCCCATAAAATGGGCAGATATAGATGGCTTAGGATCTGCCCCATTGAACAGAGTACCTGTCATGATGAAATCACGGGCCAAAGTATCAAGTAATATGTTCCTTGCTTGTTTTCTTTCCTCCCATCTTTCATGTCCCTCTCAGATTTCTTTTGATTTTTTTTATGTAATAGTGTATATGTTTGGGTTCTGACTTCTTCCACATTACTCTGCATAAATATTTGTCACTTACATGGCATATCAATGTTCCATTACGTTGATAGAATACACCAATACAGAGTAGATGGAGAACTGACCATGAGGAACTGGGTTCAGGTCCTATTACTGACATATACTGGCTCTGTTACTTAACCTCTCATCACCTAAGGAAACTATGACTAGAGTTTCAAAAAAAAAAAAAACCTGCCTGCATTAGCAGAGGGAATTGCCTCATCTGAGAGTTCCCTATGCTAATGAAATCAACGGTACAGTCCCTATCACTAATTCTATTTGGCCATTCCCCGTGTGTGTGTGTGTGTGTGTGTGTGTGTGTGTGTGTGTGTGTGTGTGTGTGTATTTCATTTTGTTGTTATAAATAAAGCTGCTGTGACTTAATATTTTTATTCATTTCAAACTTAAATATGTAAAGAAAAAAAATTTTCATGTACACAGCACAACCTAAAAAGAGGATTCATAACCTAAAAAGTGAATTTACATTTCACACTGTTTACTTTTTTTGAAAAACTATAGAAGTACTATTTGTTGTTTCCAAAGCTACCCTGAAGTTTCCTTCTACACCTTCTTACTCTCTGCTGTGCACTTTTTATATTTTTTCTCTTCCTCACCGGCTCCCCACCCTAAAGATGGCTTCCATTAGGCACTATGCATACATACATACATATATATATATTTATATATAAACACTATACATACTTCTCTTTATCACTTCTTTCTCTGGAGGCAGAGCATCTTCCTTGATAGCTCCTTAGTTGTTCTTAAAACAAGATTGCTGTTACTGTACACAACATTCTCTTGATTCTGTTCATTTCACTCTTCAGTATTTCATGCAAGTCTTTCCATGTTTTTCTAAAATCAAAAAGCTCATCATTTCTTATAGCAGAGTAGTATTCCATCACAATCATATACCACGACTTGTTTAGCCATTCCCTAATCGATGGGCATCCTTACACTTTCCAATTCTTTGCCATCACAAAGAGAACTGCTATAAATATTTTAGAATATATAGATTATTTTCTTTTTTTCCCTAATCATCTTGGGAAACAGACCTAATAGTGGTATTGCTTGGTCAAAGGGTAAAGGCAGTTTAATAACTTTTTGGGCATAATTCCTGATTGTTCTCCAAAATGGTTTGATTAGTTCACTACTATGACTTTTTAACAGTTAATCCTCTTTTAATAAAATTCTTAGGATATAGTTCTAATAATGGGTTCACTAGGTGAGAGGGTATGATCAGTTTTTAGCTTTTATTGATATTGCTGATGAGGCAGTGGGATGTTTTAGGAAAAGTACTAGATATAAAATCAGGAAAATGAGTTCAAACCCTGCTCCTGACGTTTACCAACTGTATGATCTGTGGCAATTCACTTAACTTTTCTGAGCCTCCAGCAATTCTCTAAGACATCTATAATAATGATAATGATAATAACTATAATAATAATAACTAGCATTTACATAGTGCTTTAAACATTATAAGTACAAAGCACTTTACAAATATCTCATTTGATTCTTGCAACAACCTTGGTGTTATTCTCATTTAACAGACGAAGAACCTCCCCTCTTCCTAAAATGGTAAGTATTTTATATAGGTTATGTATGTGCAATCATGTAAAACCTTCCATATTTGTCATATTGTGAAAGAAGATACAGACCAAAAGGAAAGAATCATGAAAATAGTAAAGGAAGTGAAAATAGTACACTTCAATCTGTATTCAGACTCTAATTCTTTCTGTGGATGTGGATAGCATTTTCCATCATGAGTCCTTTGGAATTGTCTTAGATCATTGTATTGCTGAGAAGAGCTAAGTCTAATAAAATCAGTCATCGCACAATGTTGCTGTTACTGTGTACGATGTTCTTCTGGTTCTGCTCATTTCACTTTGTATCAGTTCATCCATATAGCTTCCTGGTATCAGTTATATTTGCTGCAAGGATTTTTTGCTCAATGTTATTTTGTTATTTTTTAAATATTTAATTTATTAAAAACTTACTGTTTGCATTTAGACTAAGAAGGGAAATAGAGGAATGGCAAAAAAAAATCTTTTTTAAAATTAGATTTCTTAGTTAAGGGTTTGATAGCTACATATAGAAAACTAAGAGAAATGCAAAAGACCAAAAGCCATTCCCCAATAGATGCATGGTTCAAGGATGTAAACAAAGAGCTTTGAAAAGAAGCATTGCAAACTATTGTCGACCATATGAAAGAATGCTCCAAATCACTAGTGATGAGAAATGCAAATCAAAACAACTTGAGGTTTTACCACACACCCTCTGTATACTTTATACTATATTGTATACTCTGATACTTCCCTCTGGATATAATCCAGCCATGATGGCCTCAATGTTCATCACATACAATACTACACCTGTGGATTCTGTGTCCTTTGGCTGCTATCCTCCATGCCTGGAATTCTCTCCCTCTTACTTCTGCTTCCTGGCATTTCTGGCTTCCTTCAAAACTCTGCTCAAATCCCACCTTCTCCAAGAAGCCTTTCCCACTTCCTAACCCTACTTCCTTTCCCCCACCCCCTGCCTTCTCTTTGTAATTACCTTTCATTTACACTGTTGTTCAGTTGTTTTCAGTCGTATCTGACCCCAGTTGGGGTTTTCATGGCAAAAATACTGGAGTGGTTTGCCATTTCCTTCCCCATCTTATTTTATCAATGAGGGAACTGAGGCAAATAGGGTTAAATGACTTACACAGGGTCATGCAGTTAATGTCTGAGACTGACTTTAGAGACAATCTACTCCAGCTTCCCAGGTTTGATGGATTAGGCGATCAGGGCCCAGAGCAGTTAAGTGACTTGCCTATGGTCACATAGCTAATAAGTGTCTGAGGACAGACTTAAACTCAAGAAGACTCATCTTCCTGACTCCAGGCCTGGCACTATCCATTGTGCCACCTAGCTGCCCTCCGTTTATACTACGTAGCTTTTAAATACACAGTAGTTCTAATGTTCTTTCCCCCATCAGAATGGGAGTTCCTTGAAGGCAGAGGCCATATTTTTACCTGTCTTTATATACCCACTGCTTACCTCAGTGCCTAGCATGTAGTGAGTGCTTAATAAATGTGTGTTAAGATGACCAAGACAAAAATAATTTATGTTGGAGGAGATGTGGAAAGATTGGCACACTACTGAAATGCTGATGAATCTGTGAGTTAGCACAACTATCAGTAGAAGTTCGAATTATGCAAAAAAATGACTAAAATGTTCATAACCTTTGACTCAGGTATTCCACCACTAGGCATATACCCCAAAGTTAGTCACCAATAAATTAAAAAAAGAAAGAAAGAAAAAGAGAAATGTCTCATATACACAATATTTCTTTCCGGTAATAGCAAGGAACTGAAAACAAAGCAAATACCCATTGGTTGAGAGAATGGTTAAATAAATTGTGGTACATGAATGTAATGGGATGTTAAAATTCTGTAGAAACAATGATGAATACAGAGAAGAATAGTAAGATTTCCATGGGAGGTGAAGCCAAGATGGCAGATTAGAAGGGAGAAGTACAGCCTAGCTCTCCACTACAATTCCTCTACACAGATCTAGAAAACAGGTGAGACCAAATCCTGATCAGGAAATCCAAGGAAAAAAATCACAGTAAGTCATTTTTCCAGCCCAGGTCAGCAAAGGGAGATAGATAGAAAGATCTTTGGGTGATGGGGATGGGGTCTAGCCAAGAATCACTGCATATACATTCCAGTACAGTGCAGGGGTGAGGGTGAGGGAGGTGTGGGTTATGTGCCAGGGGAAGAAGCAGTCCCAGGCCCACACAGAGGAGAGTAAACTTATACAGAAACAAGTGCCAACTTGCAGTTCTGTCATTCATGCCTCATAGTCAAAGGGCCAGTACTAACTGAGCAGGTGACTTGTGTCAAGGGGTAGAGTTACAAGGCGAGGAATGGTAACAGGCTCTATGTGATCTACTGAGCCAGGAGCAAGTGCAGAAGCAAGCAGCAGCTTGTACGGCCTGAAGCCTGGGAGTATGGTGGGCTCTCAGCTCTAGCCTCCAGCTTTGTCTGAAGCCTGCAGCAGAGTAATCAGAGCAGGAGTCCCAGACAAAAGGAGAGCCTGCAGTTGTGTCACTGAACTATCAGAGATTTCCAGCTGAATAATAGTGGCTAATTCCAGAAACAGTCTGCTGGAACTCCAACTGGGGCAAGTTCACAGGTATGTTGCTTAGATCCATAACCATATCAAGAATTTGCAGAGCTCACACCAGAAAGGCAGCAATCAGACTTTGCCCTGGATCAGACCATGTTGGGAACACACTGAAAGCCTGTAGGTCTTCACCCTTAGCTATCTCTGGGATTTTGGTATAAATCAAAAGTCAGTACCCCCAATAAAACAAAAGAAGGATCCAACAGCACAAAGAGCATGAGCTCAATCCAGATGTTACCTCCAGAAGTATGCAGAACCTGGTCCTAATATGAAGTCCAAAGTGAGGAAGTAGGCTTGAAGAATGAGCACACAACAATAACAACAACAAAAAAAGAATCACATCATACAAAGTTATGGTGAAAGGATAATCAACACATAAACCCAGAGGACAAGAATGACCCCAAACATCTGTAAACAAAGCCACAAAGAAAAACATTTTTTGCACAAATTGAACTAGAATTTCTAGAGGAGATGAATCAAGAGTTTGGTTTTATTTTAAGGGCTAAGATGTTTTTAATAAATGAAATGAGAGTGCCAGTAGAAAAAGTTGGGAAAAAAATGAGAGCTGTAAAAGAAAGAATGGAAAAGGAATTAACAGCTTGGCATGAGACGTACAAAACTTTACCCAAGAAACAAACACCTTGAAAATTACAGTGGGCCAAATAGAAGCTAATGACTCCATGAAACAACAACAAAAAAAAAATTAAAACAAAATCAAAAGACTGAAAACATCGAAGAAAATATAAAGTCTCTGAAAGCAAAAACAGATAACCCAGACAATAGATTGAGGAGAAATAATTTAAAAATCACTGAACTACCTGAAGGTCATGCCCTTAAAAAGGAGCTGGACATATTATTTTAAGAAATCATAAAATAAAACTGCCCAGATTTGTTACCACAAAGCAAAGAGAAAATGGAAAAAAAATCCATCACCTTCTGAAAGAAACCCCCAAATGAAAACCTCCAGAAACATTATGGCCAAAATGCATCATTTTCATGCCAGATAAAAATATTACAAGAAACCGTAAGGAAAGAATTTAATTATTAAGGAGCCATAGTCAGGATCACAACAAATTTATTATCCACCAATTTAAAGAAGTGAAGAGCTTTCAGTATGATTTTCCAGAAGGCAAAGGATGTAGACTTACAACCAAGAATAACTTAACCAGCAAAACTGAGTATAATTTTACAGGGGGTGGGGTGGTGAAATGGATTATTAATGAAATAAAAGACTTCCAAGAATTTCTGGTGAATAGAAGAGAACTGTATAGAAATTTTGAAGTGTGAACATAGAGGTCGAGAAAAACATAAAAGAGTAAACATGAGTCAACAATCATAAAGGACTAGGGGCAGCTAGGTGGCACAGTGGATAGAACACCGGCCCTGAAGTCAGGAGGACCTGAGTTCAAATCTGGCCTCAGACCAAACACTTGACACTTACTAGCTGTGTGACCCTGGGCAAGTCACTTAACCCCAATTGCCTTAAAAAAATCATAAAGGACTAAGAAGGGATAAACTCTTTATATTCTAATATGGGGATTCATGTGTTTACTCAGAATTCTATCATCATCGGGAATCACAGAAAGAATCTAGTTAGAGAAAGGGTGTAGAGTGGTTCTATTATGGTTTTTTTGGTGAGGTAATTGAGGTTAAGTGACTTGCCCTGAGTCACACAGCTAGTGAGTATTATGTATCTGAGGCTGAATTTGAACTCAAGGTCCTCCTGACTCCAGGGCCAGTACTCTATCCACTGCGCCACCTAGCTGCCTGTGGTTCTATTATGTTTTGATGATCTTAAAAGGAAGGTGAGAGGAACTAGGAGAGAAAATTGAGAGAAATAGAAGGGAAAACAATCTCATATAATTGAGGTGTGTAAGTAAAAGTCTACACAAAGAAGGAGGAAGGGTTGCAAGGAGAGGGTAGCCGTAAATCTCACTTTCATCTGAATTGGTCAAAAATAGTTATTTTTTGTGGTGACAGAATTGGAAACTGAGGGGGTAACTCAGTTGTGGAATATATAAATGTGATGGAATAATATTGTGGTATAAGAAAAGGTGAAAGGGATGGATTCAGAAAAACCTGAAGAAGGCTTAATAATAGCTAACATTTATATAGTGCCCCTCACAACAACCCTGAGAAGTAGGGACTGTTATTATCTCCATTTGTATAGTTGAGGCAAACAGGTAAGTGAATTGCCCAGGATCACACAGCTAATAGGTGCCTGAGGTTGTATTTAAACTTAAGCCTTTGTGACTCCAATCCCAGTACCCTCTTCACCTAGCTGCCTCGACTTGTATGAACTAATGTAAATTGGAGGGAGCAGAATCAAGAGAACAATGTATTCATTAACAACAATATTGTAGAGATTAAAAAAATATATGAAAGACCTAAGAATTCTGATCAGTGGCAATGATCAATGATGATTCCAGAAGACTCAAGATAAAACATCAGCCCCACCTCCTGACAGAAAAGTGATGAACTCAGAGTCAGTGCCATCAACTGATGCCAAGATGTGGCTAAAACATCATTAGGAAGAAGAGAAGTCCCAGATCCTCCAGACTCTGAAGTTTGCAAGATCTCAGAAAACTCTGACTTAACGATTTCTTGAAATATAGTGTCCAAGCTTTTTAAAAATCATAGTTTTCTAAGAGTATAATGATTTTTAAATGATCTTTCCTTGACCTGTTCTCCAGGTCAGTTACTTCTGATATCAGATTTTACTTTTTCTTATTTTTTTAATCTTTTGATTTTGTTTGAATATTTCTTACCATCTCATGGAATCATTGATTTCTGTTTAATCAATTCTAATTTTTAGGCAGTCCTCCTCTTGTGTAAGGCTTTCCACTTTCTCTTCTAAGTTATTTGTTCCCTAAATTCTTTTTCCAGAGCTTTTATTTCATTTTTTTTTATTTCTTGCTTCATTTCCTTTAGGTATTTATGTAACTCTTGGGGAAAATCTGTTGTTGATTTTCCCTTTAACTCACTGGTTGCAGTTATGGAATTATTCACTTCTTTTGGCAAATGTCTGCAGTAAGTTTTTCTACAGATTAGCATTTTCTTTGATTGATTCTTCTCTCCTGCTTTAGTTCCTGATTTGAGGCTTTATGCCAGGGCCAAATTCCACCAGCTGTTTTGTTTTGGGGTGGGACTGGAGGCCCTGTTTGGCATTGCCTTTGATTGGCCCTGGAACACCTAAGGTACCTGTGCTGACTTCTACCTCCTG